>NC_064572.1:65638682-65946629 GCF_937001465.1 Orcinus orca | reverse complement strand
CCCAGCGCTCAGCCCCCAGCCCCCCGATCACAAGGCCAGAGGGCGTACATCACGGGGAGGTGTGCAATCCCGGTCTCATCCCCCTCCTCCCTTCCACCTGCCAGCAAGTTACTCAGTAAAACCCCAAGAGACCATTGGCTCCGATGCATTGGCTGGTCAGCGTGCCTAAAAGGCAAACGTTTCCACGTTGTTCGTGCTTTCTCTAGGGGAACAAGGTCTTCCAGGGATGCCCGGAATCCGGGGCTTACCAGGACCTTCTGGAGACCCAGGAAAGCCAGGTAACAGAGTGGGAAGCGTGTGTGTGTGTGTGTGTGTATGTACCTTCCCTAATCCATTTTCCTCTAGCAGCTCATTAGGAAAATGCCACAACTGCTGGCTTGAGCCTTGCACAGCGGCTGTGAGTCCTGACACCTGAGTCACCAAGTCTGGCAACTTGGAAAAGAGAGATTAACACTGAAAGCAAGGAGTTCTAGAAAGGGGCAAGGAGTCTCCCAAAAATGCCAGTTTATCACCACCTCAGTGTCTGGGTCCCCTGTGGACCCCCTTGGGCCGTGCCTGGACCCTCGCCAATAGCCATCAGCCTGGGGAGATAAGCCGTTGTTAGGGTCTCCACCAAAGGCCTAGCAGGAGCAAGATCCTCAGGGCTGCAGGAGGAACAAATCAACACAAGCCCAGAAAGCCGGGAGGACGAGGTGGCAACCCTCAGGGGCCGATGAGGAACAGGGGGCCCCTGGGCTCCTTTGGTGGGCGCACAGATGGAGAGCACCCAGCACCCTGGGGGCAGCATTAGGGCTCAGTGAGTGTGTGAACTTTTGGGGCTTGTAGCTCTCAGACACCAAAGGGTCTTGAGCCCAAATGGGCTAAGAACCATCCCCTGATGGAGCAGTGAGTCAGAAAACTGCTCTCGTCCAGGGCTGCGAGGACCCTGGAGTCCGGCTGCCCCAGACACGGGGTTCGTCCTCCTGCGCCCACCAATCCCTTCCGCCCGCTCCTGCTGCTGAGGGGTCGGCTCCTCTGCCCTTCAACTCTCCTCTCATGTCTTCTACTCTCCGTAGGTCTCACAGGACCCCAAGGACCTCAGGGTGAGTCATCGGGTCACTGCCACTTCAAAGGCCACTGCCAAGCCTCCCAATCCCGGCATTCAGCAGACGTTTCTCCAGTCACCTTAGTGTGTCCTCTCCTTCCCTCACTCCCCCAGCAAAATGGGTTCAGGTCATTCTGATGTGAGTCTTGAGAAACACCTTAGGAAGGACAAATATGCACAGAACAATCTAGAAAGCCATTCTAGGAGAATGAGGTTAGGTCACGTGTGAATGCTGTCTGCCTGAGCCTGGTCCCCTTTGGTGCAGGGACCCCCAAGAGGAGGCTCCAGCCCCAGGAGTCCCATTAGCCCCACAGAGGCCCACATCCCCTGTGGCACGGTAGGGAGTGGGCACTCATCTCATGCAGAAGGGCCCGGCCTCCCTGGGACAGCCCCAGTGTCAAAGCCTGTCTGATAGTTGGACAGTGTGCACCCACTTGGATTTGAGAAGCTGTCACCACACCAGCCCCAACTCCTAAAGGAAATTAGGCAAAGATGTAAAATAAAATCAAACAGCATCACCCCTCAACAGTTGAGCGCACAGGGATATCTTTCAAATGCTCCCTGGTGGAGTTGTGGACAAAAGCAAGAGGGGGTGTTGCATCAGATACAGGAAGCCCAGCCCCTACTCCCCCAGGCTGCAGGGCCGGTGGGTTACAATGGCCGCTTTGCAGGCTGCAGGGGGCGCATCACCCAGAGGGACTGGGATCCCCCAAAGCTGGACCTGTGAGCCTCTGCCTCCAGCCCAGCTGTTGCTCCATTTCCTAGAGAGGGAGAAGGGCTCAGAACAAGAGGCTCCCTCGAGGGAGCTGGGCTAAGGTGGAAGGTTGAGCCAGGTGGGTCTGCGGGTTCCAGTCAGCAGTTGTGGCCTTGCCAGTGACAGAGCGCCAGGTGCTACCACAGGGGGTCTGGAATTGCTGGCCCTCAATCATCCTGACTGACTTGTTTTCAATCACACCAGGACTTCCTGGGACCCCCGGCCGACCAGGGGCTAAAGGTAAGTGATTTTCCAAATTAGACAGTCACCGGTCATTTTGGCAGGAGGGGAGGCATTGGCAGGAGGGAGGTCCCTGTGTGGTCAGAGCCTGGATCAATAGTGGCATCTAGTGGCTTCAGTGGAAGGCTGTGAGGCTGGGGAGCCAGGGATTCTTCTGACCAATTAAGCCCTGAGTCCTCAAGCCCCACCCTTCCCCCCACAATCCAGAGCCTCGCTTTGGTGCCTGGCTGTCTCCAAGCCCTTGATGGAGGAGGAACTGCAAGGGTGCTGTCCCCACCGCTGACTCTGTAATGCCCCCCACGAGTGCTCTGTCCCCTCACTTAGGCGTGGTCCCCCCATGATGTGCCTCTTCCCTGGGACAAGTGTTATGGTCCACACAGGCCTCAGTGTAACGGGGACACTGCCACCCCCTTTCTGAGAGGGGGCTTTGATGCAGGCAGGGAGGAGCCTCTCAGATGTTACTAAGAGGCCAAAGTCCGAGTTCTCAGAGGGGCATCCTCAGGACTCAGACCCTTACATGTAGGGCGACATTCGCATCTGGTTCTGGGCCATCAGACCCCAACCCTGAGCCAGTCCAGGAAAGGGGCTGCTCAGGGACGGCCCTTCTCCTTCTGTCCCTGTGACCCCACGTTCCTGAACCCTGACGTTCGGTGGAGCTGCCCTCTGTCACTGTCACCTTGTGGGGGGGGACCTGCTTTCCAGAAACTATGGCTAACAACAGGTTGGGCCAAGGAGTTCTTTCAAGTACATCCCAAGCAGACATGTCTCTGGGTCCACAGATCTGCTCACGGATTGATGGCATCTTTAGTAAAAGATCAGAGGCTTGGGGATTCTCGAGGAGAGACACTCTGCCCTTCTCCAGGGCCTGTGACTTTCTGTCCAGCGTGCACAGAGGTGGACATTGTACCTGACACTGGATTGTGTTCCAACAAAAAGAAAGTCAAGTGCTTTCTCTTAGCCTTGACCTCGAGGGGCTGGCAGATTGCAAGCTTCCCCCAAAGGGGGAAATCAGTATCACCCCTCAGCGTGTGGATGACTGAATTGCCCACAGGCCTTGGGAAATGACAAAAACGTCCCAGAAGAATCTCCAGTCAGGGTTTTTCCATCCTCTACTTCACTCACTTGGTTCTGCAGAATGTGGATTTCCATCGTGACAGCCTTGGGAAAGTGTGAATCTGACATTCCCTTCTTGGAAGTCCTCCATGCACATTCGCATTTTCAACCCTCTAAGACACAAGGCAGAGAAGAGATCTGTTAACCTTTACATGACTCAGAGTTTCCCAGACCACGGAACCCCCTCTTGACTCTGTGTAGACCCTACTACTGTCCCAGGGAATTAGCACCTGAGGGGCACTGGGAACCAGGCTCTACCCCGCAGGCTCACTGCCTCTGCTCTTTGACCTCTCAGTGCTTTTTGCACCTAAAGCAATTCCTAGTAAGAGCCTGCAATGCCCAGTGTGGGAGAAGATAGAGTGTGGGAGGGGGAACAGCTCCTGAGTCAGCTCATTCTGGGCTCACCACCAGGCAAACTCTCCAACATCCACAAATGAAGCCCCTTCGCAGAGTCCCAGCTTCTTCCAAAAGCTAATGTGGGCCAAGAAGATTGATGCTCGAGCCTCCAGGGTCTCCAGGGCAGAGATTGGTGCTTAATGCATCCTGTATGCTCCCCTTCAGTTCATTAAAATGCCTTCAGCCTGAGGGTCAGAAGCCCAGGAGTGGGTCTCAGATGCAATCAGAAGCCTTGAAAATGATTCATTGAGCCACTAATTGATCCTGGGAATAACCACTCTCCTTTGCCTCCCCTCCCAGGTGAACCGGGAGCTCCAGGCAGGATCGTGACTTCAGGTAGGTAGACCCTGCACTGTGTACAGGGCATCCGCCCTGGCTCTGCCTCAACACCCTGCAAGTCCGCGGGCTCCGTGCTTTGGGCAAGGTGCAGTGCTGAATCTTCCAGTCAGAAGTGAGGAGGGTCGGGGGATTTCAGACGTAATACTGGCCCAACCTGGCCCACAGCCTGGCCTGGGTCCCCTCTGAGCGAGGAGAGGGGGGCTCAGCGTTCAACGTGCCTTCTGTTTTCAGAGGGATCATCGACTCTCACTGTCCCAGGTCCCCCGGGACCTCCTGGAGCCATGGGACCTCCAGGACCTCCAGGTGCCTCAGGTCAGTCTGTTTTCTTGCTTTGCCCCAGATCAGCATCAGGCCTTGCTTGCATCTGACTATAGCAGCATTCGCTCAAATCCTGAAACCCGGGCCGGAACCCGGGGAAGAGTAGGAAGGGGCTGAGAAAGCCCCTCCCAGACAGCCTGCTGAGCCCTGATCACTCCCCAGCACGTATCCTAAGCCCTGCATGGCATTGCTTCACTAGGTCCCCGCAGTACCGTTGGAGGCTCGAGCAGGCAAATGACACGCCTAAGGTCACACGGATAAGAAATAGCAGAGTCAGGGTTCGGCCCAGGTCCTTCTGCCTCCAGAACCAGTATTGACTTGTCAGAGTCAGTCCTCAAATTGTTTCCTCTTGGAAAACAACTTGATAATATGCATCAAGAGCAACAAAAGTGCGAGGAATCTATTTGAAGCAAATAGCCCCAAATTGTCCAACAATAATGAGACGGCTACAAAAATATGAAGACTTAAAGTTGTTAGCAGATAACAGTGTTATTTAAAAGGGCAGGTGACACAACGTTGTAAATCAGCTATACTCCAATAAAAAATTTTTTTAAAAATAAAAGAGCAGAATACTAGATAATGTGTGCTCTGTAGTTGCAACTATATTTATATACGACAAAAAAATGCTGGAAGGAAATACAACAAAATGCCTGTAAGTTAAAGAATTGTGGGTGATACTTTTTTCTATTTATCCAAAATGGCTGTTTTTTTATATCTATTTTTTAATTATTTAAAATGTTTGTGTGTAATATGACCAATGCAAGTGTGGATCGGTCTTCCCTCCTGATAAACTCCAGGGAGACTGGGAACACTGGGGGTGTTTAGAAGTCCCTAACCATCGGAGGACAGTGTCAGAGAGGGCAGTCCTGCCCATCCCAGGGGCCCCAGTGCCTGGCAGAGGAATTCTCACTGGAATGGACCACAGGGCTGGTCTCAAATTGCTTATTGCTTTCAAATAAGCAAGATGACCTCTTTGGGCCACTGTTCCATGCCTTGTGAGGAAGGTACTTAATGTACCCAGGCACCTGTCTTTTCTTCAGTTCTTTCTAGAACTCTGCCCCTAGAGGTGTGATAAAACCTTTTCTTCCCCAACCCCATTTCCAGGTCCCATTGGCCCAGCTGGTCTCCCAGGACAGCAAGGTATGTCACACCCTGAAAGAACGCATGACTGTAGGCTGTGGAGAGTTTCCTTCCTGGGGTGGCCCTGCACCCCATCTTTAAGTGAGAGATGTGCATGTTGGGAAGGGAGGTGAGGGGCCACCGGGCTCTTCTCCAAGGCCCCGGCAAGGCCTCCGTAGCCAGAGGAGACACCTCGTCCCACCTTCTTCCATGTTTCTGAGAAGGTAGGGGTCCTCCCGAAAGGGAGATTGAGGCTCTTGGGTCAGGATCAAGCTCAGCTATCTTCACAGGCCTCAGGCCTCTGGTGACCAGATCCTGAGAATCGTGTCACTGTCCAGCAACTTATCCAAATATCAAAACACGGACTCCAGGTCCTTCCTCCTGGGGTGTGTCTCGCTCCCAGCCAACACTCTGGCCCCGCCCACAGTCAGCTCAGCCCCGCCCACAGTCAGCTCCGCTTGGCCCTGCCCCACCCCGAGCACCTGGGCGGCTCCAGAGAGAAAGCACTGACAGCTGCAGGCGGTGTCCCCCAACTCTGTGTCCTCCCCACAGGCCCGCGAGGGGAGCCAGGACTTCCTGGTGAATCGTTCATGGGCAGCAGCAGCTCCATCTCTGAGGTCCTCTCCGCCCGTGAGTGCCACCGTGTTCTCCGGGACAGGTGACACAGGGGTGGGAGTGGGAGAGGTGGCCATGCACTGGGGCCTGCGGCAGCTGCACCAGTGAGTCATCGTGAGCCCCAGTGTAAGGATGGCCAGGTCCTCTCGCTGAGAAGGAACAGCAGGGGTTTTATCAGCTGTGGAGGATGAGTCACAGGGGATGGCACAGCTGTCAGAGAGGCTCTCCGGATTCCAGGAGGCCTCTGAACCCAGCCCTGTGAGTGTGACTGGAGGAGTCCTGAATCCCCCACACCATGAACAACGACGAGGGTCCCTGGGTTCTCAGCCATAGGCCCGGCCTAGGAGCGCTGACTCCTGGGTCCTCTGGTTCCCAGAGTCCTTTAAAGAACCCAGGCAGAGATGCCGCTGGGCCTCCCACCTGGGCACCTGGCCACCTGAACAGCAAAGACAACGCTAGCCCTGGTCTAACAGTCACCACGTGCCAGGCGCTGTGCCTTGTCGTCCCACCGAGTCTGCACAAGGCCCTTGTGATGTAGGTCTTGGGCCTCTGGTTTACAATGGAGGAAGCTGAGGCTGAAAGGTCAAGAACTTGCCCATAAGCTGGCAGTGATGAGGCAGGATTTGAACTCAGGCTGTCTGACACCGAAGCCATGCTCTTAATCATCACTGCACACCCCCATCAGCCACCAGGGGAGCTCGACTCAGCCCTGCCCTGCCTCTGAGCAAAAGGCATCTCTAGCAGAGGGGGTCTTGGAGGGTCCTGTGCCACGACCCATGACCCATGGCCTGGTGTGTGGGTGTGAGCACAAGCACAGAGGATCCTGGTGAGGGGTGAGGCTGGCGGAGAGCAGCCTCATGACAGCTTTTGCTCATTTCTGGTTTCTCCTTTCCACAGAGGGTCTTGATTTACGAGGTCCCCAAGGCCCACCTGGACCACCTGGGCCACCAGGTGAGCACCTCAGGGATCTTTGGAAGGTGGGGAATCTTGGGGGCAGGGGGCTCAAGGCACTTAGTGAGGAAGCCAAGATCCTGGGTTCAGCATTGCCTCTTCCTCACCCTCTTCTACAGGACCATCCATTCCAGGACCCCCAGGACCCCGAGGCCCAGCAGGTGAGAGCTAAGCAATGGGAGATGAGAGATGATGGGACCCAGAGCCCAGGCTTCTTCTGGGCCGGCTCTTAGGAAAGAGCTTCTCTGTCACTTCTGCTCCTGGGCAGAGTGTTCCTGGCCCACCTCTTGGCATTAATAGGTCTTGGGTGCTCTCTTACCTAGGGGAAGGCTTGCCAGGCCCACCAGGCCCACCAGGATCTCTCCTGACCAGCTCAGGTAATGCTGGGGAGTCAAGTCGCTCCTGTTCTCTACCTCAGCCCCAGCCCCAGCCCATGCCATGGTCATGGGCACACAGCCTTTCTGACCTACTCACCATGCTTTCTCCTTCTGACTTTCCACCGTGAGTGTGTTTGCATAAACTCCATGCTACCTGCTGTGTGGAGAGAAGGTAACTGATGCCAACCCAGCCACCCTGAGAATCCCTGGTTGCCCAGCCTGGGGGAGATCTGCCTTTGGGAAGCTTCTGGGCCAACTGGGGAGACCTAGTTCCTGTCCTCAGGGAGCCCAGCTCTGATAAAGTAGGTAGCACACATGCTCATGAAATGAGATAAATGCTGACAGTATAACATAGAAACATATGGAAATAACTTTAGAACATTCTTTAGCCCAGAACTTGTCTCTAGTAGAAACTTCATCCATCCATCCATCTATCGTCCACACTCAAAACTATTTCCTTCCTCTACAGAGACCTTCTTCTCTGGCCCTCCAGGCCCACCTGGCCCCCCAGGCCCCAAGGGAGAGCAAGGTGAGCACCGTGTCTTAGGGAGCGCAGGAGCCTGTGTGAACTCCAGCTGACCCCAGCTGACCCAGCTGGTGGCCGGGAGAGTTCTGATGAGGCTGGATGAGCGGGCCTTCACCCTCCTGCCCTATCCCATTAGGGGCTCAGCAGCCTGCAGCAGGGCGTGGGGTGGGGGGTCGGAAGCTCTGTCAAGAAGCCTTGTCCTTGTCCTGATGGGAGGAGAGGCACGAGGGGCCCTGGAGCCCCGACTCCTTCCCCACGGGCCCCTTGCAGTCACAGCATCTGGGTGGGACCTGTCTCATGACTGTCTTCTCCTCCAGGTGCCCCAGGCCCCCGAGGACACCAAGGTAAATAGAACTGGCATCAAACAAACCTGGGGTAGGGGTGGGAGTGGCAAAGGCTGACCTTCCAAGATCCCTGAGCTTCTTGAGTTTGGTCCAGATGAGGGTAGATCAGAGTGTGTCTCTGACGGTTGAGAACTTACATGTGTGCGTGCGTGCGTGCGTATGTGTGTGCGTGTCTGTCTGTGCGGCAGCTCTAGATACCACCCAAGGGCCGGTGCTGCCCCAGCCATCATGAATCCTGGGGAGCCTCGGGAGGGAGGTGGTGTCTTGGGCTGGGGCACGGGGAGAGGGAGGCCGGCACAGCTGACTGTTCCCTCTCTGCTGTGTCCCTCAGGCGAGCGAGGCCTCCCAGGGTTCTCAGCCTCAGGTAAGTGCTGAGCCGCCTGCTGCCGGCTCTGCCGGAGCCTCTCCCCACCTGGCTGACTGCCCTGTGTTGTTGGCCTCCAGGCTCCAGTTCTCTCGGACTCAACCTACAAGGACCGCCAGGCCCACCCGGCCCTCAGGGACCCAAGGGTGACAGAGGTCAGTGAAGGCGGGGAGGAGTGGGAGCAAGGCTGGCTCCCAGAGCCCGAATAGAGGGCAGCGAGTACTGGCTGATGCTACAGACTTGGAAGGAAGAAGAGGCTGAAGAGAGGAGAGCCTGGAGGGAGAAAGGGACGGGTGTGGGGATACAGTCTCTGCCCAGGGAAGCTGTGACACCATTGCAGAAATGAGACTGAGAAACATGGGACAGTTGTTGAGCCACAGCTGACAGTGTGGTTGAACTTGAGGAACCAGGGGAGGCTTCCTGGAGGAGGTGATGCAAACAGAGCTGCTTGTTTTGGATTCCAGGTGATCCCGGAGTCCCAGGGGCTCCCGGCATTCCCAGTGGGCCCTCTCGAGGTAAGAACCAAAGGTGCCCAAAGTTCTTCTCTCCTTCTTCAAGCGAGGCTGATCGTGCCAGTGAGGATGTTAATTAACTAATTCATTCACTTATCCATGATTCAGTGTTGATGAGATACTTTCTCCACGTGCTGGGATCTCTGAACTGCCTTTAAGGAGGTTACAACTTAGCGGGGGTGGGAGGGAAGGATGCCTGCACGATAAAGATGACTAGCAACGCCGATGATGAATGATGGCGAGAACAGAGCCTGGGAGCTAGGGGTTCAGGGGCGAGAGAGGCCATGTGGGCGGTGAGCAGGTTGCCGAAGGAAAGGGAGGGCTCGGCCTGGGAGAGCTCCTAGGAGCTCTTTGCCACTGTCTTAGTTCTCCTACTGAGAAAGAATCTCCCTCCTCAGACTGTAAAAGCATTGCCTGGGCTCCCTTGTTGGACCCCAGAGTGGAGAGACCAACTCAGAGGCTTTCTCTCCTGCAGGGGGATCGTCATCGAGCACCATGTTCATGCAGGGCCCGCCAGGCCCACCAGGGCCCCCCGGGCCTCCAGGCTCCATCAGCAGCTCCGGCCTGGAGATTCAGCAGTACATCTCTGACTACATGCAGAGTGAGTGCCTGGCGTCTGAGTGGGGCAGCGTGTGTGTGTGTGTATGTGTGTCCACGTATTGATACATAGACTTGTCCTCACCCCAGCAGAGGCTCGTACACCCACATGCTCATCCACATGCACGTGCGTGCGCGCACACACACACACACACACACACTTTCACACTGGTGTGCACTCCCCCAACCTCATCCGTGTGCTGTGGAGGTGAGGGTGTGATTTCCACACATGTGGGCACCAGAGCTTTGTCAAATGGGTGGCTGACTGGAGTCTTGTTACTCTACAGCCATGGAGATCCACCTGGCCCAGCACAGAGTCTGCCTCAGTTTCTCCATCTATAGCAAGGGGAGTCTAGGCTCCCTGCTGGCCCTGCCTTGGCCCGTGTGGGATGGGTGGGTGCATTTCATCAAGTACTTCAGGTCACCTCTGTGGGGAGGACACTCCCTCTTGGGGACAAGCCTGAGTTTGCTTTATTTCTTTGTTGGCAGGTGACAGTATCAGGTCTTATCTATCTGGAGTTCAGGGTCCCCCAGGCCCACCTGGTCCCCCCGGGCCTGTCACCACCATCACGGGTGAGACTTTCAACTACTCAGAGCTGGCCAGCCTCGTCGTGAGCTACTTACAGAGTAAGCCTCTCCCCAGCCCCTGTAATGACACCTTCCTCCCAGGGTCCACGGTTATTCCTGGAGTCTCGTCTCTTAATTTGCTGTTTGCTTTGCCCTTTTTCTGAATGTGATGTTCAATGCTGAATTCACGGTAATCAGGCCGCCGAATCTAGCTTCAAAAAAGGTTTGTTCAGATTAAGAAATATAGACATTATAAACAGCCTGCTAACACCCCCGTGCATTCATTGCCCCCAAACGGAAACAGCTGGTTGACCGGGTCTGTGATTCTGGAGTAATGAGTGCGTTGCTTCAGTACCAGCTAAGCGGGTAACCGGTTTCCTTCCCCACAGCTTCGGGGTACAGCATCAGCACGTCCTCCACCTCCATCTCCTCTGAAGACATCCTGGCTGTGCTCCAGCGTGAGTCGGCTGTGGTGGGCTAGAGGGTGGGGTGCCTTCCCTCTCTCCTGGCCGCACTTGTCAGGCACACTTGGTGGTCCCTTGGGACAAGGAGCCACTCCCTCCTCGCTCCCAGCAGCCAGCTGGAAAGGGGGCATCAGCTCTCCCCTCTAAGGCCAGGCAACCGGGCAGGAGCCCCTTCAGCTCCCGGAAGCTTGTTGATGTCCCCCTGGGGGTCTGAGAACCCCCAGCTCACACGTCACTCGGGCCAGTCTGTGGGGAGGTTAGGCTGGACGTGTGGTCCATACCGGCGCCTCCTCTCCTTTCAGGGGATGACGTGCGTCAGTATCTACGGCAGTACCTGACGGGCCCTCGGGGTCCCCCAGGGCCACCAGGAGCCAGTGGAGGTTGGTCCCTCCAGTCTTTGGACTACGCAGAGCTGAGCAGCCGCGTCCTCAGCTACATGTCCAGTGAGTGTCCGCCTCCGTGGCAGGGCAGGCAGCGGGCGGGACACCCCGGAAATGGCCCCCTGGCCCTCTCCCGCCAGGCTGCACCCAACCCAGAGGGAGCGGGGGCGCTTCAGAGCTGTTCAAACCTGTGGCCCCAGAGCAGGTCACGGAGCTGGGCGAGGGAGGCCAGGATGAGTGTCCCGGGCACCGTCCTGCACACGACTCACATGCACACTTCCCTATACGCACACGCACACACGCACACACCCAGCAGCAGGAGGGCTGTGGGCACTTCTGACCTGCACTCGTCCCCGGCCCTGGGGCCTCTCCTCCGTGGCGCCGTTACCCTCTGCCGGTCTCTTCCCGCTGCCCCTCTCGCCCCTATCCCAGCCTCCGCTTCTGTTCAGGCTGCTTCTGTCTGGCTTCCTCTCTGACACGGTGTTTCCATCTGCCCTTCCCTGTCTGATCTGCATCCATCGCAACTTGGGATTTGTTCCTCAGGCTCCGGAGTCAGCATTGGGCTTCCTGGCCCCCCAGGGCCCCCAGGCTTGCCGGGAACATCCTACGAGGAGCTCCTCTCCTTGCTCCAAGGTACGGCCGAGCAGGGCCATCTGACCGAGTGCTTCGGGGTGGACGGCAGAGCTCCTTGGCCCAGGCTGTGACCGATCCTTGCTCTTCCTTGGTGTCTCAGGGTCTGAATTCAGAGGCATTGTTGGGCCCCCAGGTCCCCCTGGGCCACCAGGGCTCCCAGGCAGCGCGTGGTCCAGCATCAGCATGGAGGACCTCTCATCCTACCTGCAGAGTAAGGAGTGAGGCAGGCGAGGGCTGCAGCCTGACCTTCAGGGCTCCTGCGGGTCTGAGCCAGGGCAGCCATGGAGGGCTCAGCCCAGGCACCAGTTCTCCTAGAGCGGGTACAGGGCTGGGCTCTGGGGCCCTGGAGGGGGACACACTTGACGTTGAGGTGCTGTCAGCCCTGGCAGGGGGAGAAGTGGGGGGACACCATGTGTCCAAGTCACGAGAGAACTCGGGCCAGCGGGTGACCAGGTGCCCAGCCGGGAGCCCCAACTCCCAGCGGCAGAAGGGCTGAGGGGAAGGGATATGATTTGGGTTGAATGAGGCCCGGGACTGGGGGTGGAGAGCAGCGGGGAGCAGTCACCCCAGGGGAGGACGGGACACGCGTGTGGGGGTCTCCCTCCCCGCCTCCTTCCAGACGGCCCAGGCTGGGAGTTCCACGGTCCTGGCAGGGGATCCCTGATCTTTCTTTCTCTTGCCCCCTGCTCAGCTGCTGGCTTGTCATCCATCCCAGGCCCTCCTGGTCCCCCTGGCCCCCCAGGCCCTCGAGGGCCCCCAGGTGTCTCAGGAGCTCTGGTGACATACGCAGCTGAAAACAGCGACAACTTCCGGAGTGAGCTGATCAGCTACCTCACAAGTGCGTGTCCCTGACGTCACTCTCCCTCCTCCATCCCCTCCCAGACCAGGCTTCTCCCTGTGAGAGGGGCAGCCAGCGGGGCTTGAAGGGAACCGGAGGCCAAACACATAAGCCGCCCTGGTCGGTCGAGGAAGCCTGGCTTCCTCCCAGCCCACATGCTCCCGCTTGGTGCGAGTTCACATCCTGCTCAGGGGTGCTGAGGCCCTGGGAGAGGCATCCCCAAGTCCCACTGCTTTCTCTCCCCCAGACCTGGCTCCCACTACTGCCGCTTCTTCCCCACAGGCCCTGACGTGCGCGGCTTCATCGTCGGCCCGCCGGGTCCTCCCGGGCCCCAGGGTCCCCCCGGGGACAGCCGCCTGGTGTCCACGGACAGCTCCTACAGCCGGGGCGGCAGCTCCTCTTCTCTCGGTCGGGCCTCTTCGCACAGCTCCTCCACGGGCATAGGAGGAGCAAGCGGAGGCTCCCTGGGCGAAGGGGGAGCCTTTGGCCTGGACACGGGCCGGGGCCGAGGCTATGGGGCAGCGGCAGAAGGCGGCACGTATGGCGGTGACGGTGGTTTCGGGGCCAGCTTTGCTGGAGGTCTGGATTACAACGAGCTGGCCGTTCGGGTGTCTGACAGCTTGCAGCGTAAGTGGGGACACGTAGGCTTCAGCGCTGCGGGGTTACGGGAGCATGTGAGCATCTCCACATCCAGGAGGACAGCGGTTCTGGAATCAGACGGGCAGGGACTGAAGACAAGCTTAGTTCAAGGGGCCCAGTCGGGACTGGAACCTATGCTGCAGGGAACAGAGATGCTGGGGTCTTTGTCCTTTGTTTTCCCAGAAGAGTCTATATGACTATGAAGGTTTCCTGGTGGGGCTGAGGGAAGGCTGTTGACTAAGAAGCCCTTTCCCGGGCGGCTCACCAGCACAGCTATGCAGTAAAAGGCCTGTGAAACAAGCCCACGGAGGCGAGACGTGCCTGTCAACAGGGGAGACTAAGGAGGCTCTTCCCTCGCTGCCGCACAGAAGAGTTTGACTGGGATGGGAGCCAGACAGTCAGAGGACACCGCGCTCCCACCGTGAGGAGGGTGCCAGGTGACCCCTGCTGCCTGTGCCCACCACTCTGGTTTTTACAGGTCAGGGCCTGCTCCAAGGGATGGCCTACACTGTGCGGGGCCCACCAGGCCGGCCTGGGCCCCAGGGGCCCCCTGGCATCAGCAAGGTCTTCTCCGCCTACAGCAACGTGACCGAGGACCTCATGGACTTCTTCAGAAGTAAGGGCATGCCCCGATTACTTTCCCAACACTTCACTTGCCATGTAGTCTGCTCCACAGAAACCAGTCTCCCCAGAAACCTTGTTAACACTTGAGATGCTGAAAATCGGATAAATTCTGAACCGTTTTCTTCTTACAAGTCCAAACTCTACCACCACCTGCCTGTGTCAGTCTGAACGAATCACTTTACCTCCCAAGCCCCAGGACGAGCTCTTGTCTAAGGCCAGCTTTTCCCCCTTGCAGCGTACGGAGCCATCCCAGGACCCCCTGGGCAGAAGGGAGAGATGGGCATCCCTGGCCCCAAAGGTAAGTGGTGGCAGGAAACAGCCACCAGGATCCTGTGTTAACGACTGCCTCTTGTGGGAAGCAGCTCCCTTGCCAGCGCCGTGCTGGGAACGTGTGCGGCTCCTTCAGGCCCTGCACTGTGCCTCGCTTAGCCGTGCCCCCTTCTGTCCTCCTAGGTGAGATGGGCCCTGCTGGGCCACCAGGTCAGCCTGGGCCACCCGGCCCTCGAGGACACAAGGGAGAAAAAGGAGACAAAGGTAAGCCTCACTTGCCACAGTTCCTGGAGTGCTGGGAAGCAGGCCACGTGTTCCAGAGCAAGCCTGAAAATTTTAGGCAAATGCCAGCTACGAAAGGCAGGTACTGGCAACAGCATACTTTGTGTAACTATCAAATGAACAGCCAGGGAGAAAGGAAGAAGAGTGTCAATGCAGGGAGGAAGAGGAGAACCAGGCTGGTAATGAAATAGGGTAATCAATTTCAATCAGTTGACAGTCTTACAGAAGAGTTCATCTTTCAAGCCGGTTTTGTAGTAGTCAGTTACTGTAATTACCCAAGCGGAAGTCCCCACAGACCACAGGACATTTTCTAACTTCCCATTCATCTTCCAACTTCTAGGTGACCAAGTCTATGCTGGCCGGAGAAGGAGAAGCATCGCCGTCAAGCCATGAGCGACCCTTGGCGGAACAGCCGCCTGGACCAGTTCTTGCAGTGGCTTATGGCGCTTATGTCAAGACCTCTCCAGAGGGTAAAAGCTGGAATCTCACTGTCCTACTGAGGCAGCACAGCAACTAGAACCCTTATCTTAGTCTGGAGCAAAATATATGTATGTAGAATTCAGTCCAAGGTACACAGTCTGAAACAGCTTCACGGGGTAGACCCAACAGTGGCCGCATGCAGTGTGGGAGGATGAAGCTGGCCTCCCTGCTGTCCAGGCCTGAGCTCCTCGGCTTCTTTAACACTGAGTTCAAGCCCCAGCCTAGGAAAGCCAGGTACATAAAAGTTGTTTCAGGAGCCCTTGAGCTTCACCTTAAAAATGAGCCCAGGAAATGGAAGATGGGATGGGGAGGGGGTGCCTTCCTGGGAGCCACGTGATGGGACTGTTCTGGTCAACGCTGCAAGGCTGTGCTCTCACCTCTTCTCTCCTCTCTTCACTCTGCATTCTCTAGTCATAGACAAAACTCTCAGCTGAAAAAACTTAAGAAATCCACTTCCCGTGAGGTGGTGACAGGGTTTCTACTAGTATTTCTATGTATCACATTCCCACTTAGGAAGTTTGACTGCAGCTATGATCTGTCTCCATAGGTCCACGCTAGAGTTGATAGTATGTTACACTGAACTAGGTTGCAGCCAATAGGAAGAGAAAGGCAGGGGGCAAGGAGGAAAGAAGGGGAGGGGAGGGGAGGGAGAGCAGACTGCCTGACACCGGAAGCCGGCACCCCTGCTCTGCACTTAGGAAATGCATGGGGGACTGGGCGCGGTTGGTTTTATTGCACTTTTCAATGTCTACAAATATTCACGTGGTCTATTAGATGAGTCATTTCAATTGCAAAATTTCCAATTAAAGGGCTTTTTCTTTTTTAATATGCTTAATGTGATCCATCTAACCAAAAAAAAAAAAAAAAAAGAAGGGAGGGGAGGAGGGAAGAAGGAAGGAAGAAAGGAAAGGAGGAAAAGAAAGAGGGAAAGGAAGAAAACATTTTCGGTTAATTTTGACATTTTACTGTCTAATGAAAACTTATGTATAATGAATGAACGCATCGTGCCTTTCTCATATGTTAGTTTTACCTAAAGGCTGACTCAATTTGTTTTTGTAATAGTAGCTTTAGAAGCTCAAGTATTATATCCCCTTAATGATTCTTACCTTGATTAACCAGACTTTTGAGTTTTGTCCTAGTTATGAGATCTGCCTATCCAAGCTATCCCAAAGTCTTCATAGAATCGTATGCCCAAGAGAAATACCGTAAAAGCCCAAACTCGCTAGCTTCTCTGGACAGAACCCAGATATGAGATATGTCCTCAGCTGGATGGCGGTGGATCTTAGCCTCTTTTGTTTCATTAAAAAAAAAAAAGTCAAGCATGAGCTCCACAGTATGCAATGCTCCTGGATTAGAAAATGACATGCTGTGCCTCCCTCCATCCAAACTGACCACGTGCCAAATGGTCAGCCTAGTATGTCTACTGAATCTTGCGTGAATGATGAAAAGAGGTTGTTTTTAGCAGAAGTGACGTCACAGTTTGTGAAATGTTTGGTGAGAAAAATAATCCATTCCAAGGGGAAAAAAGGACATAAAAAAAGGTATATATACATATGTCGATGGAAATATTTTAAGTACCACCCAAAGGCGGGGTTTGGGCAATGAAAGACCAGTTACCAGTCCCAGGTTACCAGTAAAAAGGACCCTCTTGTGTGTGATGACTACAGATGGTCTGGAATGCTAGTAAGTCTGAAGGGTCAGAAGATCTGGAGGACTGCAAGTTTTAAAATATAATTAGGATTTTAAAAAATGCTACAAAATGTTCTCACACAGGACAATCTAGTTTCAAATAGTCCCAATAAAAGACTGCTTCCCAAAGTAGAGTAAGAAATAACTTTATTTTTCATTTGCCAACCCCATGATTGAAAAGACATGTTGCTCCCAAATAGACAAGAGGCATTTTCTGAAACAAAATTCTTTCTGAAAATTTAGCTTGTGAAGTTATTACACTGCAAATCAGAGAAGGATTACAAAAAGCTACAGCCAACATTTAAAACTGGTATCACATTCTACCCCAAGCTTGGTAACAGAAGTTTTAAAGCTGTATCAAAACCATGTCAGCCACAGGATAGCAACAGTAGTGGCATTAACTGTTGTGCCTTCAACTTAAGAAAAGCATTTAAAATATCCCATTTCCTATAAACGATCATTTCCCAGGAAAGAACTGATTTATTCAACCAGAAGCCTATTAGAACTGGAACTACAGAGCTCGCCGCCTCCGCCTCACAGCTCTACATTTCCCTGTAATCAACAATATCTCTAGCTAATCATTTGACAGAATTTGGCTTCTCAGAAGAGTCTTTGTCATTTAAGCACAGTGTGGAATGGGGAAAAAAGTGTGTAGTTACAAGGGAACTAGGAGACTACAAAAGACAATCACTTCTGAAACTCACTGATGCTCAAGAAATCAGAGACCCTCCATCACAGTGGGTCTCATATGCCTGAGAGCTTTGTGCTTGAGGAAACACTACTTAGAGGTAGCTCTGGTTCTGGTTTATATTTAATTACAATTTGCTGTATCCTGTCACAGGAAAGTTTCAACATTTTCAGCAAGGTATAAGCACTCCAAATTTCCTCCTTACCCACCCTATAGCTTCCCCATAGAAAACGGTAAGAAAAAGCTTAACTGTGAGTCCATATAGTATAGCGGCTAATTCAGCAATTCACACCCGACCATGGATTGACAGGACTAGGAAAGGCAACCTGGTGCAACGAGCTCCATGAGCTAGACCTGCAGAAGCGTGGTGGCCTGGCGTGTCCACAGCACGCAGGGAGAGGAGGGGAGGCTGAGTAATTAGGGGGCACACATGGAGAATTTCTTCTATGCATTTCATAGCACATTCTGCCACAGCAACAAAACCACCAACTCAGGAATGCCTTTGACTGCACTCTTTTTGATTTCAAAGATGTCTGTGTCCCTCCCGAACCCCCCACCTACACTTCATGCAAGAGAGAAGGATCACACTTCTGTACGTGAATACAGGGCCTACAGCAAGAAGTGGGCAGGGATGGGTACAAACAGCATGGTCTATACAACAAAATACCTTTTGAAAAGATTTATGTAACTTTAAGTATTAAAATGAAGGTTTTTACCTCTACATGAATATCATTCTGTAGTCCTGCTCCTACATGCACATGGTCTGGTCACTTTTGAAAGAGAACTCGAGCGTGAACAAGGAATCCAAAGGGCAGTTTTACGGGAGATGCAAGAGGTGCTAACAAACTTACCAGCGTGTCAATCGTTCTACTCTGAGTCTCTTTATTCAATACTCTGTCAACTTGAAAGGAAGAAAAAGAACCAAATATTCAGACCAAATTAATTATGTGCCATAAACTATTCAGCACACAGGATATCCTTTAAACGATACTGAAAAAATGTCCACTGCCTGAAGTATTAATTTTTAAAAAGCCAATAAACTGAAAATTTCAAAGGAGAAAGTGGTATGAGAACCTTCTTCCTCTCTCCCTCTTCAAATAAATCATTAAATACACTGGGTAACATTATACTGTCATTTCTATCATAACAATATAAACAATTTCCATCATCACCCTGAACATTACTTTATAAAGATATATATTTTAAAAGTCTTTCAAAACATTTTTCAACCCAGCATTTGAGAATAAAGCATTAAAAGAGTTTCGTATACAGTAACACATTCATGTGATAAGTGTATGAATTTACAACCATACATAATATATATATATGTATATATATTTATATAAAAAACAAACTTGGCCAGAAGTTAAGGCTACCTACAAAGTTGTCCAAGTAAATTATGCTTGTCAAAACAATTACAAAATTAAAATCACATGCATTTTTAAATCATCTAAACCACTGAAAAAATAAGGTTCAGCATTCAAAGTTTTCAAATTAACTGCAAGAAAGTGCTACAGATATTTACATTTTCTTAACATGAATCAGTGTTCCCACAAAGTTGCATTTGCATTTTTCACGAGCCTCAAATGTAATATAACTAAACACTGAAATGTCTACAATTTGGTACCTGGCACTCATGACAGAACAGGCGCACATGGCAGGCAGCAAGCTTCGTCTACAAATGGACTGTCTCACACCCGAAATACGGTTTATAATACTGTTTCGAGCTGACACGTGCTTGAAATTCTAACCCTCAAAAGGGACTAGAGTGAACATTTCATTAATAATTACACGTATCAGCACCCTCATGATAAAGGTTTCAGGCTTTTCCCACTCAAATCGAAGTAAATAATTTAAACATGGAACAAAACAAAACCAAAATATAAATGACTTGATCTCAAAACAACGAAAAGTCATTTCTGATATTTGCCTAAATATTTTAAATTCTTAAAAACTATTCTGAACAAATGCCTCTTTTAAGATTAATTTCATAAAAATATATTCATAAATATAACTCAGAGCCTGCCAGCCTCCAACAGTTTTAAACAGAATTTGCTAAGATGGGAGAATTCATTTAACCAGCTCATGTATTATTTTAGGAAATAAGCTGAGATAGCTATATCTGTATTTTTTTTAATTTGGTGAGTTTTACATTTCCAATTTGGACATCTAAAAGCTACCGTTTATTTTTTTCATCTTTCCAACTTTGTACAACATATACTTTAGGATGAAAATTTCTATCCATTGGTAATAGGAGCAAGATTTAAAAAACAATAATGCTTAATGCTAAGGGTGTTTTGTCCCTGTTGAATCAAAAAAGGAAATGCAATTTTAGACTCAACTGAAATTTAGTGTTTTAGGCACTATTTTAATAAAACTAGCACCCTTAATTATTAGCGCATGTCTAAACAGGTAAGTATTTTAGACAAATTATTGAAATAATTTTTCTCTTTTAAAAGAGTTTGATGCTAACATTTAAAGGTAACAGATTTATTTACTGAATCAATATCATATTTTGAGCAACTCATAGTTTTTTCATGAGAGCTGATTCACCAAAAAATTAATCCAACTCTCTACAGCAGTTTCAACTATAGATTTTAGGCATCATTGAGAAGTTAAGTCAGGAAAAAAGATATTTAGTAATACTTAAGTGACGTAACAGGGTTTTTTTAAATAACTTTAAACATTATCTCTCTACCAGTTTTTCAGGTAACAGTATCTAAACAACACAATTTTTAAGATTATATACAAAAATCACCTTAGGGAATTACTGCAAGATGCTACTTTGCCAGCATGGCCCAGCATCTGTCTTAGTGCCTTTCCCTTTATCTTTGCTAAACAAAACAAACAAAAAAACATCTGGAAGGTGAGGCAGGTGATTGTCTTCGTGAGCTCTCTGATACAGACTATGGCAGAAGATGAAGAGAACAGAATGACATACTTAAGAAGACAAACCCAACCACAGAATGCTTCCCATTGTTACGATCCAGTGGAATGCAAGCTAGGAATAGGATAGAATTTGGAAATCCGGCTCTGTGTTGATGGGTTAAGGCATTCAGACTCCCCGGTCATTTTAAAGAACACTTCCTGTTCCTGTAGTTTCCTAGCAAACTCCTCTTCCAGTGTCTTAAAAAGGAAGGGAAAAAGAAATTATGCACTGGTATTAAAAACAGAATTTACTCTGACAGCCCAGATAAAATTATTTGCCCCAAAGACTTTGTTATCCTAAGGGAGAAGAGACTGCTCAACAGCTAGGACCATAGGCTGTACAGCCAGCCCAGGGTTCAAGTCCTGGCTCAGCCACATGAATGGATAACTTGGGGGTAATTACTTAACTTCTCTATATTACAGAATCATTTCATTCTTCTGCTATGAAACAGCGATAATACCATCTACTTCGACTGGGTTGCTATGAGAGGATTAAATGTGGTAATAAAGTACTGAGCACACACTAGGTACTCAACAGACGGCACCTATTATTAACTATTGATATTAACCGTCTCTTCCACATGGAACTTACCATTTTCTATTTTTTTATTTTGATTACTGACGTGCATGTCTTTTCTTTCACATTGAACTATAAACTGTTTGAAGGTAACACCTAAACCAGATTCATCTTTACAACCCCACAATATGGAACAAATATAGTAAGTGCTTGATAAATATCTGAGGTATCAATTACTTTGTGGACAAGTGACTCAGGAGAAGTACTGCTGTAAAAATACAAAGTACAGGAAAAGATGGAAGTATAGGAAGGTTTCTCAGAAGAGGAAAACCATGAGCTTAGTTTCAAAGGAAAGATAAGAATTTGACAGACAGGATGGGGAAGACACGCCAGACAAAGTGAGCTGAAACAATGCACAGAGGCAGGAAACTGTGGAGTTGCTGTGAGTAACGGTGATTATACCCAGTACTGGAACATGAACTGGGAACAAAGTGGCTAGTGGGAGACGAAGCTAGAAGGGCTGATATGGGCAAAGTGTGGCACTATGAAGGCTTCAAAGTCAAAGTGAGGCGTTTATATTCTACTCTGTTGGAACTGAAGATTTATCAACACCACTATGACAGTAACAGAGATGCTCTTGAGGATGAACACTCTGGTGATGGCAGGCAAGTAGGAGGAAAGGGAACAAGAGACCAGAAGGACCATTAGGACATTACTGAACAATTATAAGCCAATAGTAGGAAGACAGTAAAGGGAAAGAGAAATATTATGAAATAAGAGTCAAAATTATTTGTCATCTGATTGAATGTGGGGTGTGATGGAAATGAAAGGTAATTCAGGTTTCTAGCCTAGATGTCAGTTAAGAGAACAGAAATGTTAGCAAGAACACCTGATGGTGGGTAGGACTGGAGAGAGGGGGAAAGATGAGATGGAGATGAAAGAAAAAAGATTTTGAGTTTAGTTTTATCTCCACTGAGTTTACAATCTTTAGTCAACGTTCAACAACATTCAACAGGTATGTACTGATCATTTACAATGTGCAGGAATTGTTCCAGAAGCTGGGTATATATCAGTGAACAACGAGATAATGTCCCCGCTTTCAAGGAGCTTACATTCTGGTGGGAGAAGACACACAATAAAGAAATGTGTCTGGTGGTGATGAATATTATGAAGAAAAACAAAGGTTGAGGGGATAGAGAGTGTTCGAGGTAGGCATTGAAGCTATATTTTATATACAGTCATCAAAAGAAGAAACCTTTGATGAGATGACAATGGGACAGAATGAATGAAATGAGGAGGAATGGAACATCCATATGGAAAATGAGAGCTGAGAGCATGAACCGATAATAAAAACAATAAAATAATAACCATAACAACCATTCGCTGGATCCTGACCACATCTCAAGTCCTGGGACAAGTACTGTACACGCATCACTTCCGTTAACTGTCTTAACAACCCCAATTAGGGAGGCAGTAACATCCTCATTTTACAAATGAGGAAAACTGGGCTCAGAAGTGTTAAGAGACAAAATTAATCAGTGTCAGCACTGAGATCTGAACCCAGACCTGTATGACTTTATAATTCTATACAAGTTTTGGAATTGTCCTTAAACATGCAGCTGAAGCCATGACAATCTACAAGATCATCAAGATAAAGAGCAGAGGTAAGAGTGTAAAACTGGAAAATGTCTACATTTCTGGTGACTAATGACAAAGAAAGAGCACAGAGAAAGAAGAGAGTATGTCACAAAAGTCAGGTGAGAAGAAAATTTTAAGATTTTTAAGAAGAACAGGTAGATAATGCCACTGGTGACCACTGTCAACCAATTCAACTGGGGAGGAATTTGAGGCGAAAGCTAGACTGCAAAGGGTGAAAGGAGGAACTGGAGAAGGGACTTCTCACTTTCACCCCTCTGTGTACCCTTTGAATGCAGAAACACATGAATGAACTACCTATTCAAAAATGTAACAAAAAACAAAATTCAAGTTAAAAAGCCACACTATCAGCACATGGTAGGTGCTAAATACATATTTCTTTGATTAACCCATTGAGTGAATGGAAGAAAGGAATCGTTGAAATGTATAGCAGGCAGGAAGCCCAAGAGAAAATAAAGGTTTAAGTCTGACAGTTGGCAAAGAGAGAGAATCATACAGTAATAGCAAAGACAGAGTTGAAATGGTTGACCAGTTGGACCAGGCTAGCAGGGAGTCAAGTGCAAACAAAGAAGATAGCTGGCTGGCTGGCTGGCTGGCGCGGTATAGGAAGCCATCTCTATTTTACTAAATTGTCAATTAACACAGCACACAAGGGCCGTGTAATCTGGCTCCAGTTGACCCATCCAGACAAAGCTGTCATCCCTTCCCTCTCTCCCTCCCTAATGGCTACACACAGGCACACACTCCCTCTAATGCTACAATGATAGGGAGCTACTTATGATTCCTGTACACATTATTTTCACTCATTCTCTTTTCTGTACTTAAATTGCCCCCATTCCACTCCAATCTGTCTGTCCTCCTAGCAAGCTCTTACACTCATCTAACAAGCCTCACTTGGCTTACAAGGCATCTCCTCTCTGACCCTTCCTGACTTCCCTGAGCAGACTTATGCACTCCTCCTCCTTTGCTGGCACACTGTGCTCCTCTGCTCTGTATCTTGTGCTTACCTCCTTCAGACAAATGCTGCTACTGATCTGCAACGGCTTGTCAACTCGATTCTGAACCTTTCGGGGACAGGGACTTTGACTCTTCATCTCTGTGTCTCCTGTCCCTGACACTGTTCCTGACACATATTAGGTAAAAAGCCAATAGCTGGGAGGATGGAGGGATGGATGAATGCAAGCATATTTTAATTAAAGCTTTTAAAATTACCTTTTTCCTAGGTCTCAATTTCTCTCTCCATTCCTTTAATTCTTGGCTGTGTTCCTCATCTAACTCCTTTAGTTTCTGAGTCTCATGCTCAACCAAGAGGTGGCATTTTTCATTCTGAAAATAAAGTTTGGATTTAAAAAATTTCAGATCAAGTTAGCAATTTTTCACAAATACGATTATCTTCCAAAATAATAAAGTATTCATTAAACATAAAGCTATTACTGAGGTTGAAATTCTCCTCTAACAACCGAAGGCCAAGAATTATGAAAAGAGTCATAACTTCATTTTTGCAAGTTTAGAGGCTAGATCTGTTATCCATATGAAAAGAACTTGAATAGAAAGAAGTAGTTTGATCCTGATTTTCCTTCTAAGAAGGTTTACTCACAAAACTGACACTTCAGAGGGCAACTTGCAAGCATTTTATCCAATGGTACCAGAACATGGGGTTAGAAACTATTCCACTCTAGTAAATTAAGCAAATATGTAGCATATCCACAATGTATACACTACTCTGAAACTGTAAACATTTTAGAAATTATATTACATTACAATACATTATATTATATTATATTATATTATATTATATTAGAGAGCTGCATACTCCAGGTAAGGTTCAAAAACAGTCCTCTCTAAAGTAATGTTTAAATTCCTTAGGAAAAGAATTCTCATATACTTATCACCTTTTTCAAACACCTTGAAGAAAATGAACTATTTCTCCTTAAATAAAAAGAAATTTTAAATTCAGAATGATAAAAAAAATGCCTACATCATTTTTAAAACTTTGTTCATCTTCTTTGCAAAATACACTAAAAATTCTCAATAGTACTTTTGAAAGATGTAACTTCTTTTTTTTTTTTTTTTTACCGGTACGCGGGCCTCTCACTGTTGTGGCCTCCCCCGTTGCGGAGCACAGGCTCCGGACGCGCAGGCTCAGCGGCCATGGCTCACGGGCCCAGCTGCTCCGTGGCATGTGGGATCTTCCCGGACCGGGGCACGAACCCGCGTCCCCTGCATCGGCAGGCGGACTCTCAACCACTGCGCCACCAGGGAAGCCCGAAAGATGCAACTTCTTATATCATAAATTAGCTTCATGTTTATACTAATCACGGCTGTGTAAGTTCTAAACAAGTGCCTGCGATACTAAACTGATCTTCCTTTGGGTCTACAGAGGAAAGAAAACCTTTAAATCCCAGCATCTTCACAAGCAATGTGCAGCTTACTCTGAGTAGCTATTATTTCCTCAAAACCAGCCACCTGTACTGTGCATCTAGTACCATCTTTGCATTCATGCTTCTGCAGCTAACCTGCAGCTGATGCAGTTCTCGGACATTGGCTTCACACTGCAACTGAAGATCCCGCATTTGATTTTCATGTTTTTGATGTTGAGCCATTCTCTCATTTTTCTGCCTCTTTTCTTCTTGAGAGGCAAACTATAAGTAAGAAAAACAAAAGATAAATATGGTTAACAAGTAATGTAATTTCTGTATCTTCCAAAGGTGTAATTAGGGAATGTAACAAAGCTTAAAGTACAATAAACTAAAGCTTCAAGTAGTAAATATGCTGGGACTCAAAGCTGGAGTCTACGTCATGGCTTTGGTGGAGTGTAGGGAGGTGGAGAGAGACTTCTGATTAAAACCTTCTTCCTCCTACCTGCTTAGTGACCTCAGTTAATTTGCGTGTGGGATCTGTGACTGTAGAAGTATAGTGAGACCACACGTTTGACTGAAAAGCTGGCCAAGTCATCTTATTCCCAGAGCTGGTCTTAGGACCAGCCTAGCCCTGGATCTGGTGTGGGGCGTGGAAGAGAGCAGCTCTCCGTGGCCAGTACCTGGGGGAGATTGAGTTGGTATATGCCATATGTGTACAGAGCCATGGTGAACATCAGCGAGCCCAAGGTAGCGCCAAATGTTTACAGCACAATTATGTGGTACTCCTAAAGGCCACTCAAAACTTTTAAACTTAAAGAGAGTAGTTTTCTTATTTACTTGTTTAATTTTTTCACGATCCTGATCTGGTGTTGCTGTTGGGTTAATTCTCAAACTCTTCTTAAACATGGCCATGCGAGTCTTGGCTTCACTGCGCTGAATCTTAGGCAGTCTTGCTCTTTCTTGAGTCTGTCTGTTCTTCAACTCCTCAATAAGTCGTTGATTGTAACGCTGCATTTGTTCTGTTTCCTAAGAAAGTTTCAGAGTCCAGTGATGTAGATATAATACTCAGTACCCACATGTATGCTCAAACATGTCATTTTGCTGTTGCTTCCCCAAATTACTCTCTCCCTTGTTGCATACCAACCAGCAAAATACTAGGCAAAAAATAATTTATAAGAAAAATAAGCTATTAGTAATAAGAGATTCATATTGACTCTCGTATACTAAGTATAGGGAGTCCACATTTTTAAGATACCTGAACCATAAATGGAGCCAAAATAGCTAACTCTGAGAGACAAGATGAAGATTATAATGTATAAGGTCTTTAAGCATTGTAATTAGTTACCTTCCTTGGAATTTGTAGAAAAGAGTTTGCAATCGTGACCAACATACAACTAATTACTCCAAATTTCAAAGAAATTTTAGGATAAAAGAAAGGAAACCTGAACTTTATTCTGTAAAAAATATAAGTTTCAAAAATAAATAGCTCTGCACACTTTAAAATGAACAAAAAAGTGAACAAATTTTCCTTTCATTAACCTTCTCATGGCGCTTAAGTAGCTGATGTCTTTGCATAAAATACTGATCTTTAAGTTGCTGTTTGAGCAGCTGGTGTTTTTCTTGTAAGTGTCGTTCTTCAAGCTCCCAAATTGCAGCTTCTCTAGCTAGAAGAAGAAAGCAATTTCAAAATGTAACTTTGCTCTTTTTACTAATGTACTTTGGTCTTCATTTTAATATTTACATACAAGTGTTCTAATACACTAATTAATACACACGGACATTCTGAGCTATAAATGCAATATTACCAACATAAAGATAATATCCATTACCACTTTCCGTTCTGCTCTGATGTCCTGTAAACAGAGAATGCCCTACCCACAACACCAAAATTCCATTTAATCATCTTAATGAGAAAGAAAAAAAATATAAGGTATTTGTTAGGGGAAATAAGTGCTTAAAATTCCATTCTATCATGTAGCCAATTTAAGTATACCAACACTGTAAGGCATAATGAGTACATAAAATTATTCAGGTATATTTCTACCATCATCTGGACAAAAAAGATGTTTTAAGGATCATATGTTTATGTTCACTTCTATTGCAGTATTTCTTAATTTAATAAAGTATTTTCCTCTTATTTAAGTTGCTTCATCTTTCCCTCTACCACTCTAGCAAAAGAAAACATTCAAATAATTTCCAAGGTATATCTCTGCAATGTTTTGAGATATATATATACATACATATGCTGCATAATTTCATATACCTCTCATGAGCTGTTGTTTGTTATTCAGGCACTCTCTTTCAATATTGGCTAACTCTGCCTTCTGCTGTTGGATGATCTTTTTCAGAGAGCCATCTAATTCTTGTTGTTGCTTCTGAACAAACTCTTGTTCCTATTAGACATAGTTAACCATCAGTTAATAAGTATCTACTGAGCAAAACATCCATTTATCTATACCTCTGTATATATTAGTGATTAACAAGATTTCTGAACCAAGTTTCTAAAGTCAACTAGATTTAAAAATCACCAAAATTATATAGTATAGACATAACATAAATGTATTAGTCACCCAATTCAAGCCCAGAAAGGAAGTACTAGAATACATAATATTCTAAACTATTAAGAATAACACATACAAAAGAAGTCCATAACCCACTCATAATTAAAATGCCCTACATCTTTGGGAAAAAAATAAATCTACAGTTTCTAAAACTGACTATTCATTTCACTAGAGTGTGGACAAAACAAGAATAAACAAGAAATGTCTTTCAGGAAGAGAGGCAATAAAGAGCAAACAAGAAAAACATATCGGGATTTTAAACTCTCTATTTTTCTATTAATAAAGACGAAGCCATACCATGGCTACACTAACAGAGAAAGACAGATTCTGTATCTTTAGCCTGTGCCTAAAAAGAACAATACTTTAAGGATTTAATGAGAAATAATGCATTGCTAGAGAAATGTGAACTAGAAATAGGAAAATGAGTTAACATTTTATGACTCTACAAACAAAATTCCTTATAATCAGAGAATTCTACCAACATGTAAGGGATTCACTCATTCATTCAACAGTATTTACTGAGTACATACTATTTTTGCCCGAATGCCAAACTTATACTTTCAAAAAAAATCCTTCAATTACTGTGTAAGGAAAGGGAAGGTTGAAGTGACTTATGGTCATTATGCTAGATTATACATTTGCAGAAGGAAAGGAAGCATACTCAAATTGAAGAAATGCAAATTTTGCCAGTAAACGTTTGGCTCTCCATCCCTCTCTTGGCTGTTACAGCAGTTTGTGATCAGCTCAAGGGTGTTCTGATCAATTTGAGTATAGACTTAGAAATTTGGGGTTGAGCAGCACTTCACCTATAATCCCTCCTCTTGCACATCTAAGAGATATAAAACCTCAAGATCCATTTTGGAACTATTTTTTAGGCCTTGGACAGAGTCTGACAGGATCTAGATCACTACCAGCCTGGTCTTCAGTGCACAAAGAGTGAGTCAGCAGTGCTCCTCAAGATGCTTGTCTTACTACTGTTTCTCTGAAGGTGAGAATCAGGTCTTACCATCCATGACATCCTGTTAGTTTGTTGTCACAAATGCTGCTGTCTCATCTACATCATGATTTGTATTTTAGCATAAATACAAATATACAGTTGCTACTGTATAAGACTAATAAACTGTCTCTATAAAATACAATTGCCAGTTGCAAGTGGAATAACATGTACTTTTGTATTTATTGAGCTATGGTCTTATGTACTGGGGACAGGAAATGTACTTATGTGTCGTTAAACGAAAATATCACGCAAGTTGTCAGTTCCGTAGATATAATAAATGCTGAGCAAATTTATACAAAAAAAATTTACAATTGCCAACTTGACTACAGTCACCTACATCGCTTTATCACAGCAAAGAAAAAAATAAAAACTCAATGAATATTTAAATTCAACTATCTAGAATAAGGCTTTTGAGCTTTATTTAAAGAGATGCAAAAATCTCCATCCTATCTTATAAGCAGTTATAACAAAGTAAGTTGTCAAGCTTCTCTTTTCCTACAGTAAATATCATTTGTAATAAAAATTAAATTGATTCTCTAATTTCATTGTGAAATTTCTATGTGCAAACTTGTTTAATAAACAATATAACCTGCAGATATATCAAAAGTTTTCTTTTGTTCAACATTTTTACCACTAGTTTGCATAAAGAACTTTTAAAAAATATCTGTGTGGACAGAAATAATGGGTCCAAATTATCATAAATAAAAATATTACATTTATATTTATCAAAAAAATCAAGTGTAACAGATGAGGCAAATAAATATTTATATGAAACTAAAAAAGGTAAACACAGTGGACCCTTGAACAACACAGGTTTGAACTGTGTGGGTCCACTTAAACGTGGAGTTTTTCACTAAGTATGTACTGCAGTACTACACATTCTATAGTTGGATGAATGTCCAGATGTGGAACCACAGATGCGGAGGGCCAACTGTAAAACTATATGTGAATTTTCAATTGCGCGGAAGGTCAGCATCCCAATACCTGAGGTGTTCAAGGGTCAACTGTATAAGCCAGTGCCACTAAAAAAGTGAACGTGATTTCTTGTCAATGCAGTTTTTGGTCATATTATTATATTTATGTCTAAATTAAACAAGATAAGCGTTCAGGTCAAAGAAAACCTTTATTAAGCACTTAGTAAATGCTGGGGACTGTACTACTTACAGGGTTACTAAAATTAATAAAAGACAGTACTGCCTTCAAGGAGTTTCCACTCTATTGGTCCCAAATTGGTTTTATCTGTCAGCCCATATAAAGAGTAGTGGGTCCCTTCCCTTAGTAACATACTTTGAAAAGTTCAAAAGTAAGCCACAGAGAACTCAAAGCAAGGAATAAGGGTCCAGAGATCAAGACTCAAAATGAATGACAAGGAACTACAAAAGCATGCCCTGAAGCGGCCAGTATATGAGGAAAAAGGAGCTAAGATTGTTATATAGAAGCGGGCAGAACTAGCACTGTGCTGCTCCAGAAGGTAAATAAAGATCAACAGGTCAAGGCAGGCAATGTATGGAAGCGTTTCCTAACCATCAGAGTTTGCAAAGACACCAGCTGCCTTACAGAGCTATGGACTTGAAGAATCAAGCAGAGTGTGGATGATTACACAGCCAAGAGTACTGCACATTTGATTTTTTTTTATATTAAGGCCAAAAACTACCGAAAAGGTCCCTTACACATTAATATATTTTATTACCACAAAAGAAATGAAAATTTAATATCACTGAGCTTTCATTAAATTTCCTAACTTCAAAAGCCAAGTATAATACATTCACAGTGGAATCTGTAATTAGAAATTACTCTTAGGATCTAAAAGAAAAGTGATCTTACATTCCAAAAAGACTGCACAAATTACACTCATTTAAAAAAATAATAACACATCAATTTGATCACTAAGAGTAACAATTTCAAAATGGACACAGAAATTGTAAAATGAGTGTTCTTTAAATGTACAAGTTTTAATTCTGATAAGGAATCTATCCTATTAGTCAGATAACTGTGAACGTTAAAAATACAGCTTTGGGTTCTAGAAAACTCTAAGAAAGGGTTATGATACGTGGCACTATTTGTACATCATCTAGTCACTTTAACTTAAAAGCTAAAAATGGTAATGATCAGAAAAGTGTTCGTAATTCATAATTTCTCCCTCTCGTCAAAAAATAATTAACATTTTGACTACTCTTTCAGAAAACTATAGAGTCCAATGGCTGACAATAATATAAATAAATAAATAAATAAATAAATTCAGGAGGGGGGAAGGAGGGGTTGAAATCAAGCTGTATTCTATCTACTCCAGTTGTGTGTATCAAACATCACAAACAAAAATTACAGTGTTAAATAAGCTAGTCATTTCCCTACAGAAACTGTGAGAAAGAATACAGCCTGGAACTCCAGACTTAATTTAAAACTGCAACATGGAGAATAGCAACCCACCATTCATTATGGACAATTTGAACAGTGAAAACTAAATGGAACTAAAATCACCACTTTTAACATGGCTTTTCTGACCATATCCATAATTAAAACATCTACATAAACATATATGCAATCAAAATGTCACTTCACACGAAGATAAAAATCTAACCACAGCATTCAATTTCTCACATGTGCAAAGTTCATAAAATACTATTGAGAAGATATTTCTTGAAAAAGGTGAAAATCTCAGATTAAAATTTGTGGTGGTGTAGACAGAAAAAAGAACACTGTAGTAGAAGTGTTCTAGTTCCAGCTCTACCACTAATCTCTTTTGTGACTTTAGGCAAATCACTTAGTCTTCTGTGCCTCGATTTCCTCATCTGTAAAACAGATACACTCCATCCCTATATTAGGGGTTGGCAACGAGAATCAAATGTGAACTCTTCAAAGAATACTGTACTATAAAGTTCATGTCAGGTTATTACTATTGTCATCACTGACATTATCATCTATCAATCTTCTAGATTTACAACAAATGAAGCTAACAATGAAAAGGCACATGTGAGCCAAAGAAAAAGCAGGTAAAACAGAAGAAGGCACCCTCCTACAAGGCACGCGGGACTTACGTCCTGCATTTGGGCGTTGAAGACTGCACAAGATGACAACTGAAAAGACTGAATCATGACCTGAGCAACGCCCTGTGGATCAGAATACAACGCACTTCCCAGGTAAGAATAGAGCTGAATGACTTTTTGTAAATGGAAAGAATAATTATACAAACGCAGAGTTTCCTGAGGCCTGGAACAAGTCACTTAACAAAGGGGTCTCTTTCTCATCTGTAAAATGAAGGATTTGAACTAGATCAGTGGTTTCCAAACTCTAATTTGCTGCCATTGTTTTTAAACCAGTTGAACTCTCTTTTTAAAAAACTCACCAAAACAATCTCAGTTTATAAAACAGATGTAAAGTGGTCCTGCTCTGGAAGCAGGGGCCCAGAGCCCTACTGTCCTTTTTTTTGTTTTTGTTTTTGTTTTGCGGTACGTGGGCCTCTCACTATTGTGGCCTCTCCCGTTGCGGAGCACAGACTCCGGATGTGCAGGCTCCGCGGCCATGGCTCACGGGCCCAGCCACTCCACGGCCTGTGGGATCTTCCCAGACCGGGGCACGAACCCGCGTCCCCTGCATCGGCAGGTGGACTCTCAACCACTGCGCCACCAGGGAAGCCCTGTCCTCACTTTTTGAAGGATTCTTGAGATGCTTCTTCCAAACTCAAGAGCTCCTGAGAGTACAGTTTGAAAACCACTGGACTAGATGATCAAATACATTCTAGTTCCACGACCATATGGCTATTATTCATAAACTCTTTAAAAAGTTTAAAATATTAGACTCAAGTTATCATGTGTTAACACCTTCATCAAAAGTGGTAGCTAAATAGAAATACTTTTGAAATTTGTTAGATTACTAAATTCTTCATTAAATTTACAGATAGAAATTTACTACTGCTTTCAGCTTTAGTTGGAAAATACAGGCTAGCCCCTCAAATTATATGAAAAATCACCAACAAAGTTTTATTAAAGCATTGGATCACTTACCATTCAACACTAAATCCTCAATTTCAACTCTGGAGTCTGACATATTACCTTTTGGAATTAAAAACTTTACATTCCTTTACAAGGCTAAACCAAATTGTTATCTTCTGGTTTGAAATCCAAATTACCCCAAAATTGATGTGTGGCCAGCAAGGACTTCCTCTTCACCTATTAATAAGACATGGCCAACAACCACTGGGCCAAGCCAATAATTTAGATTAGGCACAGAAGGGGTAGCTTAAATACAAGAGGCAGTATGATGTGGTGGATCAGTGTATGAAACATGGAGCCAAACTTGCCTAGATGAGAATTCTGGCTCTACCACTAACCAAATGCGTGAACGTGGGAGAGTCATTCAACCTCCTGTGCTTTAGTTCCCTCACCTGTAGAATGGGGGTAATATGAGTAACTATCTCCTGTGTTGTGAGGTTAAATGAGTTCATATAGGTAAAGCATTTAAAACAGTATGTGCCATACAGTAAATGCTGTGTTTGCTATTATCACCTTAACTACAGGCATACCTTGGAGATGCTGTAGGTTCGGCTCTAGACCACCGCAATAAAGCAAGTCACATGAATTTTTCAGTTTCCCAAATATATAAGCTATGTTTACGCTGTAGTCTATTAAAGTGTGCAATAGCATTATGTCTAAAAAACATACATACCTTAATTAAAAAGTAGTTTATTGCTAAAAAATGCTAACCATCACCTGAGCCTTCAGCAAGTCATAGTAGTAACATCAAAGATCACAGATCATCATAACAAATATAATAATGAAAAAGTTTGAAATATTGTGAGTATTACCAAAATGTGACACAGAGGCATGAAGTGAGCAAAGCTGCTGGAAAAATGGTGCTGACAGACTTGCCCAATGCAGGGCTGCACGAACCTTCAATTTGTAAAAAACACAATACTGCAAAAGCGCAATAAGGTAAAGAGCAATAAAACGAGGTGTGCTTGTAGTAATTCCCATACCAGGCCAAGACAAAAATTTTCATTGGCTCACAGGAAGAAAAAAACAACTTCATTTATTCAAATAGGCTAGTTTTATTAAAATTTTAAATTCTGAGATAGTTTCCTTATTTTTCATGGTGTTAAAATCATCTCTCTTTTGAAATGATGGTGACAAATAAAGGGCAGTTTCAAATAACCTTCCTTGTCAAAAACAAAAAAAATTTTTAACGGCAACCCATTTGTCATGCCTCCCAAAGGGTTTTGTTGCTTCTATGTTTCTTTTCATGAATCTATAAAATCCAAAAGTCTGGGAACCACTTTTTAAATTACATAAAACCCACGTTAAAAAGATAATTTAAAGCAACAAATAAATAATCCATGTCTCTTCTTCCTTTCATTAACATCTGTAACTACAAACTGAGCTCACTTCTCTCTTTGCCTCCCAGCTGAGTGCAAGCTTAATTAAAAGAAAGGTGATCCCAAGCATAAAAGACCTCATACTCATGTGAGATACTTCTGGAAAAGTCTGTTGAAAATACCAATTTATCTATTTTGTAGAGAATTCACCCATCAATTGGCTCAGCCTTATCATAATCTAGAATCAGGTTTATATAGGTAAAAACTGTCTATTTTTGTAACTGCTGGATTCTGAACCAAAAAGAAAAACAACATACTTAACATTTAAAATCTGGTTTTAAGTTGCTTACATTGTTGAGTTTAACAGTAATAAGTATTTGATCTACCATTTAACATTACCATTTACCAGGCTTGCAGGATCTCAGTTCCCCCGACCAGGGAAGGAACCCAAGCCACAGCAGTGAAAGCCCGGAATCCTAACCACCAGGCCATAAGGGACTCCCGAATTAATGGCCTTTTAAATATGCATTCCTTTTGTATGCATAAAGCTTGTATACTCACCCTCTATATTCTTTTGCCCTAAAAATCTTCTATCAACCATTGACATTACCACTTAAATACAAGCTTCCATCATGATTAAAATAAGAATACAGTGGATTATACATTAACATACACGTTTATTTCATCTGGAGTCAGCTTTCCAAACACTTCACTTAATTTCACGTTAGCAACTTAAATGTCACCATTAGTGTGAATTTAGTACTACATAAAGAATGCCCTGGGAACCTTTGTATAAGGAGACGTCAACATCATATAAGTACCGAATTTACCCTTTCAACCATGGTTTACTGAGCTGTGAGAACATTGCCGCTTTCTGTTTTTAGTAGCATTAAGCTGCTGCTGTTACCTGAGCATGCTGGCTTTGTGCAAGCTCCTCTTTCCTGCGTTTCATGAGCTCTTTTCTCAGCTCTTTGGGTGCTTTCTCCACTTCATTTATAACCTACAGTGTATAAGCATGCAGGAGGTGGGGAAAAACACTTTCTCCACAGCAAGCATTTATGTGAGCAGACAAGCTACAAGTCAAGTCAAGTTGTTAAAAAGCTCCTTTCAACATGCATTAGCACAGGTGTTAGTTTGGTGAAAAAGAATGAAAGGATAGAACATGCTTAATCTCAGTGCAGAAAGGGACATTACACCATATAAGGAAAATTAGTTGCTTAATTATCCCTACATATCTTTCTCTCTTTAGATCCTAAGACAATCAGTAAAGAATTACTTGCAACGCTAACGCTGAACCAAAGGTGATAAACTCAACTGACCTTGAAAGATCATAAGATTATAAACATATCTACTGACATTGTCTGAAATATTGGATATAAGGAAAACAAATGCCATTCATTTATAAATCTGTAAAATTTCATAATTGGCTTGATAAAACCAATGAAATAATTCTAAATGAAATCCACTTAATGAGATCAAAAGAAAAACAAAAGGGAAAGTAAGCATTAGAATACACAAAGGAGAGACAAATGGACACTAAGTTTTCTTTTTTCATAATAAACTATTTTATATATGGTGCAATAAAAATGAACACATCTGATGATTTTGGGATTAGATTAGAAATACATTCTCCTTTGCTGATAATTTAAGCCAAAATCAATTGTCAGCTTTAAAATCAGTAATATAACCCCTCATAAAATAAGTTTATATGCTATGATTTATTATACCAAATAAAGTATATTATAAAATGAAGTGTATTTTAGAGCTCTTTCAATCATTTCAAAACCCTAGATATGTATTCCACCTAATAGATCTGTAATCCAACTACGAAAGACGATCACGTGTTTATAAGTAGAAGCACCAAAAGCAACCAGATTCCAAATCACCACACGCCATTGATGGTCTGTGAAAGAGACTGATTTTGATTTAACATAGTGTATTTAAAATTTCCCATCAGTAATCTCTCATGAAACCAAATCACCATGAAAAAGAAGAGACTCCCCAAATGCAAGAAGTTTAGCGGTAAGGAAAAAAATACAGAATAGAATTATTTAAAATATGCATATCGCTATCTCAAACACGTTCTCTGGCTAAACCTCTCCTAGTCCAAAACAGTAACAATAACTAGAAACTTCTATATATCTATAATTAAATCATATACTTGCCTACAAAATTTAACCTGATATTAAAAAATAACCTCTTAATAAAAACTACTCATGGTTTCAAGAAAATTAATATTTAGTTAATACAGTAAAGGCATACATCATGGTATATAGAGCAATTCTATATAAAATATAATAAACAGTAATAAAACAGTAATTTTTAGAAATGGTAGCCAAATCAAAAGGCTATATACCATTTCATTTATCTTTACCTAAAGAAATCATAGAATGCACTGTATTTATTAACGCTTGATTCTATCCTTTTTAAAGCAGATCCTCAAGTTCAGCAAAATGATGTTCCATTATCTGCATAATTTCATTGTTAAAATCAATGAATCTGAGTACTTGGGACATGCAACAAAAGTGAAAATGTATTCACTAGTTTGGCTGATATTAGTGTGTTCCAAAACTAATAAAACTGATCATAATATTGTCCTGGGGTCTTTCATATCATGAAAAGATAAATTCTCCTCTTACACTAAAGGAACAGAATAAATTATAAAATTATCTCTCAAAACTGCTAATATGTAAAAGCTCTCTTAGTGTTATTTTAATTGGGGAAGAAAAAGACACACTAATACAATATGTAAATCCTCTTTCTGAAACAATGACAATCTTTCATAGTAAATAATACCACAAATAGATTCTATGACAATATGGAACAGTTTCAGGAAAAATGAAAAAATTCATTATAATCAAATGACTTTACAGATATTTTCCACCTGTGATTCTTCAAAGTATCTCACAATTTGATAAACTTAAAGATATTATTTCAAATTTCAGCTTACTCAGCTTTTGTTTTGACACAAAGTCTAAGAAAGGTAATCAAGCTAATCAAGAGAAAAAATATTTTTAAGCATGAATTAAATATTACAAATAAATATTAAGATGAATTATTATTGCCACCAGCAAACAGAACATAGTATGCTTTCTTGAAAAAAAACATTACTATGTCAGGCCTTAAATGTTGCATTAATAAAGGAGAAGTGATAGGTTGAAAGGAAAATGGATTACACTCAATTTGAAGACTTGGTTCAAGGGTTAGCTGGACATTTAATAATAGTTTGTGAACTTGAACAGGCCATTAAAACCTCTTCTACTCCAGTTTTCTTGGCAGTAAAATGAGATAACATCTGACCTTACTACTACCCTACATAACTGCTGGGAAGACCAAAAACAAAATGAATGAGTGCCATTTAACTACCAAGTATTATCTTAATTCCTTAGACAGTCTTAAGTGTACATTAAAAACAGTAGTTACACTTACCTCTTTCTTTCGGTTCTTTAACATATTCTGAAATTTGTACAACTCTTTCTCTTGTTCACCTTTAATGCGTTTGGCTTCATCTCGTAAGCGATTTGTGTGTTCTTGTTCTAGACGTTCAATAGTCTGTTTCTGCTGTTTTTCTAGATTCTCAATCTCTTGGTCATATTGTCGTTTCTTGCTCTGTAAAATGATGTAGCTCAAGATCATTTAACTTTAACATTAACGCTCATATCATTATACTGAAGATGTTTACTAAGAGCACATAACTGGCATTTAAGTTGAGTGACGTCATATGTACCCTTTGCAATACTGAACAACTTCAAATGCACTCAAATATGTTTTAAAAATTTTTCAGAAAGATGTGCATTTCGTTTTTTTCTAATATGGGAAACACTTTTTTCTATTGTACAAGTGTAGAATGTTCAAAAATTTTAGACAATCTAGAAGAATATCCAGTTGCTATGAAATACTAAAGAAAATTTTCAATATTTATCCTATAAAATTTTTGATAAATCAAAGGTCTCATTTGAAGTCTATTTTAAAAACGTACCATTACTTGTCATTTTCAAATTTACTCTTCCTCATTAAGATTCTTAAACATCATATTTCATTGATACAAACCTTTTAGAATTATAAATCTACTCTCTCAACAAAAGATTCCTGCTTATATAATACTTGAGTAACATTGCAATTTTAGACACAGGTATTTGTAAAGGGTGTTTCCTTTTTAAAAAAATTAAAAAGCAAAATATTTTGGAAAATATGGGGGGGGAGAAACAGTTTTTATAAGGTTCTGAAAAAACAGAATATAAGTACTGTAAAAATACTCAAAGAGAACAAAAGTTCATAATTTTCTTAGGAATTCTAAGTTATGATCCAACATATGTAATCAGCAATGCCAACCTTCACACAAAACAATCCTTACCACTTAAAATTATAAAAATGTAAGTACTATAATCAACCATGAATCCTATAACATTTCAGATGATCTTTTTTCTAACCTACATTAAGCTACATGTTCAACATAAGTTACTGAAATTTTATATCACATTAATAATTCCTTTTCCAACTTTGAACACAAAGTAAAAATTTAAAGACTCGGTGACAATTACCCTTTACAAGTCAGCACTAACTTCTCTAGCAGCTGTGAAAAGGTATGTGGAAGCTTAACTGTAGTAGCTAGAGAAGTAAGTGTATTTTGAAAAATTCCCCAGGAAGTTCTAATACTCAGCCAAGTTTGAAGACAACTGCTCTAGACTGGTTTAAATCTTGGATTCTAATTCTGAGAGGTCAAATTGTAACAATAAAAAGTTATACAGCAACAGGCACACCTAAGAACTTTGCAAACCATCTACTAGCTTCATGATTCCAGGTTTTCATGACAGATTTAATCAGAGAAAAATGAAAACACCCAACACACTGTAAGTCAGGCAAAAGGAGAAAAGAAGAGAAGAGAAGAGAAGAGAAGAAAAAAGAAAGCATCTAAAACACCAAAGAGATAAAGGCGAGAAATGCATCACAAAGCCAGAGAAATCTAGTAATCAGAGAACAAGTTCTAAAACCTGTCAGTGGTGGGTTTTTTTCTAAGCCTTAAATTTCTTTATTAACAAAAGGGTACAAAATTCCAAGACTTTACCACCATCTCCTGCTCAAAACGCCGGAAAATTTGCTCTCGCTGTTGTTGCAGTTTGCCATTGAGCTGCTGTTGGGCTCTTTGCTCTTCTTTTTGAAGAAATCTCAATTCCCGAAGTTCCTGACGTCTGATAAAATTTAATGGCAAGGATAGAGAAAGACAGCAAAAGTTACACCTTTGAAGTAATGCTTTAAAAGAAAAAAAACTTTAAAAGTAACATTTATTTTCAAATGGAAAAGTAATACAAGAATCCAAAATTAGCCAAGACTTTACTCTTGTTTCTCTATTCTTCAGACTCTGCAGAGACTTGAGAAGTCACAAAACCAGTTTAAATCATGTTGTTTCTCTACTCACCTAAGAAACCTCAATTCTTCAGTTTTGGAATCACTATCTGTAACTATCTTTGATGTTGTTACACTCACTTCGACACCATCAACAATAAATTTGCGTGTTTTCTTCAACGTTTTCTTTTGTCTTCTTGTTTCCTGAGTGAGATTTTATTTTAGTTAGGCTTTATATGGGGAATACTAGAGAGAGAAAACATTTTCTTCTTAAAAAAACAAAAACAAGAAACTGAACAGCTATGAAGACTACACTATAAAGTATGAATAGAAATCAGTAAGACTCAACTTTGAAGCCAATTATATCATCTCACACCTCATTTGACTTTCACATGATTTTACAGATAAAATCAATTTTTTTTCAAGTGAAATTATGCATTTTGATGATGTACATGTAGAATTTTTATACCACATCATAATTAGGCACAAGTGGTAACAAGCAATTCACAAAAAAGAGTAATTAGTACAACTTTCACATGTTAACCATTCTTTCCTCTTTTTATCTTGTAGGTTCGCAGATACCTCTGCTTTTCTGTTTTAGAAACACTTACAAAGCAATTAAAAATGAATTCCTGGGGCTCATCCCTTAAAGAATCTAAATCAATAGGTCTGAGGGTGGCTGAGAATTTCATTTTGAAAGGCTCCCATATAACTTATTAACACTGCCAGGACTGGGATTCAAAATCCATTTCATCAACAATAGTATCACCAGCCCTCTTCCATCTCAGGGCTGGAGATGGATGAGTGATTTTAGAGTTACTAGAAAGACAGCACCTTTACCGTACTCCCAAAATACCAGATCTGCCTGTTAGCTATTGCCCAAAATTCTTTATCAAGACCAAACTCTTCATTTCTCAGTTGGTTATCCAAATGCTTTTTAAAAGCAAAGAGAAATAACAAGTGTAACACTGCTACAAATACTTCTTGGTAAACCTGTAAGTATTCAGAACAGATAATTACGTAGTTTTGATAGGTGGAAAAGGTTAGAAAGCAGAGGGAGCAAAAGGGGAATGTGAAAATACTACATTCAAAATGCATTAGAATTTTTAAGTTGATCTTTGGCACTTACTAATCACCTTTCTTCAGCCTCTTACTGTTGTACTCTCTAGGCTTCCAGTATTCTCACACTGCTCTCCCTAAGCCCTGAACTACGGCCACCCTATCCAGACTTCATCTAAAACCTAAAGTGGGCATGCTCCAAAAATAAATCTACCTCCCTGTAACCTCCAAATTTTCCATTTCTTCAGTTCCTACTAAAGTATCCACAGCTAATATCACCTTAATTCTCACAGAAGTATCTGAATTTTTTGGAAAGGCTAACTATTAAGTCAGTGAATGAACTTCAGATTAATGGAATTTCAGCAGGGAAACAACCTGAAAACTGAAGACCATCTAGGCAATACATGTAATAATTTGGGGCAGATACGCAGGCTGATCAGTCATGCCCTGGCGTCCTATCCCTAAGGTCAATTTTCTTCAGTTCTTTCTGCTTTTCTGCCACCTGTCAATCCAGAGTCTCACCTGTATCAGAATTCCATGGGATCTTTTGCTATAAATACTTATTCTCTGGCCCCACTCCATACTTCTACACAGCCCCCCCAGTAACTCAGATTGGAGAATTATGCTTAACAGCTCCAAGTGTTCGAGGGTTAGCGTTTGGCTTTCTTCTCACGATGATTCTCACGGCAGTAGTGATTGCTATGACTGAGGAGGTAAGAGTGGTCACCGCATGTGCCAGTGGTAACAAGGGCTGTTTATACCCTAAACATTCTTAAAAAGAGATCATTCTTTCAAGTCCTCAATTCTTTCATATACTGCTGATTCTTGCTACAATTATACCTAGGTATGTACAATAGGAAAACCCAAATTCCAGTAAGCAACTGTATTATACTATTTCTATCAAGTTGGCAAAAATAGATAGGTACTACAAAAAAATTTAAAGATTACATCCAGAATCTTAGTTTATTTTTTCATTGATTGCCCTCATAGGCCTTAAGAATTTTATAGGGTTAATACTACACTGATTTAGTGTTGTTTTGTTTTCAAGATGTCAGTTTCACATAAGCTCTCAACTGCCAAAATAACAAAGAAACACCCAAACAAGGACCCATGCACACTTACTTGTAAAGATATTGATCCATTGTCTTTAGTTTTGCTTAGGAAGCTAGAGATGGATAAATTCAAGTCAATGCTGCTATTATCAGCAGTGGAACCAGTGCCTGAATCAGTATCATTTTCCTTTTGATTCTCAGATTCTGGTAACATGGTTTCAGTTTTTGATAAAGCACCTATTTCTCCTTTATTTTCTGCATCTTCAGGGTTGATATTAATACTGGGTATTAGAACAGGCTGAGGTTCACTGGGCTGTGAAGTGGCAGGAACTTGAGGTTCTGCTTTAATTGGCACTTCGCACGGGATATCTTTCTGCTCTGTGTCCATCTGAGCAGTGGCTTCACGAGCATCCCAAGTTTCACTTTCTAAAGCCTTTTGGTCACTATCAGTCACCGCACTTCTGACCTCCATTCCTTCAGTGCTACTCGATTCATTAATCTCAACTTCATTTGTCCCGAGCTCCTCACTGGTCTCCACTATGTTCTCTGAACTGCTGATTAACTGTTCCTCACCTTTACCTTCTACAGAGTTTTGATCTATCTCATTAGTTTCAACTATTTCTTTAACAGAAACTTCTTCAGTACCACCAGCCTCAGGACCCTCTGTGGACTTGACCACTAATATCTGGCCTACTTCACCCACTTCTTTCCCATCATTACTCTGAGCATCCTCAGCACTGTTTTCAGTTGCCTTCTGAGCAACGTCTTCTGCCTCATTTGTTCCTATCACTTTGCTTGTATCACTGATCATATCTTTTTCAGTTTTGTCATCTCTTCCCAATTCCTCGAGGGTGTCTTCCTTTGTAAACTCAACTTCGCTTTCAATTGCCTGAATATCTGCCTCTTTTTCTCCAGTCTCCTGAGAAACTAAATCCATTGTCTGAATAGCAGTGTCTTCAATTTCTTCAGATTTTATAAACTTATTTTCAAATATCTGTTGCTTTTCTTGATCCCCTTCTTCCTCAGGTTTCAGATTCTGTTCAATATTTGTTTCTGAAGTTATCATTATGTTATTTTCTTTTCCTTCACTGACTGAATTAATGTCCACTGTTTCATGGTCTTCTGTGTCAGGTAGATTTTCAAGCTTGGGTCTCTTCTCCTCTCTCCCATTTTCCTCGATTACTGTTGCTCTATTATGAAGTTCAGCCATAGCTTCTAAATGAGTATCATTAACATGTTCATTAATGCCTACCACAGTATTTTCAGGTTCATCGGTGGTGGGTTTTTCAGTAAGAATTTTACTGTTAAATTTATCTTCAGAAGTATTACGTTCTGTTTTTTCTGAGACAGATTCCAAAATACAAGCATTTTGTGAAAGCTTATCTTCTTCAGAGCTCGCAATACTAAGGTCAGAGGAGGCACGCTTACTTGCAGGTATCGGCTAAAAAAGATTTTATACAGTTTTAGTGTTAAAACATAATTTCAAGATGGTAACCAAAATAACGTTTCATATATAAAAATGATTTAATTCATATATATAATGGTTTAATATCTTTATTCAGTAAAATTTGATGAAATTATAAAAATAACTTAAAGAATTGACAAATCTTCACATAATAAATATGACAAAAATGGGCAGCAAGCAAACTTAATAAATCTTCACCTCTAAAATTAAAGGTTTTTGTAATGCTACCCATCAATTAATTCTTAGACACAGCTGCAATCATACCTCAAAACTCAACTCTAAAAATGACCTAAATGAAATTTCCTTTCTAAATACTGACCAGAGAATTTTCTGTTTCCTCATCATCATCCTCCTCTTTGCCATCTTCAACTTCTTCTGTTACTTCAGCCTTTGCCTCTGCAATCAATTCTCGAATTGGTTTGTTGGAATCAACAGTCACAAAGGGATGCTGTTTAATCATTAAAAAGAGCATACTCAGTAACAACTGAAATGCTTGTGAAGTAAATTTCAAATATATAAAACGCACTGTTATGTGGCAAAAACATAAACATATAAGTAGGAAAAATACAAACAACTTCAGATGATATTACATCTGGGAAAAGGAGGGGGAGGGAATTGAGCAGGAGTAGGGGCTGCCTGCAACTGTATCTGTACCTTTTTTTAAGAATCTGAAAGAAATATGTCAAAAATGATAACATATTACATCTGGGTAGTAGGTATATATACTTTTCTCTATGTCTGAAAACTTAATAACCTAAAATCTAAATTAAAATTTAAAGCAAGTTTCAAGTACATTACTAGTTTTAGAAAGTAACAGTATGTTTACAATATGTTTAATTGTTAGAAAGTAACAATATGTATAAAGCCTCAATAAAAGAATTACAAAAAGCTTTAAAGTTCCGTTAAAAATATCTACCTCCTACACTGTTGGTGGGACTGCAAATTGGTACAGCCACTAGGGAGAACAGTGTGCAGGTTCCTTAAAAAACTAAAAACAGAGCTACCATATGACCCAGCAATCCCACTCCTAGGCATGTACCTAGAGAAAACCGTAATTTGAAAGGATGCATTCTCCCCGATGTTCACTGCAGCTCTATTTACAATAGCCAGGACATGGAAGCAACCTAAGTGTCCATTGACAGAGGAATGGATAAAGAAGATGGAATGGAATATTACTCAGCCATAAAAAGGAATGAAATAGTGCCATTTGCAGAGACACGGATGGACCTAGAGATTGTCATACAGAGTGAAGGAAGTCAGAAAAACAAATACTGTATAATATCACTTATATGTGGGATCTAGAAAAATGGTATAGATGAACAAAGTCACAAATGTACAGAACAAACTTATGGTTACCGAGGTGGGGAAGGGGGCATAGGACGAACTGGGAGACTGGGATTGACATATATACACTACTATGCATAAAATATATAACTAATGAGAACCTACTGTTTAGCACGGGAACTCTACTCAATGATCTGTGGTGACCTAAATGGGAAGGAAATCTAAAAAAGAGTGGATATATGTATACATACAACTGATTCACTTGTTGTACAGCAGAAACTAATACAACATTGTAAAGCAACTATACTCCAATAAAAATTAATAAAAAGTGTCTATAAACATCTGTTTTTTGACATAGTTCAAATATTCTTAAGAGTAAGAAGATATTTTATTCACCTCTGTACACTCAGCACTTGGTGTTTGTCACAGATTAAGGCCTTCAAATGGGGGGGGGTAGTGAAATAATAAGAGAAAGTGTGTTCCAAGGATATACTTGTTGTACAGAGAAAGGAAATTTTTCCCGCTTCTCCCCCCAGATAAATAGATCAACCGAAAAAACTACAATGGAGGAGCTGTACTCAATCTAACAGTAACTGCCTCAAGACTTGTCATTCTATTTCTCTACCTATACTATTATTGACAAAATTTTATTTCAAATATTACAAACAAGTCCTGCTATAAAACAAAATTATCCAATCACTTTAACACCATTTTTTAAAAGTTAGCAATATGTACTGAACATTTACCCTCACTGTAAGGGACATTAAAAAAAAATTAATTAGCTCATGGCCCCTGCCACCAAGGTGCTTGTTTTCTAGTAACTGGAGAGACAAAATGTAAGTAACTGATAAAGTGGAAATAACTAAACGAAACGAAAAAAACACAATTAAACCGAATCAAAAAAGCATACGAGAAATTTAAAAGCTAAATAAATGCCCTTTAATAACAGCAGCAAATGTTTGTAAAGCAAATGTTAACTACTACAATGAACCTTGAGTGAGTCTGCACAGGGAAACTCAAGTGGGGAGAGGGCACACTGAAGGAAGCTGAAACTGTATTCTTCTTAAAGAGGTGCTACAACAATTATATGGTTTGCCATTGTCATACTACTCTTATCTTACCTGCAGTAGCTGAGATGTAGTCCACCTGGAATCCACATTCTTTTCCAAGCATTTCTTTAGAAAGTCCTTAAAATTTGAAGACCTTCAAAATAAAATTTTAATAATGACATTCTATTTTTCTTGTTAATAAAATCAAAACTCTGAGAAACTATGGTTAAGTTCCATTATGTATGTAATAGTATTAATTCAACATAAGAAAACTAGTTATGAGAATATTAATATTTCATGTCATTTATCTATAAATATAAGTTACATATATGTAAATAGATTCATAGTTTAAGTCATTGAGATATAGCCATATATCCATAAGTATGCTAAAAATCACAAATTCTTCCATTTTATATATATATATATATATATATATATTTTTTTTTTTTTTTTTTTTTTTTTTTTTTGCGGTACGCGGGCCTCTCACTGTTGTGGCCTCTCCTGTTGCGGAGCACAGGCTCCGGACGCGTAGGCTCAGCGGCCATGGCTCACAGGCCTAGCCGCTCCGCGGCATGTGGGATCTTCCCGGACCAGGGCACGAACCCGTGTCCCATGCATCGGCAGGTGGACTCTCAACCACTGCGCCACCAGGGAAGCCCCCTTCCATTATATTAAACTCCACAAATACAGATCAATCACATATATGCCTCACTTTCTCATAGTACAGAAAATATCTCTTTCATGTAGAACTCAAATCACTGGTATCTTTTAATTTATGGGGAAAGTTAGTTACAGGAGTTTATATGGTCCTTAAGTCTTGAAAATACACCAAAAATCAGTTTTCTACTTCATACAATCTTTGTACCATGTACCTAAATTTAAATACCCTTGGAAAGTTGGAAGAATAAAGCATCAAGTTTTGCTTCTTAAAAAAAATTGTTTAGGAATACTTTACCATTTTGATGGCTGTGCTAATGTAGGGGGCTCAGATTTTGCTATTTTTAGCAGCACTCGCATTGGATTTAATTCATGATGAGGTGGTTCTATCTCAGCCATTTCTATTAAAGTGATACCCAGGGACCAAACATCAGCTTTGTAGTCATAGGGTCTGTCCTTAGATGTTTCACACATGACTACCTCAGGAGCCATCCTATGAAGACAGAGAACTGAAAATTAAGATGTTTAACTTAAGAGCAGTGATCACAAACCACGTGAAAGATAGTATAATTGATTATGTGGACAAAATTCATGAGTAATAATAACTGTTGACATAACTAACGCTGCAAATCCATAAAACTGAATACATACCAATAGGGTGTGCCGATAAAGGAATCTCTCCTTTGAATTGTCCTTGTGTTTTTAGCTGATACTCCAAAATCCGCTTGAAATAATCATACAAAAGTATTAATGACAGTTTTTAAGCAAAGGACGCTATATTCAACATAAGGGAAAAGCATATCAAGTCTTTAATGAGGCCACTGTTATTAAAGGGTAAGCAAAATAGAAAGATAAATAACTTCTCTATCATCCTAATTTTGACCACCCTCTTTCTACCATACACCCACCCCCCAAAAAAAAAACTGCCAAAGAAAAGATTCCATCATTAATACACTTGATACCACCATCCTTACACATCTTCAGATCACAAATTCTCCAGAATTGAAAAAAAAAAAAAAAAAAGTAGGGAGGGAGACGCAAGAGGGAAGAGATATGGGAACATATGTATATGTATAACTGATTCACTTTGTTATAAAGCAGAAACTAACACACCATTGTAAAGCAATTATACCCCAATAAAGATGTTAAAAAAAAAGTAACTTTAAAATAGATCAGTCTATCCACTTCACCAAAATAAACGCCAACTAGTGCTATATGTGACAATTAAATTAAGGGACATTTTTTCCATAGTGTGAAAAACAGAAATTATACCAAAGCAGCCTTTATGACAGCATATGTCTTGCTAACTTCCTCATAAAATTATACCACAAAGAAAATGATTAGGAACGATGCTTTCTAATTTAAATTATAGGGCACAGCAACATTATAGCTTTATCGGTTGTTAACTCCTTTTCAGCTTAGAGCTCAATCATTAATAGCAACATAAAATTGCTATTGCTGCATAAATTACCGCATGCCATATACATTTAACTTTTAAAGTTTCATTTGACATGCCATGATTCTCAAAACTGAATAAATACCAAAAATCCTGTATTTAGTATTCATGCCCCAAGGCCTGGCACAGAATATACACACAATAAACGTCAGCTACTGTTATTAATCATATGTGTAATTTTAACCCTTGTGATACTTTGGCCGTAGAACTCTTAAAACTCATGAAATCCTGCCCTATATTCTAATTATTTATGTCTATTATATAGTTCTTTCTTTTCTTTTTTTGACCATGTAGTTCTCCTGCTTAAAACATCTTGGCAGCCACCTATTGCCTGTAGAATGATGTTTAAGCTTCTTAATATGGTGTATGAAGTCTCTTGTTACACTAGATATTTCATTAATGTTTTATAATTAAATTAATAAATGAATTTGCCAATAGAACATACTATACTTGGAAGATACATCTGCAGAAAATGCAACATAAATAGATCTATTCAGGACTCTCCATCCCTATTACCCCCCTACTTCCTCAACTTATAACATGCCATGTTTCCACAGGATGGGATTGAGATCACAATATGAAATTCCTGCCAGAAGAGGTTTTCTACTCAGGCAGAGTCAGCTCAGTACGTATTCCAGTGTGTTCCTAGAAGCTACTAATGGTCTATTCTTTTTAACTGTTTCCCCCTCAGAACATGACTGGGAAAGGAGGTTGAGAAACAGGCCTAAACCACTAAGGTCCACTGTCAACATTCGTACCTCTCGAAGCACTCTTATGAGCAGGAGGTAAACTAAGGAGGGACAAGAAGCCATCTTCATTTTTGTGCAAAGGGGAAAACTAAGGTCATTATGTGCTTTACAGTTCTACTTATAATGATATGGCATATATATGCTGGTCTGTTAAAATAGCATTTTACATACTTATTTCCATTTGTAACAATGTGATCTGACAAGACCATAAAAATTTGATTATTGTATATATGGTTCTTGAGGATAGTATGGTTCTACATGCATCTGTGTACACTTAATACAATGTCACAGAATTGGAAGGTTCTCTGTATTTATGAATTAATGAAACAAAGTGCAACTATTTTAAATGTCAACCAACTCAAAACTATTTTGGCATTCCTAAATCTTCAAAAATATACTTATTTTTAATGATGCATTATTTTACACAGAAGTATATTCCTGTATTCAAATAAGATTTCAGTACACTTACAGAAAAACATGCACTAAAAAAGATCAAAATTATATTTCAAAATGAGCTACAAGACTAAAAAATGATGACATAAAAGAGTAACAGAAGTCAGAATTTTAAAACTCATAAATGAGGTGACAGAACTCAAGGGAAAATTAGAAATAAAAAACAATTTTAGAAACAAAGGCTAAAGTAGGAGGAATGCAAGAGCAAATAAACACAACAAATGCACACCCATTACCACTTCGCACCCATTAAGATAGTTATCATCAAAAATACAGAAAATAACAAATGCTGGCAAGGAGGTGGAGCAACTGGAACTCTTGTGCATTGTTGTGGAAACGTAAACTGGCGCAACCACTGTGGAAAATGGTATGGTGGTTCCTCAAAAAATTAAACAGAGAATTGGCAATTCCACTTCTGGGTATATACCCAAAAGAACTGAAAGCAGGGACTCAAATAGATATTGTACACCCATGTTCATAGCAGCATTATTCACAAAAGCCAAAAGGTGGAAGCAACCAAAGTGTCCATCAATGGATGAATGGATAAATAAAATGTGGTGTATACATATAACAGAATATTATTCAGCCTTAAAAAGGAAGAAAATTAACACATGCTACACCATGGATGAACCTTAAAGACATTATGCTAAGTAAAATAAGCCAGTCACAAAAGGAAAAGTATTGCAGGATTCCACTTACATGGGGTACGGAGAGTAGTCAAGTTCACAGAGACAGAAAGGAGAATGGTTGCCAGGGGCTGGGGGAAGGAGGAAATGGGGACTTAAGCGTTTTAATGTGTACAGAGTTTCAGTTGAGGAAGATGAAAAGGTTCTGGAGAGGCGTGGTAGGGTTGGCTGCACGACAGTGTGAATGCGCCGTATGCTACGGAACTGTGCGCTTAAACATGGTTAGGACAGTGAATTTTAAGTATATTTTGCCACAATGAAAAAAAATGAAGAAAGATAAAAAGAACCTGAGAGAAAGTTATAAATACTGATGATTGTCAAGCCTGACAAAAAGTCTCCAAAGGAGAAAGTCAGTGCAAGGGAACAGAACAAATACTCGTATCTATAATTACAGAAAACCTTCCTGGGGGGTGGGGGGTGAGCGGGAAACAAAAAAACAACACTTAGAAAAGTTTAGTCAAAGTTTAGTCCTTAAAAAAAAAGTCTTTGGCATCTAGGCAAAAAGATCACATGACTTACACGAGAAAGAAAATCAGATTCTCATCAGACTTTTCAATAACACTTTATAATAGAAGAAAACAGAGGAACATATTTTAGATATTCAAGGAAAGAAATGTGAACCAAGGATTTTCTATCCAGCAAAACTGACCTTCAAAGTATAAAGGGTAGAAGTGTTACCATTATATAAGAACTCAGAGAGCCCTTTCAGAGAAATCTACCAGAGAATGAACTTCAGACAACCAACATAACCAAAGAGACATGAACAAGAGCGGTGGTGAGCGCTGAGTATAGAAATGAAGGTTAAAATGAGAAATTACAGAATACTCCAAATCTATCTTCAATGTTCTTGAGAAGCAAGATTCTCAGGATAGAAGAAAAGCGATACAGATGTAATACAGAAGGGGCTAAGAGAAGGGAAAAAAAAGGCTTTACCCTGAATTTGAATAGGTCATATGTAGGAACTCATGAGAGCCTAGTTCTGTCCTTTGTAAAGGCCTAGAATGAAGGCAAATCCAGAAACTGTAAGCATGTCTAACACTCAGATTGTGGTCTTGAAATACCATGTCCTACTAAAACTTCTTCTTCAGGGCTTCCTGAAGAAATGGCTAATTACAGGTCTGAGGCAGGAAATGTGAAAGATGAGCCTGAAACATCTCAACCTAACAGATGGCAAGGAATCTACCAAAGATTAGTAGAGTCATGTCAAAAAGATTAACAAGCCAGCTTGAGGAAGCTCCCACTGACCAAGATGGTACAACGTGAGCTTTAATAAGGATAAAAATTGTAATAGATTTGAAACCTATAAAATAAAATTACATTCATGAATTAATAATGCCATTTAAAAAAATACTGGCCACCAACTAAGGATGAGAGAGAACCAATTCATTGTCTTTAAAGCTAAATAAATAAAAGGAAAGGATCAAGCATTTTTCCTGTCCTGTCTATAGGAACTATACTCCTGAATAACCAAACAGTTGAAGGGAAGTGTCTTTTTATATAAGTATTCCTAATTTTATAATGATGATAAATGAAAATAATGAAATAACTGATGAATAATTACACCAAAATTATTATCAAAAATAATAAACGAAAACAAAATGATGTAATTCATTTTGCCACTCCAATCAAAGAACGGATATAGGCATTAAACATCAACAGCTGCTAACATCAAAAAAAGATCAAAAAGCAGGTATTACATGCCTCCCAATGAAAGAACACAAAACCACCTATAGTCTTGCCAAAAAAGTCAGACTTGAGACTGATGAGGCTTTTGGATTCATCTGCAAATTGAGGGAAATACAGAGAGGAACTTACTAAAGTCATCAGGAGTACACAGTCAGCAAAATGCAAGATGAGAGAAACTCTACAGGTCCAACAGCCTAGGTCCTATACATCAGTGTTTCTCAACCTTTTTTTCATCTCTCTCCTAAGGAGCCTTTTTAGACATTTTTTCCAAATCCTCCCTCCCCCCCATGAAATTTTAATGCCACAGATATACTGTATATCTGTTTGTGTATATCTATGGGCCTTTGGAGGGTCACAACCATGGTAACACTAAAATTTTTTGTCCCCAAAGAACCAACTTTCTTTGAGAAAGCATGCCATGAGAATGAATGCCATAGACAAAATGTAAAGAGAAAAAAGGAATGACAGGGCGGTGGGGGGCAACCTATAAATTAAAAGAGACTTAGAAGAAAAAGCAGGTTTTAAATATGGGTAAGTCTAAACTCTAAAGTCTAGACATGAACACTGGGTGATAGAGCCATAAAGAAACACAAGGAAGTGATTACTATAAAAGTCAGGATATAGATTACCTGTGGAGAAGGGAGGGACAGTGTGATTGAGAGCGGGCACATGAAACAGCTGCTAGGGTGCCTGACATAGTTCTAGTTCTTTTTTTTTTCGTTGAGGCATGCGGGATCTTTCGCTGTGGCGTGCGGCCTCTTTGTTGAGGCTCGCAGGCTTCTTCTCTCTAGTTGTGGCGTGTGGGTTTTTTCTCTCTAGTTGTGGCTCTCAGGCTCCAGAGAGTGTGGACTCTGCAGTTTGCGGCACTTGGGCTTAGCTGCCCCGCGGCATGTGGGATCTTAGTTCCCCGACCAGGGGGGATTGAACCCACATACCCTGCATTGCAAGGTGGATTCTTTACCACTGGACCACCAGGGAAGTCCCATTCTATTTATCTAGGTGGTGGTCACAAAGCTATTATGTACAAAGCTACAAGTCAATAAGCTACACAACTGTTAGTGTGGTTTTCTGTATCTGTAACCATTTCTTAATAAAAAGGTTAAAATTTAGTAGTATATCAAATTATACCTGTTTAGATGTCATGACAAAGTGAAGTGAAATGACTATGATCACTGGTATCAGCATGGCCTTTGAATATATTTTGTTTTTAATATCCATCCAAAATACCCAAATTTAGACTTCATCACCAGATTTTTTTTTAATTCATATCTTGGGGATACTTACTTCTCTTTGTATGCGTATATGAAATTCATTAATTTCCCATCTAAAATCTACATCTATTTCTCCTTATGAAATTATCATTTATTCCCTCAGTGTAAAAAACAAAATTAAAAATTCTAGTCCTTACATTTATTTTAGGCATCTTTTTCAGACTTAAGGTGAGTTACTTTGTTAGTTTAGCCAAGATACTATATCTACAAAATAGAATATAAAACTAAACATGGAAAAAAAAACCCACTAGATATGAGTTTTGGAAATGAACATAAAACTAAGTTAGTGGTTTTACATACTATAGCATTTTCTACATGTATTATATTTACAAGTATTAAGTCTACATACAAAAATTTAAGGGAAAAATAATTAGCCAGTCTTTTAAAAGTGTGCCATTTTAAAAATAAAAATCCATTCTTTCTTACTTTTTAAAGAGTCTTTATATGAGGTACCTATACTTAGGAATTCTGGGAGTTAATGGATAATTATGTATCCAAGGAAGTTTTGTTTTGTTTTTTGTCCACACTGCATGGTGTATGGGATCTTAGTTCCCTGACCAGGAATTGAACCCGGGCCCTCAACAGTGAAAGCACCGAGTCCTCACCACTGGACCGCCAAGGAATTCCCTCCAAGGAAGTATCTTAAAAATTAACACTGAGGAGATACGGGGATATATGTCTATGTATAGCTGATTCTCTTTGTTATAAAGCAGAAACTAACACACCATTGTAAAGCAATTATACTCCAATAAAGATGTTTAAAATAAATAAATAAATAAATAAATAAAAGCATACAGGAATTGAAAGACCTGTACTCTGAAAACTATACAACACTGTTGAAAGATATTAAAGAAGACCTAAATAAATGGGGAAAAAAAATTAACACTGAATAATTCTCCATGTTTCACGTATTTGAATATAATTCTCCATGTTTCACATATTTGACTGGTAACAAAACAATATTAAGTTACAGACATACGGGGGAAATCTCAAAGCACAAATTCAAATGTTTTATATAAAGGAATAAACTTACCCAACTTAATATCGCCATCTAAGGTAAAAAGAATGTTTCCAGCCTTTAGGTCTCTGTGGATGATTTTATTATCATGTAAGTAGTTCAATGCCTCTAAAGTCTGCTTACAAACTACTTGTATTTGGGACTCAGTTAATGGTCTCTCAAGCTCTACAAGGAAAAAAGTAAACAAATCTGCATTTTGTACAGTGAAAGCATACCAGCAGGCTATATAACTTTACCATCACTGCCAAAGATCATACACAATGAATTGATTTTTAAAAAACTATACACAAAACTTTCTTCACATATTATACTCAATGTTTAATTTTAGAATTTTATTACAATTATCCAAGAATATAAAAATAATTAGGCTGATTTCTTAACTTACTGAATGTCTCTAAACAATAAGATAAATATATATGTATAAATGTTTGAAATCATTTGACTTTTTAAAGTATAATTTAAGATATAAACATGAAGAACAAAAAACCATTTACCAAGCATCACAGCATCCACTGCTCCACCTGCACAAAATTCAATGAGGATCTGCAGGCAAATAAAAAAGCATGTGTCTAACATGACATTGAGTTTGAGTATTTTTTCTTCAATTTAGCATAAAAGATAAAGAAATAGCTATAAAATAACCTAGGTTACAGAAACAATAGTATGCTAACAACCATAAAGATTTTCTTTGTAAAAAGAGTTACAAGTCTTAATGATATACAACTAAGAAAGCACAAAGAAAACACATTGTGGAAATATGTGCATTTTTGTTAATCTTCATTTTTAGTGTCCCTGCTTCTGTAAAATTACCAGGTGTAGAATTTTTATTCAGGACAGTATTATATATCCATTTCATCACCACTGAAAGATTTTATACTCTCCTTTTTAAGGTAACTATTGAGAAGTAAGTGATCAAGTATATTTTTTAACTTTATTTCTAGGAATAAACCCTGAAAAGAGAAACTTTTAGTTTTTCTAAAAAATAGGAGAAAAAACATATACAAAAGCTTCAGATCCTAGCTCAATTATCACTTCCTGATGGATGCCTTCCCAGACCTCCCTGGTACAGACCACCATGCACCTTTCCTTCTTAACCCTTATCACAGTTTTAATTTTATATTTATTATGATTGTTTGATTAATTAATGTCTATCTCTCCCACTAAACTGTCCCTCACAGTTGTCCAGCTTTTTATTTTGTAATAGTCTCAAGTTAAGATCTTATCTATTTATTAAGTTGTCTAGGAATTCATTTTCATTACTATCTCTGGAAACATTCTGCTAGAACTCTGAACAACTATATTAGAAGGCACCACACTAATAATAACTACAGACTTTATTTTTAATTACATACCTTAACAAATTGTGTAGCTTCACACTTTTTTCTCCTCTGTATAACAACACTTTATTTTTTACAGGAGCTTGCCAATAAATTGTTTGGAAATTCATTATATCATATGAAAAATAATTTGAGAGACAGATCATTACTCATCCTAGAGATGAGTCAACAAGTCATAAAGGTTAATTGACTTATTCAAGCTCCTGCCTAGCGTCACCAAAATCAAAAAATAAAGGCCTTTTGATTCCCAATCAGGTACAGCTTGTACAATCTACTCTTCTTTCGTAACACTTTGTTTCTTCCTTCAAGGAGAAAAAACTAAAACTCCATTTCAAAAAGTCCTCTTGATTAAATTAGTATCGGTGCAGAGCAAGTGACTGACTGGTTATTATACTAAATATTAACACTTTACTTATATATTTATTTATGCCTAATATTTCCTAAAAATGAATAAAATTTTTACATACAGACTTGGCCACTACATCATGCACTAAAGTTGGGCTTGATAATATGTAAGATAAATGTTGGGTTGGCCAAAAAGTTTCCATAAGGGAAAACCTGAATGAACTTTTTGGCAAACTCAGTATTTAACATTTCTAGTAAGCATTTTATAATTTATTACATGATTTATCAAAAGTTTAGTATAAGAAATTATAAACAACTGCAAAAAAACAAAAGAAACTCTAAAACATTTTAAGTAAATGCTTAAATTTAAATCAAGACACTTAAATTTAAACAAGACACTTCAAACTAACAACATTGTAAATCAACTATACTTCAATTAGAAAAAATAAAATTTTAAAAGTGCAGGAAAAAAAAGACTTCAAAGAAAGAAAGAAATTCCAACTGGGAAAAAAAATTAATTAAAAACAAGAAAGGCATCTAATTTCATTATTTAGGAAATTTAATATTCTTAACGAAGTTTCTACATTTGAGTCCAATGCCAAACAATCATGAAATACAGTACAATCTGAAATACACATCAAAACATCTGTTGAAGGGGCTTCCCTGGTGGCGCAGTGGTTGAGAGTCCGCCTGCTGATGCAGGGGACACAGGTTCGTGCCCGGTCCGGGAGGATCCCACATGCCGCGGAGCGGCTGGGCCCGTGGGCCATGGCCGCTGGGCCTGCGCGTCCGGAGCCTGCGCTCCGCAACAGGAGAGGCCACAACAGTGACAGGCCCGCGTACCGCAAAAAAAAAAAAAAAAAACATCTGTTGAAGCTAAGGATAATTATGTTGTTAATGACCCTCTCATCAGCAGGTCAATTCTCATTCAAGTAGCATAAGTGACTAAAAAGAAGAGGTAGTACATAAAATAGGCCTACAAAACTTATAAACCTCTTTAGGACAATTAACTCATTTTGGTTATTCCTATAGATTAAAAGAAAATACTTACCCAAAGATTGTTCTCATAATAGAAGGCATCTAGAAGTTTCACTATATTAGGGTGATCACAAGATGCTAATATATCAATTTCAACCATGTAATCTTCAAGTTCTTCTTCAGATTTGGTGTCAATCACCTTTGCAGCAGCTAAAACATTGGTCTCTTTATTCTGGGCCTAAAAACAAAAGTATCAAAAGTTCATGCTTATAACACATACTTGCTTTTTAAATTTTTTTTTTAATAAACTTTATTTTTTAGAGTAGTTTTAGTCTCCCAGCAAATCTGAGCAGAAAGTACACAGAGTTCCCATGTACTCTCCTCCCTACACATGCACGGCCTCCCCCCCATCAACATTCTGCACCACAGTGGTACATTTGTTACAACTGATGAACCTATATTGACACATCATTATTACCAAAAGTCCACTGTTTACATTAGGATTAACTCCTGGTATGTGCTCTACGGGTCTGGACAAATGTACGATATGTATCCACCATTATAACATCATACACAATAGTTTCACTGCCCTAAAAATCTCTATGCGCTGCCTATTCATCCTGCCCTTCTTCCTAACCCCTCCACTGATCTTTTTACTGTCTCCATAGTTTTGTTTTTCATACAGTATGTAGCCTTTTCAGATTGGCTTCTTTCACTTAGTAACAAGCATTTAAGATTCCTCCATGTCTTCTCATGGTTTGATACCTAATTTCGTTTTAGCGCTGAATAATAGTCAATTATATAGATGTGCCAGTTTGTTTATCCATTCACCTACTGAAGACATCTTGGTTGTTTCCAAGTTTTATCAATCGTGAATAAGGCTGCTATAAACATCTGTGTGCAGGTTTTTGTGTGGACATTAAGTTTTCAACCCCTTTGAGTAAGTACCAAGGAGCAGAATTACTGGATCATATGGTAAGAGTATGTGTAGTTTTGCAAGATACTGCCAAACTGTCTTCTAAAGCGCCTATACTATTTTGCATTCCCAACAGCAATGAATGAGAGTTCCTGCTGCTCCACACCCCTGCCAACATTTGGTGTTGTTGGTATAAATTTTTGTCATTCTAATAAGTGTGTAGTGGTGTCTCCCTGTTTTAACTTGCAACTCCCTAATGGCATATGATACTAAGCATCTTTTCATATGCTTATTGGCCATCTGAATATCTTCTTCAGTGAGGTGTCCAAATCTTCTGGCCATTTTTTAATCAGACTGTAGGTTTTCTAATTGTTGAGGTTTAAGAATTCTTAATATATTTTGAATAACGGTCTTTTATCAGATATATCTTTTGCCAACATTTTCTCCAAGTGGCTTGTCTTCTCATTCTCTTGACATACTTATTTTTTAAAGATAGCCTAAACATAAATATTAACTGATGCATGCTTTTCACTGTGCTAAGTGCTTTATATACACATACGATAGAATTTCAAATTGCAGGCTCTACTGGGTCAGACTGGTAGGGCTCAAATTCTGACTCTGTCACTTGTTAACTATGTTGCTTGGGCAACTTACAAACTCCCTTTTTTAGTTTTAGCTTCCTCATCAATAAAACATACTTATATCTCACGAGTTTGTGAGAATTAATAAATACTTGCCAAGTGAAAAGAATACATATAAACATTTAATACAACACCTGCCACACATAGTAAAAAAGATTCAAACATCTTATCTGGAATTATTACTATTATTATTTAATCCTCAAAATGACCCCATGATATATTAGCATCCCTACTTTTAAGAAGGATAAATAAATTTAGAGACATTAAAAGGCTTCCCCGAGGTCATGTAGAGCTAGTAAGAGGCTGAATCAGGATTCAAATCCTGGTTGTTTCCAAAGCCCTTTCTTTATTTTAATCATTACCCTTTCCAGTTTCCCTATACTTCCATCAGTTTAATTATTTTTCATTGTTTTTAGTACTTTAACTTTTCCATTTTAATTGAATAACTTCTCACCTCCATTTATTAGAAATGAAAGGTTTCCAAATATGTAGTAGAAGCCAAGATCATTTTTTTAAAGTTAGGAATCAAATCTTAAAATACTAATGGGTTTTTAAAAGACATTTCAATATTATATATGTTACCATCACTTCAGTAAATCTATCACCTTAAAAGAAAAAATAGCAAACTTTCAAAAGCTAGTAATAAGTGTTTTAATAAACAAATAAATGTCCAAATCCCATTTTTAATAATTTATAAGGAGATAATTTTACAAAAAAAAAATGCATGCACAAAATATTCATCAAAGCACTGTTTACAATAAAGAAAACTTAATCAGCCTAAATGTCCATTAACGGGAACCTACTTAAATCATTCAGTATGCTTCTACAATGGAAAATTATGCAACCATTAAAATTATTTGACTAACCAATTAATATTTCTTAAGATGGGACAAAAGCCACAACATATCACTGAATGGAAAAAAAGTAACTTACTAAACACAAAAGGTATGCAGTTTTACAAAAACTACACATCCATTTTCACACAGGGATAGCTACATAAGAAATATCTGGAAAGACATCATCAGTGGGGATGGCAGAGTTTCACGTGCTTTTGACTTTTTCTATATTTTTCATATTGTTTACATTTTTAAATGGACATGTATTATTTTTACAGAGGCAATAAGATACAAAAAAATCAGTCTATGGGATATTTCTTAGGGATCTATTATCTAACCTTTGAGATGATGATGAAAGAATAAACAAACCAGGTATCAGCCTATATATAGGAATTCTCCTAAGTAGATTTTGCTACATTTTACTTCCTTAGGTAGAAAGAATAAACAAACCAGGTATTAGCCTATATATGGGAATTCTCCTAATTAGATTTTGCTACATTTTACTTCCTTAGGTAGAGGTAAAAATTAATACTAATTACTAACAAAGTAACCCTAATGTTTAGGGTTCACAGAATATGTATGGATAAAAAGATAACTTTATCAGTCATAACTACCACTCTAGAATAATATGCTAATCTACCATATTTTATCAAATCTACGAAGTCTTTTAAGATGTGCCATTATCTTACGCTCCACTAAGAAAGAAAAACTGCCAGGCACTTTATCATTTAGAACTTTCACATTATTCCTTTTTAAGAGCTCTTCTGGATAAATATAGACAAAAATTGTTAGCGTATATTACCCTTGTGCATACATGAAAAATTAAACACTTCTTCACATTTAACTCTTGAGTCACTTTTTCACTCAGAATTATCTAATGTCTGTGTTTTTCCACAAAATATCATTCTCTAGCCATGAAAAGCTTTGGTGATGCAGCATTTCTTTAAAAAGTGCCCCTCTACTACTGTCTCCAAAATTTTCTTTGAAGCCACTGTCTCCCATTTTGCAATTATAATGCTGATACTTTCTTGATCTTACCACAGGTGCTAAATGAAGCTTTCAGATGACAACTAGGACTCACATTCTTTCTTCAAAACGTTCTTAAATGGTTTATTGATTGAAACATCAAGGGTTTGCAACTGTATGACACCACAGATACAACTACGTTCACAAAGCATAAGCAATGACAGATACATCACAACTGCCATCTGGCGAACAATACTAAGGCGTCAATCAATAAATTGGGACATATCCCAATTAGAGAGATGTTTAAAAGTTAAAAGTCTGGGGTTCCCTGGTGGCGCAGCGGTTGAGGGTCCACCTGCCGATGCAGGGGACGCGGGTTCGTGCCCCAGTCCGGGAAGATCCCACATGCCGTGGAGCGGCTGGGCCCGTGAGCCATGGCCGCTGAGCCTGCGCGTCTGGAGCCTGTGCTCCGCAGTGGGAGAGGCCACAACACTGAGAGGCCCGTGTACCGCAAAAAAAAAAAAAGTCTATCATAACTGGTAAAAATATGACATTACGTTTATCTCTCTAAGAAAGACACTACAGTTGAAAAAATAATAAATAGAACTCGCCCTCCCCCAAGTCAGGAAATAAGCCAGTGAGAAATAAGCCCTTCTCTCACCATTTTAACTTAACACTTTGGGAAGAAAGAGTACAGAGGAACTGTTCTTAAAGAGGAACACTATAAAATACAAGCCCTGGTAAGAGACCAAGGATATTGTGAGTAAAGTTAAAAGTCATCCTGCTTCTGCATGCCTCTACCAATGTCCTGGAAGATTTTAAAGATGTGTATTTTACTTGTGAATAGAATGGCATGAAAGGGGAAAAATAATTAATACTAGATAATCTCTAAAGTTCTTTGTAGTAACAAATTTCATTATTCCATTGCCCTGGGTATAGTAATTAAACCAACAATAATACCATTTGGTTTAATATAAATAATAAATAAAATTTACATTAGAAAATATAATGCTTCTTACATTATTGTTTGAAAATAACTTGATTACTCATCAGGATCTGATTCCAGAGAACTCTAAAAATCAAAACTGAAATAAACGTTGTTAAGTGTGTAAAACTATCAACAAACATAATGCAAATAAAGTGTTAAAAAGAAACAGTCTCGGGACTTCCCTGGTGGCTCAGTGGTTAAGAATCCGCCTTCCAGTGCGGGGTACCAGGGTTCGAACCCTGGTCCAGGAAGATCCCACATGCCACAGAGCAACTAAGCCCGTGCGCCACAACTACTGAGCCTGCGCTCTAGAGCCCACGAGCCACAACTACTGAGCCCACGAGCCACACCTACTGAAGCCTGGCGCCTAGAGCCCGTGCTCCGCAACAAGAGAAGCCATAGCAATGAGAAGCCCGCACACTTCAACGAAGAGTAGCCTCCGCTCGCCGCAACTAGAGAAAGCCCGTGCACAGCAACGAAGACCCAATGCAGCCAAAAATGAATAAATAAATAAATTTATTTTAAAAAAAACCAGTCTCATCTACCACCTAAAGCATGAAAATTCTTCACATAAAGATGTAATTATAACTAAACAAATGTTAATAAAAACAAGAATGAAATAACAAATACTCAGATATTAATTTAAAGGAGACATAACTTAAATACATAAACAGTTTTCAGAGATCAGTTGTGATCACTTAAAAATCACTATGTTTTTATCTTCACGAATCACAGGAGCCAAGGAAAGAGACTGGAATAACTAAAACTCAGAAACCTGGAGGAAAGATTCTGCAGAGCTGAAACTGAGCTCCCTGAGGAGAGAGTGCTGCTCTGCTCAGCTGCTGCTGGCAGCTCTGAACTTGGAAGAGGATCTTGTGGGGCTAGGGTACCTTTTGAAGAAGAGGAGACTAGCCAACTGGAGCTGGTGTTAGTAAGGGCTGTGATGAGGCTGGCTCTGTGAGTGCTGGAAAAACTACAAACTGAATTCAGGACTACTGTTGCTGGAGTGAAGAATTTCCACTAGGATGATGGTCAAAGTAACAGGAAAGCAGACAGGGAGCCCACAGGAAACAAAGAGAAAGGTGTAGGTTCTTTCTTCCTCCTCCTCCTTGCAGCCTCCCTCTAGTGCTCCATACTTCTGAAACCTAAAAGTGAGCAGCTGGCAAGTCAGAAATGTGATTTGCAAAATCTTAGAACAGCATCACAAAGCAGAGCCATAGAAGGGGGTGTCTGGAGCTGAAAGACACGAATTTAATAAGTGGCATAATCCTTCTAAAACAGATGAGGATTATAGATGGGAGAACTAAGACACATAGTAGTATTAAATATTTGGTTATGCAGAATCTAAAAAGAAATGATACAAATGAACTTATTTACAAAACAGAAACAAACTCATACTGGGAAGGATGGGGGGAAGGGATAGTCACGGAGTTTGGGATCAACATGTACATGCATGTACCAGGCCCCAGGTTCATTCCCCGGCACCTCCAGCTGTTAGTTGGCTTTCAACAAGCCCCTTAAAGGCAGACTGAGCTATTCTTGGGGCTTCCCTGGTGGCACAGTGGTTAAGAATCCGCCTGCCAATGCAGGGGACACGGGTTCGAGCCCTGGTCCGGGAAGATCCCACATGCCACAGAGCAACTAAGCCCGTGCGCTACAACTACTGAGCCTGCACTCTAGAGCCCATGCTCAGCAACGAGAGAAGCCGCTGCAATGCGAAGCCTGCGCACCGCAACGGAGAGTAGCCCCCGCTCTCTGCAACTAGAGAAAAGCCTGTGCACAGCAACAAAAACTCAACGTAGACAAAAATAAAATAAATAATAAATAAAACTTTTAAAAACATCTATGCATTTAAAAATAAAGAAATAAAATAGATAACCAACAAGGACCTACTGTATAGCACAGAGAACTCTGCTCAATGTTATGTGGCAGCCTGGATGGGAGGGGAGTCTGGGGGAGAAGAGATGCATGTATATGTATAGCTGAGTCCCTTTGCTGTGCACCTGAAACTATCACAACATTGTTAATCAGCTATACTCAAACATAAAGTAAAAAGTTAAAAAAATTAAAAACAAATATTGATTAATAAACATTCAAAGTTCCAAAGAGCAGTTAAGTGAGGGAAAAAAAAAAGAATAGCACTAGAGAAAGCAGATAGTTTTAGATTGTTTAGCTATTGTTGCTACCTGTTTTACATTATATGCTAATTCTGGTGATCTTCTCAGAGCCCTGATACGATTTTGCTAGGAATGAGTGTGAATATCAAATGAGAATAAAATTACTCAACATCACTTGGCAAAGATATACAGTTGCTTTCCATTATTTGTGCTAGTTATGTTCTATATAGGTCACTACAAATCCTGAATTAGTGAATACTGAACCACTGCTCCTAAAAGAAATACACACACACACCCCTCCTCACATAGATTATAATCTTCAATCTCAAAAACAACCCATCCTGGTAGATTCTATTTTCTTTGTTTTACAAAAGAGAAAATGAGGGTCAGAAATGTTAGGTGGCTGCCCCAATTAACAGGTGCCAGAGCTGGGATTCAAACCCCATCCAACCCGTCCCAAAGCAGGAGCTTCTTGCACTTCACTACATTGCTCTCTACTGTCTCCATCCTTTGGAAATCTCTGTATGAGAGCTGAGACAAGAAGACGTAGCATCACCTAGTTCAATCTCAGCATGTAATGTGTGGGTCTAGGGACTCACATTTTACATAGCTTTGCACACGTACACAAATGACTGTGAAAGTAATGCATGTAGAGACTTGGGGACTACAAACAGATTTTAGCAAGTAGACAAATTCACAAATACAGAATCCGCAAATAATGAGGATCAACTATACTCTTCCCATCTGGGAAATATTACAGAAATCCTTTTTAAAAAAGCATTTTTCGGGGAATTTCCTGGCAGTCCAGTGGTTAGGACTCTGCGCTTCCACTGCAGGGACCATGAGTTCATCCCTGGCTGGGGAGCTAAGATCCCACATGCCGCTTGGCATCGCCAAATAAATAAATTTTTTTTTAAAAAAGAATTTTCATCTCATTTCCTGAATTCTGCAAAAGAGAAAGGAATATACTCTATATTCTCTTTATATTCCCAAACACTATTTTATTTATATTGTTCTGGTTATTTATTGAAAACTGAGTTACTGCCGGTCAAGATACCAACAGCAAAATGTCAGTAATAAGTTAATGTTGGCTAAATCTGCAGTTTCCAAAATGTTTTACCAATTCTCAGATCACACAGTTTTCCCACTTATTTCAAGGACTTGCTGACTCGGAGCAGCCTGAATAAACTGAAACATTATTGACAATTGTGTGAAAGATAAGCTGTGGAAATTTGCATAGGCTATGTCGTTGAAAAGATGAAAAAGTGAGAACACGAAAAGACAATTTCAAAAAAATATTTAAAAATACGACAAAGATGTACTACTTCTGGACATTAGCTCAAGAAAAATAAAGGCTTTTAGATGGTAAGGAAGGTCATTGCCACACAACCATTCTCAACGTTAAATTATAAAAGGACCAGAACATGCTGCTGTCAAGGTAAGTTATTCCACACAAATACTAAGATTTTTACAAAGAAGGAAAAAAGAAAAGCCAGCACGTTAAAGCTATTTTTGCAATCCAAAGTTTCAGTTACCTCTTTTAAAACATAAATGTATACATGCTAGGAATTTGGACTTCATGTGGTATTGAGTACAAAACATAATGCGGTATTTAATAAACACCAAATAACTTTAGTAATAGTACAGAAGTAGTTGCCTACTCTGAAAGGAGACTTTCTTTCTCCTTTCATAGAAAAAGAGAAAGAGAAAAATGATGACTATATAGAGGGAGGGAAAAAATGTGAAAAGGAGAACTGTTAAGTGAAATAAAGCAATGTGTAGAAGAGTATTTTAAAATATGACCCCTTACTTTTTTATTTTGAAAAATTCAAACCTACAGAGAAGTTGAGTGAACAGACAGTGAACACCCATACACCCCTCACCCAGAGTCACCGATTAACATTTTGTTATATTTGCTTTTCTCACTCTCAATACACACACACAAGATCCACATACATATATTTTACATATATATGTAAAAGATACGTATGTATGTGTATAGATATGTATATACTAACACACACACACATGCATTTCTTTTTTACTATGCCACTTGCAAAGTAAGCTGCACTTCACATATAACCACAATATAATTAACATACCCAAAGAATTTAACATTGATACAATATCTAATATATACTCCATATTCAAATTTCTCAAATATCTAAAAAAAAAAAACTCCTTTATTGCTTACATTTTTAAAAGTTCAAACCATGGATTTGTCTGATTGTTTCCTCATTATCAGATTCAGGTTAAATATCTTTAACAAAAATACTACATTTGGTGATTATATACAGTTCCCACTGAATTACATCAGAAAATACAGTTCCTCCTGTTACTGTTGATTAACCCCAGGTTTGATCACTTGATTAAGATGGTATCCATCAGCTCTCTCTACCAAAAAGGTACATTTACTGGGTGATATTTACTTACGATACTTACGGGGTGAAACCATGTTCCTCCACAGCCTTCCACACAATGATTTTTTTAGCATCCATCAATAATTTTTGCCTGAATTATTATAGTGTGGTTGCAAAATAGTGGTTTTTCTAATTTTATCAATCTTTATATATTAACCAACTAGCATTCCTCTATTAGGCTACTATTTTGTTGATATTTTTGTTGCTCAAAACTAACCGGTATTCTTTGGGCATGTCCCCATTAATTTCTGAGCATATCTTTGCTTTCTGGTCCAAGATATCCAGGCTCCTTTGGGAAAAAACGAGTAGTGGGGAGGCTTTTACTTTTCAATTTTTATCACTTTTGTACTTCTCTAGCCCAGACCTGGATCAGACTTTTCAACGAGCCCTGGCTCCTTTTAGTGGGGAATGGTATTTAGAAACCAAGAGCTAGGAGTACTAGTTATCATTACTTCTAGGCCTTTTCAGTGGAAAACAGGAATATGTATATATGTAGTGTGTGTGTGTGTGTGTGTGTGTGTGTGTGTGTGTGTGTGTGTGTGTGTGTGTGTGTGTGTGTGTTGGGGGCATGAGTGCATGTTTTATCACGAGTTCAAACTAAAACCTCCAGTTCAAAAATCAATGTCACAGGGTTCCTCCTTACATTTCATGCTTATAACCCCTTTCTCCGAGTTACAACCCTAGTTCCGAAAACAGCACTATAATAATTAATTTGCTCTATCCTATAGTACATATAAAGTATTTTCAGAATTATAACATTAGTATCACTACTAGTAACAAACCTATTTAATAAAGTTCAAGCATTCTTTGCTGTTCTTTTTATCCTTTAAATATATCCCACTAGTCAGAGCACTCTATTCAAAAATCATTTGGGACTTCCCTGGTGGCGCGGTGGTTAAGAATCCGCCTGCCAATGCAGGGAACACGGGTTCGAGCCCTCGTCCAGGAAGATCCCACGTGCCACAGAGCAACTAAGCCCATGTACCACAACTACTGAGCCTGCACTCTAGAGCCCACGAGCCACAACTATTGAGCCTGCGTGCCACAACTACTGAAGCCCACGCACCTAGAGCCTGTGCTCCACAACAAGATAAGCCACCACAATGAGAAGCCCACGTACTGTAATGAAGACCTAACGCAGCCAAAAATTAATTAATTAATTAAAAACATCATTTGAAGCACTTTTCCAGTATGATTATGCTATCAATTTGACAGGCAGTTAAGTTCACCTGTATATACTAACGTGCATGTGTTGATATATTTTCAGTTTTACAAACAAGCATTTGTATATATGCTCATACAGGCATAAAACTTTACCTGAAAAGATACACAGATATTATTATAGTGGCTAAATTCAGGAAAAAAGACTGGCGGGGAAGGCTTTCATTTTTCAATTTTATCATTTTTTGTATTGTTCAAGTTTCTAACCACATGAGTATATCCTTGAGTTCTTTTAAATTAACAGGTTATCTAAAAGGTAAGAATTATTTTTATATATTCTTCTTTATACTTTGCTATATTTTCAAAATAATAGTATTTACATTTCTAGAAATAGAGAAAATGTATTTTTGGTTTTTTTAGGGTAGAATAGAGCGCCATATCAATCCACAGAAAAAAATTATATTCCAGATGAATTAAAATTAAAATTCTTCATAACTGAACTATTAAGAAGTTTAGAAGAAAATATAGATAAATATTTATCTAATTTCTGGGTAGGGAAGGCTTTTCTAAGCATGAAAGTGAAGGAAAAAAAAGCAAAGTAACACATTGACAGATTTTGTAGAATAAAGAATGTTATATGTCTTTGTATCAAAAAAGCAGCATAAACTAAAGTAACTAAAATAACTGCACCATTATTATAAAGTGCTCATTTTCATAGTACATAAAAAGTACTTTCAAATCAACAAGAAAACAACTCTATTAGAATATAATTCAATTAATTTTTAAACGGCAATCTCTTTAAAAATGAGAGAAATGGAAAATGAAATAAACAGATACTCCTTTTGTCTACTGAAAAAGCAAATACTTTTTTAAAAGGATAAAAACTAACATTGAAAAAGGTCAAGGAACAAAGGCACAGAAACAGACCATTGTTGGGTTGTTTCAATAGGTATAACCCATGTATATATACGTAAGTACACAGAAAAACATCTAGAAACATATACATGAAACTGATGATGGGGAGTTCCCTGGTGGTCCAGAGGACAGGATTCAGCGTTTTCACTGCCGTAGCCTGGGTTCAATTCCTGATCAGAGAACTGACATCCCGCAAGCCGCGCAGCACGGCCAAAAAAAAACCCAAAAAACAAAACAAACAGAAAAAGAAACCGATGATAATAGTTACATTTATGGAGAGAAGAGAAGGAACAATAATTAGAGTAATGGTCAAAGAAACTAATTTCAATCTCTAACAAGTTAATTTTCCCAATAAATAGAAGTTCTTTAATTATTTGTATTGGATTGGCCAAAAAGTTCATTCAGGTTTTTCCATAACATCTTACAATATAATTAAAAATTAATTTAAAAATTAATTTATAAACCTTTCTAGAGTAATTTCACAGTAAACATTAATAAATGCTCACGTATTTTGCCCTAACAATTCTACTTCTAGGAATTTATCCTAAAGAAATAGGAAATTCATAGAAATATACCATGTGTATATGGACATTTGACATATGATGGAGGCACTGCAAAGCAATACGGAAACGGTGGTCTTTTCGGTAAATTGTGTTGAGACAACTGGGTATCTACACAGAAAAAATGAAACTGGACCCCTACTTCACACTATAGACAAAAACCAACATTAGTTTAATTACAGACCTAATGTATAGGAAGAGGGCAACACCATAAAACTTTAAGAACATAACAGAGGAGGACATCTTCATCACCCTGGGTAAGGAAACTTTAAGACAAAAAGCACTAAGTATAAAAAGTTAATAAGCTGAATTACATTAAAATCTGAAATGTCTATACAAAAGAAGGATATCATAAAGAGAAAGAAAAGACAAACTACAAAGCAAGAGAAAATAATGTGCATCATATATAACTTGAGAGGATTAGTTAACAGAATATATAGACTCCCATAAATCAGTGAGAAAAAGAAAAAGAATCCAAAAGACTTTAACAAGCACTTCAGAAAAGAAGAAATCCAAATGGCCAGTAAGTATATAAAAAGGAACTCAACCTCATTAGTAATCAGACAAAGAAAACCCCAGCAGGAACAGGACTTGACTGTAAATGGGCACAAGGGAACGTCAGGTGGTCAAAAGCGGATTCTAAAGCTAGATTATAGCGATGGTTGCACAACTGTACAAAGTTATTAAAACTCATCAAGTTATAAACATAAAATAGGTGAATGCTGAGTTATATAAATTATACCTCAATACAGCTATTTTTTTAAAATGGGCAAACAGGAAATTTCCACAAAAAAGAAAATATCCAAATATTCGATAGGCACATGACTCAATTTTTTTAGTCATAAGGAAAATGTAAATAAAACCACTTCACACTCACCAGAATGGCTAACATAAAATATTAATAACAGTATTAATAACAATAGCAAGTGTTGATGAGGACAAAGAGCAATTGAGAAAATCCCCATCCCTTACTTATGGGGGTATAAAGTCATACAATCACTTTGGAAGACTGGCCATAAGTAAGGGATGGGGATTTTCTCAATTGCTCTTTGTCCTCACCAACGCTAGTTCAAAAATGTATTTTTGACCTAGAATTCTACGACCAAACTATACATCAAGTATGACATTATAATACAGACATATTCAGACAGGCCTGGTCTTAAAAACCAAACCTTCCATTCATCCTTTCTCAGAAGACTACTGAAGGCTGTACATAACCAAAATAAGGAAGAAATTCCAATAGGAAAAACAAAGCATTTAAGAGACTCTTGAAGTAGTCTGAGCTCCTAAGATTTCTGGGGAGGAAAATTATAAGCCATTATTGAGAGATATTAAAAAAAAGACCTAGAGATAAAACATATGCATAGGTAGGAAGACTCAGTATCAGGGAGACGTTAATTTTTCCAAAGTTGATCTAAATATAAATTCAATAAAACCCCTTCAAAAAGGCACAACAGGTTTTTTTGTGGAACTCAATTAAGCTAATTCTAAAATGTACATGAAAGCACTAAAGGCCAAGAATATACTAGACACTGCTGAATAAGAACAAGGGGAAGTCTTTCTCTAGCAGAGATTTGTTTCAATGCTTTCCTAATTAAGACAGCAGGATACTGACAAAGGAATAGACTCATAGATCAATGAAGAGACTAGAGATCGCAGAAACAGACACATGTTGCAGACAGCACTGCAGAGCAGTGGAAGAATAGTTTCCCCCAGTGATGAGTCTTGGGACAATTGTGTATCCATCGGAGAAAAAAATGAAATTGGACCCCTATATCATACCATTTGCAAAAATCTATTTTAACATTTAGGGTTGTAGACCTAAATGTTAAAGGCAAAATCATAAAGCTCTTAGAAGATAAAATAGGGGATTATCTCCATGATCTCAGGTTAAGAAAGCCTTTCTTTTCTTTCTTTTTTTTTTTTTCCAAAGATCTAATTAGCTTTATTAGGTGATTCATCAATCAGGCAGCATCCCATCCAACAACTGGAAGGACACTCCAGGAAAGAATTTCTCAAATACAATACAGAAAGCATTAACTGAAAAAGAAAAAACAAAGTTGGAGTATATTAAAGTCAAGAACTTCCTGTTCATAAAAAGACACCATAAAGAAAATGAAAAGACAGGCACAGAATGAAAATGTATCTGCAATAACCATAACCAGCAAATGGTTAAAATCCAGAATACACTACAAATAAACAAGAAAGACATCCAAGAGGAACATGAACAAGAAACTTGAACGCAAAAGAAGAAATTCCAATTACTAATAAACCTATGGCAAGAATCACTTATTAGCAGTCAGAGAAAGATGTATTAAAAGCACAAGGAAAACTATAACATCAGATTGTCAAAACTTAAAAATTCTGACAATATCAAATGTTGGAGAGAATGCAGAGCAAGGAAATTATCATACGCTGCTGATGGGAGTGTAAACTGGTATAGTATGGCATCATCTAGTAAAATTAAAGATACACTACCCTATAACCCAGCAATTCTACTCCTGAGTCTTAGTGAAACTCATACATATATGCACCAGTACTGTGTATAAAAGCCAAACACTGGAAACAACTGATATATCCATTAACAGTACAATGGTAAATAATTGGTGATGTAACCATATATTGGAATTCTATGCAACAATTAACTACATACCGCTTTAGCGATAACAAAGACAAACCTCACAAACATAATGCTGATTTCAAAAGAGGCAAGACACAAAATACACTCAATACATACAAAACTAAAGTTATCATGTTTAGTTATACACTCCTAGATAGTAAACTATGAAGAAAGGAAAGAAATGAAAAACTTACAGATAGGATAGTGGTTTCTTTTAGGGGGAGAGAGGAAGTAATTCAGAAAGGAGGTGGGAAGGATTCTGGAGTACTGGCAGAATTCCTTTACTCTGATGGTTGTTAATATGAGTTCACTTTACTATTGTTTGCTAAACGTACATATATGTTTTGTACTTTTCAATACAAAGATTATATATTTCACTACTTTTTTTTTTAAAAAGGTGCATGCCCATCAGGGACATAAAAAGAATCACTTTCATCCAGCACACAGTCAATAGTTCAGCTTCAATTCAACAGATCATTTCATGTCATTCCTTTTTTTTTTTTCTGTTAAAAGCAACAGAAATCCAAACATAAAAAATTGTGAGGGATACTACATATCTTCATTTATGTGTCAAATAATACTATTAAAAAGAGAAAATAAATTTAAAATTGGGAAGATCTTTCAGGCAAGAGAGTAACTGTTACAGAGTTGTATAGTGCAGGACTGAGTGCAGAGCATACAACAATATGACGGAAAAATGATTGCCTATTTAGAAATTTAACCTTTGTAACAGTTACTAATTTCCATAAGCAAATGACAGTTGGAATCAACTTCAGAAATAGTTTTCTATTACATACTAATACATACAATTGTAAAAAAAAAGCTATCAAAGCTTTTTCTCTTACACAGAAGTCTATACATTTAAAATTCCTAGAGAATCTTGTACAATAAAAAAAGGTTACAAAAAAGGCAGAACAGCTCAGATAAGTTTAAATTTAAAATTTTCTTTTTAAAAAAATCTCAGAGCTTACTCCTTGAAAGCATAAAAAAATGAAAGATGAAAAGAAAAGATGCAAAGAACTCACACTCTTCAAGTATCACACTAAAATAGATATCAAGCCCACAAAAATTATCCTTGACACAATCTTATAGTGTTCAACTACATGGAGTAAGTCTCTTGTTTTTCAAAATTTTTTCAATTGGTGTCCCACTATAGGAAGATACATACTTTGCAGAGTCATTAAAGAATTAAATCACATAGCATTAGCATGTCCACACAATCTGCCTGTGCCAGAAAATGGTTTACTATCTTCGTAGGTCCCTTTTCCTGTCCCATCCCATATTTTGTTTCCAAGCTGTAAATGTAACAACAGTAATTTTCTGCCATTTTCTGAGCCCTTTTTTGTGTCTTACATTTTTTATCTCCTTTAATTCTCACACACTAAGGAGTAGGTCTTACTGATGAGAAAAATGAGACATGGAACGATTAAGTAACTTGTCCAAGGTCAAAGGCTGCTATTGAGGGAGCCAAGATATAGTCCAACTCTGGAGCCAGTGTCTTAATATTACACTGTTTCTGTTCAATAAAACATTTTATACCATGAAAACTGCCCATAATCACCTACTGCCTTCTAACTACCAGATCCCAGATGCCTTGAGGATTTATTTTTGCCTTTCCTAGATAACTGCATACTCACAGAACATTAATGGGTAAAAGAATCTAAACATTTAGGGAAATCTATGATTTCCCACCTCAGAAAAAGGAGGTCCAAAGACATTAAATTTCTCGAAGATCTCGAAGCTGGTTTGTAACAACCAGCAATAAAACACAATTCTTAACTCCCAGGAGTGATCTTCCCACTGCACTAAAAGCCCTGTCTACCATACATTCTATACTGTAAGCTCTTGTTGAAATCCATAGTCTACCCTCCACATTAGGCACTGAAGTTGACTTTGTCAACTTTCACAGCACATAGTAGCTTCAGTAGCGCTCACAAGCAGGTAACACACATTCCTTCATTTCCACAAATATAAAGAGAAATGCACTATGTGCTAAGGCAATAGAATTAATCCAAATGTATATAATTTTGGCCCCTAGTCTTATCATAAAAACATAAATACATTAACATGTGACAAGTGCCATAGTAAGCAAGGTGAACAATGTGTTTTGAAAGCACACAGAAAAGAGTAGATATTCCAGACTAAGAATGAGGGGCTGTGAGATGCATTAGAGGCAGGGCAAAGGCAGACAGTGTGATGATGCTTAGAAAGAAGGAAAAATGCTATCACTTCTACCAATAGACATTAAAGTAAAAAAAAAAAAGTAACAGTAAATATGGGGTCAGAAGACTTGAGATCAAATCTAGGCTGTGACTAGTGTGAATGTGAACAATTTGAGTCTCAGTGTCCTCATCTATGAAATGTAGATACTACTGACCTGCATATCTCGCAGAACTCTCATGGGGGCCAAATTATGTGAAAGTACTTTAAAAACTGCAGAGTCCTCTATAAACTTAAGTTATTTATATTTTCACTTCTAGGCAACCCTGTGGGTCCTTCCCCTTAAACTGTCTCATAAAATCCTCACCCTTCAGGATTAAAATATTCTGATGACATCATTCATATACTCCTTACAAGACAGTAAACAGTTAACCCATGCCTTCCTATTGAAACGGCAAACCTCTTTCTACTGAAATGAATATCTGTATGTAAAAATATGTGTATATATGTAGGTGCATGTTTTTTTAAAATTTCTTAAGCCCTGAAATTGACTTCTAGTCAATGCTTATTATATTTAGAAACTAATACCAGATGCAGGTTTTCTTCCAAAAATTTTCTATCAGAAATTCCACTCCATTTTACAGTATGCTGTCAAGCCACCAAGTCAAGAATAGTCTGCAAGTAGCAATCACTTTGCTCTCATCCCCAAGAGACTGGTTATGTATGAGCAATAGATACAACCAAATATATACCCTGGACCCCAAAAGGGAAACTGCTTTAGTGTAAGTATATATACGAATGCAAACAGCTAGTACACAAATAGAAATCCACTGAAAAGTATAATGAGTTTCTGATTTGAAAATGCTTGAGGGCCACAACCAGACCCCTCCTTTAAATTAAAGAACACCCTCATTTCCTTTAACGTTTAACAGAGCAGACGGTAAACCTTGCCTCCGTTTGGCAACCACTCTTTAAACTACATCCAGGCCCCATTTTGTTCAACCTTAAACCCCACCTCTTAGCTACTGCTTGGATGATAACCTAAATAAAGTTCCAGCGTACGTTTACGAAGTCAGAAGAAGGTCCAAGAGACAGGAACAGGACGCGGGAGCGAGAAATCCTCGTGCCACTCCGGGCCACGGGCTGTTTGATCTCACAAGTGCAACTTCCCGTTTCTCCCTCTTACCTTGTACACTTTCCCAAAGGCTCCGTCGCCCAATTCTCCTATAATTTCCCAAAACTCCTCGGGGTTTAGGTCCCTCTTCACATGTTCGTACTGCTTCTTCTTCTTCTCGCTCCCCAACTTGAAGATCTTACGGAAATTGAAGAAGGACATTCTTCCTCCCAACAGAGTTCCTTACACTTAAGTAGTAAAAACAACAATAAGAGGCAAAGTTTCTCCTCCCCGCTGTCCCGCGCGAGCCCGGCGGGCGACGGCGGGCGCTGGCTGTCCGGGCTCCCGCCGCTCCGGCCCGGCAGTCTCCGGAGAAGGCGGGGCGCGACTCCCGCTCCGGCCCGCGGGGTGGGGACGCTGCGCGGGCGGCCCCTCTGCCGAGCCCGGCCCGCGGGCCGCGCGGCTAAGCGCCTGGCCCCCGGCCGGCCCTCGGGGGGCGGCACCTGCCCGGACGCTCGTCCGTCTACCGGCCCGGCCCGACGGGCCCGAGTGGTCCGGACGCCCGCGGCCACCGCGGTTAGGCCCGTGTCACGGCGAGTCTCCAGGGGCGTCGGCCACTCCGGGATAGGGACGCGGCCGGCGGCCTCTGAGGCGGGCAGTCGTCTGGCCGAGCTCTCCCGCCCCGGGCCGGGAGCCCGGGGTCTCCTCCGCAGCCGTCTGCACCCGCGGTGCGAGGTCCGCGCGTCCCCCTGGGCTCTGGGGCGCAGCCGCCGCCGCTGCCGCCGCCGCTGCCGCCGCCGACGCCGCCGCCTAGCTCCCTCCCCAGCCCACGCAGCCTCGGCCTAAAGCGCGCGCCAACGCCGACGCCGCAGCGCGCCCGCGCGCTCCCCCGGCCGCGCGCCAGGCTCTCCGCGCACTCGCGCGGGGGTGGCCCCTCTGGCCCCGCGCACGCGCGTTGAGCCCCGCAAGCTGGCGGCCCTGGGAGGCTTGCTTGCCCCCGGCGCGGGGTGCGCTGTTGGTGCTTGAGCTGGTAGCTGGTTGACGGTTGCTCCGGGTTTGTCCTCCAAGCCCCAAATTCTTGTCAGCCAACGGCTTTGATGGAGTTGCCCCTTTGCGTACGACCCTGTTGGTTTTGCTAGCGGATGTTTCCTCCATTCTGGATCTGGGAAAACACGTAGCGAGCGAAAGCTGAGCTGTCCCGATCTGGACCTTTTCGTTCTCAAACGGGCCCCAGAGTGAGTGGGAAGTATCTGTGGTGGCTGTTTGCTTTGGATCCAGAGCTTATGAGCTCTGTGACCTTGGGCGCCTAACCTCTCCGAGCCTCAGTTTCTTCATTGTCAAATGAAGGTCCTTAAAGTCCCGACCTAGGGGTTGTGGCGAGGAGTAAATGAGGCAATGGATGTAAGCCCTTTGCAAGGTGCCTGCACCGGCAAACGCTCAATTTCAGTTCCTGCTGTTGTTACAAGTGTGCATGTAAGACAGACATAAACATATAAAAATTGTTTAAGCCCGCTTCTTGAGTGATGACCACGACACTCCCTTGAGGGTAATCTACCTTCTTCTGGCCACTTCCATAGCCGTAATCCTGGTGTCACCCTTCGTGACTCCATCTGAACCACTTACTAAGGCCTTCACTTCCTCATCCGCCTCCGGCCCCCTTGGACAGCACTAGTGGAAAACGACCTAATGTGGGTGCTGGCTGCAATCTGTCAGATGGTGCCGCGCCTTCCCCTCCACTAGGAGGGAGCATTTTCAGGGCAGTGGCTGGTTAAGCATCATGATATGCAGGTACCTACCAACATTCCTGGCATGTGATAGGAAGGCAGATTCCATGAATGAATGCATGCATGCATGCTATCTGGAGCAGAGGCCATTTTGCTGTCTAAGTACCCCTACCAAATCATTTTGTCCTCCAGCCCCAAAATGGCATAACAAAACCCCTCTTGTAGTAAGACGGGTATGATGATCTTGTTTCTCAAGACTATTTTTTAATAGGTTTATTGAGGTATAACTGATATACAATAAAATGTACATATTTAAAATATATACTTTTAGGTAACTATACTCAGTATCTTGTAATAACCTATAATGGAAAAGAATCTAAAAAAGAATATATATATTTATATATATATATATATATATACATATGGTCTGAATCACTTTGCTGTACACCTGAAACTAAGACAACATTGTAAATCAACTACATTTCAATAAAAATGAGAAAATAAGTTATTGTAAAAATAAATAAAAATATACACTTTTATGTTTTGACAAATGGAAACACCTGTGAAAACAATACCATAATTAATCTTTTCTTTTTTTTATTTTGCGGTACGCGGGCCTCTCACTGTTGTGGCCTCTGCCGTTGCAGAGCACAGGCTCCGGACGCGCAGGCTCAGCGGCCATGGCTCACGGGCCCAGCCGCTCCGCGGCATGTGGGATCTTCCCAGACCGGGGCATGAACCCGCGTCCCCTAGCATCCGCAGGCGGATTCTCAACCACTGCGCCACCAGGGAAACCCTATTTTTAATTAGTATCATTTATGTAGTTGGCTTTAGATGTAAAGAAAATACATACTCATTGTGGGAAATGAAGAAATGCACAAAAAAATTAAAAGTGCTATTATTCTACCATCCAGAGATAACCATTGGAAAGATTTCATTATATTTCCAAACAGGACTTTCTGGCTGTGCATTAACTTTTTTTACATGGATAAAATTATAAAGATTGCATATAAATATTTGCATCCTGTACCTTTCATATTTCAGTGTGATTAGTAATTGTTTTCTTCCATCATGAGATATTTAGATTGCTTAACAACTTTTCTCTGTTTCAGATAAAACATTGATAAATATCTTTGTTCACAGATCCTTTTCCACATATTTGATTATTTCCTTAGGGTAAATTACCAGAAGTAGATTTGGGTCAAAGGGTATAAGTCTGTTTCCTTTTTTTGTTCTTTTCAAAATAGAAAAACCTTTACTGTTTTCTCAATGAAAAGATAGTATATCCTTGGTGTAAATTAATTCAAATGAGACAGAAATGATAAACTAGGAAGCTGTCTATAATTCTCCCCTCCTGCCTTCACTCTTCCAGACTTCACCCTCAACCTAACCACTGTTAAAAGTTAAGCCTTAATGAGCAGGTGGGAACTTTGGATGGTAACAAAAAAGTTCTAAAACTGGATTGTGGTAATGCTTGCAAAACTGTACGCATTTACCAAAAGTCATTGGATTGTAAACTTACAATGGGTGAATTGTATGGTATGTAAATTATACCACAATAAAGCTGCTTTTAAAAAGTTATAGATGACCAAAGTTTTTTCTATGCATATACCTTTTTAATATAAAAATGGTATCTGATATGGATCATGGACATCTTTCATGTCAACACAAATAGATCTATCTTTTTAATAGCTGCATAGAGTCCCAGTGTATAGCTCTACCATCATTTATTTAAGCATTTCTCTACTGGCAGGCATTTAGGTGGTTTCCAATTTTTTGTCATCACAAACAACAATGCAGTGAGCATGCATATACAAGCATTTTTGTGTGTTTGTCTGATTATATTCCTTTAAGATAAAATTCAAGGAGTGGAACTGCTGAATCAAAGAACATATTTTTAATTGTTTTTACTTGTATTGCCAAATTGGCCTCTAGAAAGGTTGTACTAATCTCTGCTCCTACTAACAATGTAGTTATGAGAATGCCAGTGTCACCAGCCCCTCAATAGCACCCAATCCATCTTTTTAAACTTTGCCAAGATAGTCCAAAATAATCTCTCATTTACAATTCTCTGATTGTTGGTGATGTAACACCTTTTCAGATGTATACTGGCCACCTTTATTTCTTATTTTATGAATTGCCTCATCATATCAATGAATAATATCAAATGACATGGTCAGTAGTGTATAAATGAGGTGATCAAGTCCAACATACTTTGGTGAAATGATTGTGGAGTTAATAATAGCTTATATAGTTTTTCCATGAAGTTACAACCACAGAAATTATTTAATAATACCAGGTAAGATGATATTTAGTCAGATTCAGATTTTCCCAATAATGACCATGATATCTAGATGTTTGTGTTAACTGTAAATATAGTTTGCCTTCCTTGAATTTTTAATCCTTTAAAAATTAAGTTTAAACAGTGGCCACGTAAAGTATTCATTTAATACACAATGTTTTGTCTCCACTCACTGATAGATTGGTGAGCGGAGAACTGTCTTCACAATTTACCAGATAACTAACCTTCACTGATAATAATAAGGATATCATTAAAAATTAAAAACTGAATATGTATGGAGTGCTTACTACATGCCAGGCACTGTGCTAAGTGGTTTACATGTATCATCTCATTTAAACCTCATATAAACCCTTTGAGATAAGTTCTGTGATAGCTCCCAAGTAAAAGTGAGGAAAACTGAGACAACATTAAATATAAATAACATAGTCATGACCTCAGAGATAGTAATGGAGGATCTGAACTTGAATCTAGATCTTGGTAAACCAGTTCCTTAGCATTTAACAACTCCACTATGACTGTCTCCTTAGCTGTACTGAGCTCCTGTAATAGCTGTCTTACAGGATTGTTGCCACTGTTATTTCTTTCTCCTTCCCTTTGTAACTTGGAAACATACTCTACTCATGGTCTCCACTTTGTGAGCTCCCAAAAGTATATGTGTGTGTATGTGTAAATATGTTTATATGTGAATGTGTGTGAGTATGTGAAAGTGTATGGGTGTTGGGTGTGTTTGTGTATGAGCAATGAATATGTATGTGAATATATGTGTATGGGGGTATATGTGGGTCTGTTTGTGTGTGTGAGCATGTGTATATTTGAGTATATGTCTGAAAGTATGTGTATGTTTCTCCCTCTAGACTTTGAGGGCAGGGACTGTGTCTTGCTCATCCTTACACCCCCTGCATCTAGCCCCATATCTTTGTCGTATTCTATAAATTTTTGTTGGATAATGAATGAAAATAAAAGAATTTTATACCTAGTGAAATCAAGTTACATGTCAATTCCTTTTCCCTTCCAAATTTCTAATTTAGGCAGTAAATTTGCTAATAAGTTCTTTAAATGCTACTGTGGAGGTTACGTGGAAGGAGCAAATTCCTTTGGTGTACGAGCACCCTGTGGTGTAAATATATTTTTCTATCCTTGTGAACTTACACTTTTAGGAAGGAATTTTTTCAGGTATTTTAAGAAAGTAACCTGCAATTATGACAATTATTCTCCTGAAATAGGATTTGTGTGTCATTCAGGAAACTACAGATTTTTGGTCATTTTTTCCTGTTTTAAAAGTAAACAAATTACTTGATTTAAGCTATTTTTGATTCAAAAAAGGAATCCAAAACTTCCTCCCTTCTACTTCATCTCCCTTTCTGCGTCATACAGAACTGTTACACTCACACTCCCACCCTCTCCTCATCCCTAGCTGCTTCTGCTCAAATGAATCATAAGCATTTCACAGTGTAATGACAAGTCTTAACATATTCAGATCTTAGGAAATTAAAAAAAAAAACTGTACAGACATACTTCTCTTATAAGTGGTATTCAAATTCCAGTTTAAAAATCTAGATGCCATAACATCTTTTCAACTTCAAGGATTTGAATAATCCATATCAAATTTATTTCATTCAGACATTAACTAGCCACAGCATTCAGGCAACTAAGCCTGTGAGGTTGATAGAAGCCTTTGTGCTAATATGGCTCCATAGTTGTATGTATTATATTTCTTCTCTCTTTGCTACATAAGACATATGTTGGATGTGATCATTTTGAGCACTGGCTCAAAATTACTTGTCCTGTGATTAACCAGCTCTGTGCACAAGTCACTACTCTACACCCTGAGGATTACACATGAGTTTCACTTTTAACAGAGGTGTCTTCAAGGAGTTGAAACAATTCAGAACGACCCAGAAAACAGGATAACTGCTAAGGTAAAATTTTTGTAGTAGTTTGCCCTTTCAGAATGATCGTATGGTCTCTAAGAGCCCTGGCAACTATAAAATTCTGTTTTCATGGTGCCCCTAACTCTAGTTGCCTTATCTACTAGTAACTGTGCCCATTTTTCTGACACAATTTTGACTGAAGAGTAATAACTGTAGTTAGGAATTTCAAAAAGAAGGGCATGTCTGCTGAAATTCATGGAGAATCCCGTTTCCACTGAAAACTATTCTTGGGATAACCCTTACAAAATTTACCTAGTGAGATGTCACACTGTCACATGTGCTGGGGGGAGGGAGGGATATTTTCAGAGTAAAGTCAGTGGCTATCTTCCAAAAGAAATTTTTAGATTTTTCCTGTAAAGAAATAACTTTCCAAGCCCTTGTTACCATCTTGTACTTCTTCCTCTTCCCCTTCTAATCTTTTAGAACCTAGTGCCTCACCGAGGTTTTTAACGAAAACTTTGTTACTGCAAATTCCTGTTTCACGAGGCTGTCACAGCAATTACAAACCACAGTTTGTGGCTTATTACAGTAAATCATTAACACTATCATGGGATACTGCCTAGTTGTCTGGGTGATCACAGTTTTTTTTTCTATTTCCGTGGCTTGTATTTTACGTTGCTGCAGGAAGAAATTAACCAATATATATTTCTATTTACATGCATATATATTCTCGAGTTTTTAAATCCATGTGAACTTCATAAAATGGCATTTCTCACAAAAACGAACAAATTATGTGTAATTGAGGGTTCAGCTGTGTGAATATATAGAGTTGAGTCTTTAAATACCTATTTAGAATTGCTACCTTTCATTCACTCCTCCATTCAATAGATAGTCTCAATTTGCTACTATACGCCAGGCATATATTCTAGGAACTTATATTCTAGATGGTTAAGTGGGATTTAGACAAACAATAAAGGAGAGATATTATCTTCTAACACAGTGATTTTCAACTGGGGGTGATCTTGCTCGCCCCCCTCCCAGATATTTGGCAATTTTTGCAGACATTTTTGGTTGTCACAACTAGGGGAGAGGGTGCTTCTGTCATCTGGTGGGTAGAGGCCAGAGATGCTGCTAGACATCCTGCAATGCACAGGGCAGTTCCCCACCTAACCCCCAACAAGGAATTATCCAGCTGAGGTTGAGAAGCCCTGTACTAACCTTTAGTATTATAGTCCTGGATGCTGGTTACCCTTGAGGGAGTAGTGACTGGAAGAGGACAATGGGGTGGGAGCAGAGCCAGGGTGGAGGGAGGTTTCTGGGTGCTGAGTACACGGGTGCATTTATTATGCAAAATTTCTCTAAACTCTGCTCTTATGGTTTGTGCATTTTTCTATGTGTATAATTTTAACATATATCCACTACATTTTTTGAAACTCCTTCCACCAAGAGAAGTATCTATGTTCCCTCCTCATGAATCTTAGACCTGTGACTGCTTAACCAATATAATACAGCAGAAGTGACACTTGTGCCAGTTTCTAGACCCCGACTTTAAGAAATTGGCAATTTCCACTTCCTGTCATTTGGAACGCTCACTCTTGGAACCCAGCCACCATGCTCTAAGGGAGCCCAAAATAACCCACGGAGAGGCCCATGTGGAGGAAACTGTGTGGAAGGAAACAGAGGCCCCAGGCCCTCAGTCCTGGTTGAGCTCCCACCTGACAGCCAGCATCAACCTGCCAGCCAGGAGAGTGAACCATCTTGAAGTAGATCCTCCTGACTCTATTCAAACGACCCCAGCTGACACCCAGTGGAGAAGAGCCAAACCTTCCCCACTGAGCCCTGCCCAATTTGCAGATTCATGAACTAAATAAACAACTGCTGTTAATTTAAGTGACTACGTTTTAGAAAAGTTTGTTAAGCAGCAATCTATAACTGGAACAAGGTTAAGTAAATCAAAACTTTACTTTAAAAAGGAGTACTACAGCCATATATCTTTGGGAAACTCTTGGCTAAATAAAGTTTTAAAATTTCTCTTACTGCAGAACTTTTAATGGGCTAATGTGTTTTGCGTTTCTGCACAAGATCATCCACTGTTTCTCAAACATTTTTAACTGTAGAATCTGCATTTTACAGTGCCATCTTGCAAGAAAGGTGCTCAATAGACCAGACTTTAAGAAAACCAGACTAACCTTTCAGTAATTCAGTAATTGAAATTCTAACCCTTAAAATTGAAGAGTTAATATCAAGATAGTTTTAACTAGAAAATTCATATGTAATCCAGTTAATTCTGGTAATAAAGTGAAATGCCTTAAATTTGCCTAACAAAATTTTAAATTATTTTAATGGCAGTTAAAAAGCGTAGATGGCATCTCAGTAGCTATTTCAAAGTCCCTGGGGTCATAATCAAAGGCTACAGAAGTTAAAAAAAAAATAACTCTACATTCTGTTTTTGCTTGGAAAGTAATAGTAGCAATGTGTACTTCAATTTATTTTTTTTTAAGTGAAGTATAGTTGATTTACAATGTCATGTTAGTTTCAGGTGTATGTATACTTCAATTTAGGTGTTGAATGTTATAGAATGCTTTCCATGTTTCCTAAAATTCTCACCTGATCTTAAATTGAACCACACAACATACTTCTAATATACTGATACAAAGTTGTCTATTTATTTGTCCTTAAAGACAACATTGGGGACTTCCCTGGTGGCACAGTGGTTGAGAATCTGCCTGCCAATGCAGGGAACACGGGTTCGAGCCCTGGTCCGGGAAGATCCCGCATGCCGCGGAGCAACTAAGCCCGTGTGCCACAACTGCTAAGCCTGTGCTCTGGAGCCCGCGAGCCACAACTACTGAGCCCGTGTGCCACAACTACTGAAGTCCGCACGCCTAGAGCCCGTGCTCCACAACAAGAGAAGCCACTGCAATGAGAAGCCCACGCACCGCAACGAAGAGTAGCCCCTGCTCGCCGCAACTAGAAAAAGCCCGCGCGCAGCAATGAAGACCCGACACAGCCAAAAATTAATTAATTTTTAAAAAAAGAAAACATTGGACTGAAGTGGATAAATTTAAAAATTATATCCTGTCTCATGTCTAGTGGAACTCAAGTTTATTCATTATTGTCATCATCCAAAATCAAATGGAGGTTTTGTTTTGGTTTTCTTATCAAAGACCAATTCACAGTCCCCACACACATTCAGTTTCCCCATGTCTCAGCTCAGATGTATCACTTCAGCATGAGGGAACTTTGGAATAAAAACTGTAGCATCAAAGTATAGCATTGTGCCGAGTAGGATATTGACCAGCTTCACAAATACCCCTGTCATCATTCTCCTTTAGCCTTTCAGATCCTCCACTAGAACCTGACCTCTGCAGATAGAGTTCTCCGATCAGTCCTTAGTCCCCTCTTATCCTGGATCCACAGCACCTTGATTTCCATCCCCTGGCCTTATTATCAAGTCTTAGCCACCCTCATCTGTACTTGATTGCTGGAAAAGTTATTTTGTTTGAACCTTCGTGTTCAAACTGTGCTGACTCTGATCAGCTCCCTCTCAAACCAACTGAGTTAGAAATTCTGGTTTCTAGATTCCTCTCTGGCTTGGGGAAAGACACTTGTTTGGCTTTTGTGCCAAAGCACACCATCAAAGGGGTCTGGGAAGGCTGAAATCCAGCACACATTTCATTAATCAGGCTGAGAGCCTGTGAGTCTGTCAGCCCAAAGGGACATCTTTTCTGGTTTCAACAAAGGTGATTCATAACGTGGTGGTATCACTGGCCTCTAACATAGACCTCAGTGTCATCACTGAAACCTCTGGGGTCTTCTCTTTCCATCTTTTCTATTGTCTTAGGCTCTGTGCTATCCCATGGCATTTCAGAAAGGTCTTTTAAATATGAGACGTTCGACAGGGTGAACTCTAAAGAATTTTGTGTCCTCAAGTTTTATGACTATATTCTATTCTTCCTGTCTCCCCCCTTCTTATGGACTTAGTGCCCTATCCCTCCACCTGAGAAGCTGTCACCTACCCACTGCTGCAGCAGAAGTTTCGGTTCTTCCAAACCCACCCCAAGTTATCCCTTTTTCCAACAGCCTCCCATATAGATGTGCAGACATCCAATTAAATTGTAAAGGTAAATCTTATTGACTTCTATTACAACGTTTAAAATCATTGAAAACTATGGTTACTTTTTAATGAGTTTTTTTTTTCAGAGAAAACCTAAAATAATTGTAACATGTTGTATTCCTTACCGAGGGCAGGTGAATATGGATGTCCCTGCTCAGAGAGCAAATTCACCCTTGCTTTACCTTTTAGTTCTATTCAGGCCCTTTACAGATGGATGATACCCACCTACACTGGCGAGAGTGGATCTTCTTTACTCAGTCTACCAACTCAAATGCTAATCTCTTCTGAAACACCCCTACATACATATACCCAGAAATGATGTTTTACCAGCTTTCTGGGCATCCCTTAGCCCAGTCAAGTTGACGCATAAAATCAACCATCACACCATACAACGGAACACTACTTAGCAACAAAAAGGGATGAACTATTAGATGTGCACAGTAACATGGATGAATCTCAAAAACCGTGTTGAGTGAAAGAAGCCAGACAAAAAGGAGTACCTGGAAACTAAAAGGCAAACTAAACTACAGTGATAAAAATCATGCCAATGGTTGTTGGGAAAGAAGAGGGAGAGGACTTAGTGGCACATGGAAACTTGGGGGGGGGGTGATAAATGTGTTCATAATTTTGATTATGGTGATGGATTTATGTCGAAACTTACCAAATTATACACTTTATTTTCTTTTTATTTTTAATTAATTAATTAATTTTTATTTTTGGCTGTGTTGGGTCTTCGTTGCGGTGCACGGGCTTCTCATTGTGGTGTCTTCTCTTGTTGCAGAGCATGGGCACTAGGCATGTGGGCTTTAGTAGTTGTGGCTCGTGGACTATCGTATACAGGCTCAGTAGTTGTGGCACACGGGCTTAGTTGTTCCACGGCATGTGGGATCTTCCCAGACCAGGGATCGAAACTGTGTTCCCTGCATTGGCAAGCAGATTCTTATCCACCGCGCCACCAGGGAAGCCCAAATTGTACACTTTAAATACATGCTATTTGCTGTGTTAATTATACCTCAATGAAACTGAAAAATACATTTTAATGATGTTATCAATTCAATTAATAATTATAATCAATTATTGTGACCTTGTATCTTATTCAAAGGCAATTCATAGGCTTCTCCTTAGTAATGGTAATAATAAATCCAGGTTTATATTACAGATATGCAGCTAACTTAAGTTTACAGTCAGGGTCCCTAAGCAAAACATTAAGAAATGGTCCTTTGATAACTTTGTTTATTGAAAATTTATTTTCATAGGAAAGAAAAATGGTATTATGCAGGGGTGACCTGAGTGGGCTTTGGCCCCCCCAACATCTCTGTTGGCAATGACTCCCTCCATTCTTTGAGATGGACCAATATTATAGATATAGTTTTTCTCAATGTTATGTAAATGGTTAGAGGTAAATCCAAACCAATAAGCTTCCAGACATACAAGTCTGGCCACCACTGGGAGAGATCTCCCCTTTAAGTGACTCTTCCTACAATGTGGAAGCCACTTTGGTGGTTTTTATGCCTTTGATTAGCACCAATAATTATACTGAGATTTGTAGAACATTTTGTTTCTGATTGGTATTCACTAAATTTCTCAAAATGTAGGCTTCCAGTGGAAAACTGTAAGTTCTTTGCTCCCCTTGAACCTTTCTGCCTCATGCAGGAAACCATCTTAATTCCATTCCACAGCTTTGCCTTTCAAATGTTTGCTGGTTCACATAACAACAAGGATTAGGGAATTATTAAAGGATAAAGACTGCTTTGACGCCAGTGTTATTGCCATCCAACCCCAGAACCGATCTTGCTAAACCCACAAACTCAGAAGCACAAGCTCTCTTCCAGAGCTTTCCTTTGTCTTCCTCTCAAGCCACATGATTTACTTTCCCAAAGGGAGGTTATGTTCCATTATGTTTTGATAGCATCCAGATTCTCCAGATCAACTCATTTACAAGGTGGTACACTCCTGTAAACCAGGCCAACTTAATTATTTTCCAATTACTCACCCCTTGATTAAACTGGCAAAACAAGCTAGCTTGATTTTTAATATAAAAGCACTGTAATGCACTGATGTGCTTCTTCAGCCTCAATAAAACATCATTTTTATTAAAGAATGAGGGTTTCTGTGTAGTCAAAGTGTTACTTATATATGTACTGCACAGAAGGAAAAATTCAGTATTCCCTTAATTCCCAAGAGCAGGTAGCAAATTCGCCAGAGGATTTAAAACCACTGCAATAAGAGTCAAACAATGAGTGGGTGGAAGTAGGGTTTAAAAAAAGAAAAAGTGATGTTTCTGATAGAGAAGACGTTTCATCTTTTACAATTTGCTTAATATGAGAAGTTAAGAGCTCAAGAAGACCAGCAATTAAATGGTGTTGGTCGATATTTTAATATGAGGAGGCAATGTTTGAGGATCAAAAGCCAAAAGCCAGCGCTGTTCTTAGCTGTATCAGCTGTCTTTTTTTTTTTTTTTTTTTTTTGGCTGTGTTGGGTGTTCGTTGCTATGCACGGGCTTTCTTTAGTTGTAGTGAGCGCGGGGCTACTCTTCGTTGTGGTGCACGGGCTTCTCATTGCAGTGGCTTCTCTTTTTGCAGAGCACAGGCTCTATGTGCGCAGGCTTCAGTAGTTGTGACACACAGGCTCAGTAGTTGTGGCTCACGGGCTCCAGAGCACAGGCTCAGTAGTTGTGGCGCCTGGGCTTAGTTGCTCCGCGGCGTGTGGGATCTTCCTGGACCAGGGCTCGAACCCGGGATCCTGCATTGGCAGGGGGATTCTTAACCACTGTGCCACCAGGAAAGCCCTCAGCTGTCTTTTGAAGGGCTAACCATGTGGGGTTCTCCTGACAAATTTACAATGCTATTGAGCCTGCAGGAAAATGGGCTCTGCAACAGAAGTGGTGTTAAACAGGCCACCCAGTTACCTCTTCAGAACTGAAGGACTTACTCCTTTTGGGCGATGGGAGACCAGAACTGACTCAGCTCAATAGTCTCCTCCCCTGAGTTCACATCTTCCTGTGACAGCCTCACGCATTGTACATCAAGGTCTGGCCCTCTCACCCCGATGCAGGACAGCTCTGAAGAGCCATCCCAGCTCCAGAGATCCCAATAGGCTTAGCTGAGGCCATTGTTGAGACTACTTCACAGCCCACCTTCTTCCTGCCCAATCCTGCTTCCTTCCCTTCCTTCCACAGGTGTTGAACCCAAGCATGCTCAAGTAATAAACTTGCAGCACAGTTATCTCTGTCTCAGAGCTGGGTTCCCTCAAATCCCCTGTTATTCCCAGCTGTAGTGAGATATAATTGACATACTGTGTAAATTTGAGGTATACAACGTATTGATTCGTTACATTTATATATTGCAAAATGATTACCATCATAGCATTAGCTAACACTTCCATCATGTGACATAATTACCATTTCCTTGTTTGTGGTGAGAACATTTAAGATCTACTCTCTTAGCAAGTTTCAAGTATATAATAGAGTATTATTAACTATAATCACAATGCTGTACGTTGTCCTCAGAACTTATTCATCCTATAGCTGAAAGTGTGCACACTTTGACCAATATCTCCCATTTCCCCACACACCCCAACCCCTGGTAACAACCATTCTAGTCTCTTTTTCTGTGAGTTCAGCTTTTCTAGATTCCACTTGTAAGTGATATCATACAGTATTTATCTTTCTCTGATTTATTTCACTTAGCCTAGTACCCTCAAGGTCTATCCACAAACGGCAGAATGTCTTTTCTCATAGCTGAATAATATCCCATTGTGTGTATGTAAGTATGTGTATATGTATCTCATCTTCTTTATCCGTTCATCCAATTATGGACACCTAGATTGTTTCCATATCTTGACTGTTGTAAATAATGCTGCGATGAACATGGGATCCCAAACCCTTCCTGTTTGTTTTCATCTTATTTTTTAAAAAAATAGTTAAACAACAAAACAGGTTATAAAATGGAAGATTAAAATCATACCCCTACTCTCCTAGCTTCCCAGAAGGAACCACTGTTAACTATTGCTTGTATATCCTTCCAGAAATGTCCCATAAATCCATAACCCTATACACATGTATGTCCCTTTTTTGCACAAATGAGAGCATAATATCTAAAATGTTGTGCAGTCTGATTGGTTTCATTTAGATATATTCTGTATATCTTTTCATATAAGTACATACAGATTTCCTCCTAGTGGCTCCACATTATACCATTATATAGATACACCATAATTTTTTAATCAGACTTTCCTACACAAATATGTAGGTGGTTTTTTGGTTTTTCTTTTCACAAATAATATTGCAAGGAGCATCCTGTAATGTTACCTTTGCCTATTTGTGTAGTATATCTAAAGCATAGATTCATAGAAGTAGATTTCTTAGATCAAATGCTGTGAGAATTAAAAAAAAAATTAAGATATTGCTAAATTGTTTCCCTAAAAGGCAGTCCCAATTTAAATTCCAAAAATTCCCAAAATCAATGCAAGAGAATGCCTCTTTCCCTTGTACTCTCACCAGTTGTGAGCTTAACAAAAAGGTTTTCATCTTTGCCAATAATAATAGGTGGGAAATATTACTTCACACCCCTGCAAACCTATAGAATGCCTTTGTTTAAATTTTTTAAAGGTGTCCCCTCTGGGTGAATGAATTTTAAAAGTTCCCTCCCCACTCCCAACTTTCTAGCTGGACACAGACCATGCCAGAATGTGTAATTTTCCATTCAGAACTCCATTTCCACACTGCTCTTCCCCTGGCCAGTCACCTTTGCACATTGCCCAAGCTGAACAACTCCACATGGCAGCCCTGGAACCTCACTGTTTGAAATTGCATTTCTTTAACTATGCATTACGTCCATACAACCCTTGGTACTTTTCTTGGTCATTTGTTTTTTCATTTTTCTTTATGGAGAAAACTGTTCTAAGTAGCTCAAAACCCATCAAGGTGATATTTTCATGAATCTGTACAATACCCCAACAGAATAGATGAATTGTAAATAATGATATCATTTGGTACCTTATTTACTGTATTGAAACAAGCTGACTTTATTTTCATTTTGTTTATTTATTTTTAAAGTTTTGGCCTCACCACATGGCATGAGGGATCTTAGTTCCCCAAGCAGGTGTTGAACCTGTGCCCCCTTCCATGGGAGCACAGAGTCTTAACCACTGGACCACCAGGGAAGTCCCAAGTTGTATTTAAATTTAGTGATTCTGGGCCATTAGCTCATCTGCCTCAACTAAAATTGTATATCCAAATGTATGAAGCAATTCCTAGACCCTTGTCCTCTTTTAAGAGCACTAGAAAAAATGATAATACTAATAGATATCATTAATCAAGTGTCTGGTATGAGCTGAGCAGATTAGAAGGCAGTATAGCTTAGAGGCTTCACACCCTCCCAGCTGTGCCTAACCTGTGACACAGACTCTAAGATCTCATTGACTCTACTCTGGCCACTGTACACCTTAGATAATTTACCTAATCTCTCTGAAAACACCCCTCCCCTCTAAAACGGGGATAATAATAGTAATAATAGTACCATCCTGATGTTCGAAAACACTTAATATGATACCTAGTAATTGCTCAAAAATTGTGATCTATTTTGACTGGACGTCTTACATACATTATGTGACTCCTGATTTCAACCAAAAAACTTCAATAAGCCCCTATTGCCAGCACAATAATATTGTTTTTGAAACTGTGTTCTCTGGGACTGTAGAGGAACACTGGGGCTGCCATAGGGAAAAGGACTGAGAGAGAATAGTTCCATTCTTATCTGTCTATTATACTGTTCCAAAGAAAGCTTAATATGAAAAAAAAGTTTCTTTTTTTTTTTTAAAGTGGAAATTTCTCTGAACCATACAGGGGAAATCTTGGCTTTCAAGGTCTTCCAACAGTTTGGCCTCAACCTACTTTTCCGGACTTACCTTCCTTGATACTCAGCCACAAACTTATCATCCTATCCACTACAATGGTGTATTTGCTACCGGCACACTAGATTACTCATTCCTTAGAAATGGGTCCACTGTCATTTATCTCAATATTTTCGGAGACTAGCAGAGTGTCTGACACCAGCAGGCGTTCAGAAAATATTTGTTTCATTTATTTCAGTAAATGAACCCTCCACTTTAGTTAAATTTGTCTCCTGGATACCTCTCAAATGTGTCTTGTATCTCCTTCCTGCCCTTTGTTCATGAATATTCCCTTGTCCGGATGACCCTTCACCATCTCACCTCCACCAAATTCTTAATTCAATCTTTAAGGCTAAAATCAAATTGAGTGTTTCCTATAAACTCAATCCTGACCCTTCTAATTGGAAGGCCTTCTTCCCCTAAACTCATATGGTTTATGAGTTGTCCGTAATTCACTCAGTGATTTAGCACGGATTACTTTCTATTGACGTTATCTGCATGTCTTATCTTCCTGTCCTGGAGAGCAGTGACCATGTCTTAAAGTCATCTGCTTTCTTTTATTGCTTAGCCCAGTCTCAATGTGCTCAATAAACATTTAAGAAGCAGATTAACAAAGGAATGAATGTTTTGTCCCTTGATATCCCAGCCAGGGTAGCCCCAGAAAATGGGGGACACACAATAGGTAAATAAGAGTGAGACAATGCTTCTCAAAAGTTTCAAACAGGGACTCCCGGAAATGAGCACTCTTGCCCCTGGGGTAGGTGATCGAGGAAATCCTCAATTCCATATCCACCAAGGGACAGCTGTATAGATTTACAACAGTGTAAGGTTAAGTTCAGATAACAAAGCAAAGATAAAAAGAAGACTTTTTAAACTCTCTACAACTGTACAATAAATTAATATGTTTGGAGAGCAATCCCTTCTTTCTGCAGCATCCCCTGTGAAGTTGAAGCTGTTTGGGCAGCCTAGGCATTTATGAAGTACAGTGTTTCAGATATCCATGGCTGTGTAACAAACCAACCCAACACATGGTAATTTAAAATATCAATGTTATATTATGTCTCACAATCTTGTGTATTGAATCTCTAGGCATCTACTTTTCAGGCTCAGCTGGGGTCACTTATGTGGCTGTAGTCATCTGACCACTTGCCTGGAGCTGGAGGGTCCAAGATGCTCTCACTTACATGTCTGGCAGCTGGTGCTGGCTGTCTTTCGGGACCCAAAAGCTATCCTTCAGGTATGCTAAACTGGGCTTCCACACAGCATGAAGCATCTCAGGATTGCAAGATGGCAAAAGAAGAAGCTGCAAGGTCTCTTTATTTATTTATTTTTGGCTGTATTGAATCTTTGTGGCTGCACACGGGCTTTCTCTAGTTGCGACAAGCAGGGCAACTCTTCATTGCGGTTCACGGGCTTCTCATTGTAGTGGCTTCTCTTGTTGTGGAGCATGGGCTCTAGATGCATGGGCTTCAGTAGTTGTGGCGCACAGGCTCAGTAATTGTGGCTCACGGTCTCTAGAGCGCAGGCTCAGTAGTTGTGGCACACGGGCTTAGTTGCTCCATGGCATGTGGGATCTTCCTGAACCAGGGCTCGAACCCATGTCTCCTGCATTGGCAGGCGGATTCTTAACCACTGTGCTAACAGGGAAGTCCAGAAGCTGCAAGGTCTCTTAAGGTCTAGGTCCTGAAATTCACATAGCATCACTTCTGTCACATTCTATTAGTCAAAGCAAGTCACAAAGCCAGCCCAGTTTCAAGTGGTGGAAAATTAGACTCTGTTTGTTGATGGGAGGAGTGGCAAAGTCACATTTCAAAGGGCCGTGGACACTGGGAGCTGGGATTCATTGGGGACCATTATCATGACCTAACACAGGCAGCTCCAGACATTCATTTATATGCCCCATGATTCTGCTGAGTGAGAACCACCCGACTACTTTTGTCAAGGGACACTGACTTCTTACTGAAGAAAAAAGTCACGCAGTGATTAAGAATCCACCTGCCAATGAAGCGGACACAGGTTCGATCCCTGGTCCAGGAAGATCCCACATGCCACGGAGCAACTAAGTCTGTGTGCCACAACTACTGAGCCTGCACGCCACAACTACTGAAGCTCGTGCACCTAGAGCCTGTGCTCCGCGACAAGAGAAACCAAGACAATGAAAAGACCACACACTGCAATGAAGAGCAGCCCCCGCTCACTGCAACTAGAGAAAGCTCATGCACAGCAACAAAGACCCAAAGCAGCCAAAAAGAAAAATAAATAAAATAAAACAAATTTATTTTTAAAAAAAGTAATATAGACTCATGGGAGAAAATTTAGAAATACTGTCAAAGCAAAGGAAAGAAAAAAGCAATCACCTATAATACCACCACCCCAAAATAACCATTGTTAAGATTTAGGTTTACATCCATCCAACCTTTGTTCTAAAATATGGGTAATAATACATAGTCTACATAAACTATATATTATTGTACACATTCTTACCAGGTGCTGTGCTATGTACTTTGCATAGATTATCTTATTTAACACTCACCATAATCCTATGAGATAGATACTATTATCTCCATTTTTCAGAAGAGGAAATTTGAGGCCTTAGCTGACTTGCCTAATGTCATATACATACACATATTTATGTATATATATCAACCATACTGCTGTGAACTCTCTTTTTTCCTATCATATTTTATCATGAAAATTTCCTTACTTGTTAGCTTTTGTATGGGCTAAATCAAAATTGAAAAGCAGCAGTGACTTTACAATATCTGAAATCTGGTTCCTGGCCACGATTGCTTCTTGAGCCTGTCAGGTGGCTGCAGGTTAGAGCGAAATAATGATGTGTGCCCTTCTCTACAAAGTGCCAGCTCTGAAATTTTACTCTTTCATAAGAGCCTCAAGGCTTGATTTTGGCAAGGTTGGTTAGTGGAGAAAATAGCATCTGAATTTTTTTGCATGTTATGACACATTTCTTAAAAGCTCAGCAGCAGGAGTGCAAAGTTGGAACACGTTCATTTCCCCAGGAAGCCAAGAAGTGAGAAATGACAGGCATCACGGACCACAGGGAAATCACAGCTCTTTCCAGGTATAAGGTGTTTGTGGTTTGATACAAGATAATATGTTTCATTGATCACCTACCTCTCAGTAAATGAACGTGTCCTTCCAGTGCACACATCTTACATTTCTATTTTTAATCACTAAATTTTGGGCAAAAATTGACAGGGGTTTGTGATAAGTGGGAGGGAAGTGACAGGTGGAAATGTTTGGGAAGAGAAACATACAAGGTCCCTTTTTACATGAAACTACAGATTAATAACATGAGAAGAAGTGAAAATGGCAAATGTAATATGAGAAGCAATATAAACATACAAAATAAAATTATGTTCTTAACAATTACTTTGGAAATTTAATGCTTATTTGTTCTTGTATATGAGAAGATGACTTATTATGATTCACCTCAATTTCTACCTATCAGAAATAGAAGATTCAGTAAGCTTTGCTGGAAAAAAAATTTTTTTAAATTAAGCCCTTTAACCAATTATTAAAATCATGCTCACAATTCATTTCCAGCTAGCAATATAATAATAAAGATAAATTTATGAACAGAGCATTTTACTAATAAAAAGGAAAATTTTGTGTGGGCCTAATGTTGCTTTTAACTTAACAGATATCTTTTTTTTTCAACTTTTGAAGAACTGTATGAGAAAAATAAGCCAACTAAACAGAATGGAATTTCTATGTGCCGGTTGTTATGTAACCCTCCCGTGGATATTTACCTTTGTAAATACTAAACCCTCAATTTCAAACAGTATCATATGCCCAATCAAGTAGAGATTAAATGCTATTGGTTTGGTTAAATTTTAAGGCACATTGGTAAACAAGTTCTTTTTCATATGCCAACTACAATAAGTTGCAAATGGCTGACTAGAACACTGAGTTGAAAAGGGTTCTGAGTATGAGCGTTCAAGTTCAGAAGGGGTTCTGAGATAATTTAGTGGCTTCTGCCACTGGTAAGTGATACAGGGAATGGCAGCATGCATGCCCTTGTTGCCATCTCTGCTAAGATGTAGGGAAATATTACTTTACATGAAACGTTTATTATTAGTACTCTTTCTTCACAGTCATTTGACACATATTTATTGAGCACCAACTTTGTCCTAGAAAATGTTCTAGGTTCTGAGGATACAGCAGTGAGCAAAAAAATACACACACACACACTGACATTTGAATATAGTACTTTGCTATTTTCAGAGGTTTTTCTAGAAGATATCTCATTTAATCCTCACTATAGCCTAGCAAAATAGGTGAAACAGGTGGTGATATCTACATATTACAAACGAGGAGAATGAAGCATAAAAAGTTTGAATATACTTCTTTAGCTTAAGTATATTCACCAGAAAAGCATAGAGAGAAAAAACAAGAGCAAACAAATACTTAATGGTGAATCTTTAAAGGCATTTTTATCAAAATAAAGAGTAAGAGTAACCATTTCCTTTTAATACTGTACAGGAGCAATATAAGATTTGGAAAGGAAGAACCAAAGCTGTTCTTATTTACAGTCTATAGGTTATCTATAAATTCCAAAAAGTCAACATACAATTAATATTAGGGCACAAGATTTCTGGGTACAAAATCAAAATATGAAAATCAATAGAATTTCTATGCATCTTAGTACTAATCAGAAAATGTAATAGTAAAAAATCTCAGCTTTAGCTGTTTGTAGAGTTTGACAAGCTCAACCCAAAGTTTTCATTGAAATACAAAGGGTCAGCAGTACACAAGACAATAATGAAAATCAAGATAGAGGAATATTCATACTACCAGATATCAAGACCTATAAAATTGTAGCAATTAAGACAGCATAGCTTTGACCCAGGGACAGAAAAATAACCAATGAAACAGATTAAAGGACCTGTAAACAGAACCCAGCACAAATGGAAATTTGATATATGGCAAAGTTGTATTACCATCAATTGAAAAGAGAGACTAGTCAGTAAATGGTCTTGGGGGGAGTTCCCTGTTTGCCTAGTGTTTAGGATTCCAGGCTTTCAGTGCTGTGGCCCGGGTTCAATCCCTGGTCGGGGAACTAGTTCCCACAAGTCGTGTGTCTTGGCCCAAAAATAAATAAATAATAAATGGTCTTGGGACATTGGCTATTTTTATGGAAAAAAATAACATTCATACCATACTACACACACACACACACACATGCATACACACATGTATACACACATGCATACACACATGCATACAGGCTCAAAAACTTTTACAGATAGATTAAAGACTTAAAATGAGAAGTTTTTAAAACTTTCAAAAAAAAATACAGAAAAATATCTTTACGATCATGAGATAGGAAAGAATTCTTACACAAAGCAGCAGAAGAAGGAGAATAATAAATTAAACTTCTTTCTTTTTTAATTTTTATTTTATAATAAATTAAACTTCTATCTAACAAAGATACTTTAAACAAAGTAAAAAAGATAAGCTACAGATTTGGAGAAAGTATTTATAGTGAACGTAACTGACAAAAGATTAATTTCCAAAATAAAAAAGTATTCCTACAAAACACTAGGATAAGGAAACCCACCACCATCATGGGTGAAGGGACAGGCACTCACAGAACTCAGTGACAAACAAACATTTGAGAAGATGCTCAGGATCACTCATAATCAGCAAAGCACAAATTAAGGACTTCCCTGGTGGCGCAGTGGTTAAGAATCCGCCTGCCAATGCAGGGGACAAGGGTTTGTGCCCTGGTCCGGGAAGATCCCATATACCACGGAGTAACTAAGCCCGTGAGTCACAACTACTGAGCCTGCGTGCTGCAACTACTGAAGCCCACGTTCCTAGAGCCGGTGCTCCACAACAAGAGAAGCCATGCAATGAGGAGCCCGCGCACGTCAAGGAAAAGTATCCCACGCTCGCCGCAAGTAGAGAAAGCCCGCGTGCAGCAACGAAGACCAAACACAGCCAAAAAATAAACAAATAAAATAAGGAAAGAAATAGAAAAATATCCTAAAGACACACACACACAAATTAAAACAATGATTTCACACCTTCAAACTGGCAGAAAAGTTTTAAAAGCTAACAAAATTCAGTGTTGATGAAGATGTAGAGCAAGGGATATTCTCAAACACTGATCCATATAGTCATTCAGGGATACATCAGTCGTTCAGGCTGATGGAGGTTCCAGATCTTCCAATACTGCCATTTTAAAACATGCTTCCATGGTCTCTGCAGCAGGGAAGAGAGCCCAGAGAATTCATTCTTCTGTGCTTACTTTGGAACTTACACACACACACCACATCTGCTTACAGCCCATTGACACAACTAGTCTCATGGTACCAACCTGCTTGCAAAGGAGGCTGGGGGATGCAATCTTTTTGTGTGCCCAGGGAAGAGGAAAATGAAATAGGATTTGATGAACACATGGCATTCTCTCTGTCATAATTGATGAAATATTAAAATTTTGTAAAACTGGGTGGTAGGTAGATGTTAATTTTATTATTCTTTATGTTTACATTTTTCATAATTATTTAAAAGGGAGGAAAATGAAGAAAGATTAAATGATCTGTCCAAAGCTACGGTGCTAATAAGTGGTGAATTACACTAGAACTGTTCTCTCTCTAATAAAATTTTCCTCCAAGAGGCAAATCCAGGTACTCAATTCAGATTATTCATTTAAGACATATATATTGAGTTCCTATTATACTCCTGTCCTTGAAAAGGGCACATTACAAAGGCAGAAGAAACAGACACATAAATTATTGCAATACATTACAATTATCACAATGGAACATGAAAAAAAGTATGTACAGAGTACTTTTGGTCATTAAAACCTGGTAACATGATCACTGGAAACTTCTTCATGGTGGTCTTGATTCCCAGAAAACTTTTGAATGTGCACTAGCAGTGCATGAGGTCAATGTAATCTTCAATTATGAGAGCTGAACTTTTGTGGAGAGTTATTTCAGGAAATTCCTGAAGCAAAACTTCGCCATGAACTCCATCCAGTTCATACTCAACCTGTACAGACTTGCTAGGGAGGTGATGCTAAAACAATATATACAGTCTTCTTTGACCTCACATCTTCAAATAAGAAGCTCTTTGCTCTACACAAAAGTAGAGTGAAATAGTGAAAAGGAGAATTGTTCCATTTACTCGTATTGAAGGCTTATGCCTTGCTGAAGCCTCTAGGAAGACAACTCTCAAAGCATGGCACACTTGTGGAGGTCAGAGACTGAAAAAACCTAGTGTATTTTCTAGACCATCCTCCATGACCAAGTACATAGCTGCTTCTGATAATTTACCTCCTTATATTCTCATCAATGCAGTTTTAAAATATTCCCCTTATGTATACAGCTATGTTTATCAAATGAATTCCATAATCTAGTTCATTCATTTATTCAACACAAAGTTTGGAGTTGGGGATATAGTGATTAGCAAAACAGACATGGTCTCTGACTTCTTGGAGCTTATAGTCCAGTTGGGGAAAGAGACATTTATCAAACAAGTACACCAATAAGTATTCTCATATATGGACAAGACTTATGAAGACAAATAAAGAGTTCTGTGAAAGAGAATAGAGACTACTAAGGATTCTTATTTAGAATGAAGGGATTCAGGACTGCCAGTCTGGGGTAGTGACTAGTGGTAGATTAGACTAGGGAAGTGGTAGAGGAATGTTGAGACATTTGTGATATCTTTTAGTGGTTAAATTGCTAGGATTTGATGATTCATAGATATGTAGATGGAGGGAGAGGGAAGGTCCAGGATGACTCTCAGGACCAATCCTCAATATAAAAATTCCCCTCATATTCTCAGAATGCTTTTTCTCATCAAGTTTTACAAAAACACTCATATTCATCTATGTACTGTTGCATTCCTTGCATAAGCAATTTATCCTTAGATACAGATGTTTTCTTATCTGGCAGGGGGATCACTGCGACACTGGCCACATTTAAGCCTGCTGCACTCAATGCCATTCATCTTCTTTCTTTTTTCTGTCACCAAGATGATGCTAAATCCAGAGCTAAAGGCTCTCACTCCCCTACGGCTCTCTGCAGTTATTTTATACTCTTCAAGGATTTTTAATTCACATTTAATTTATTATATCACATTTACATGTATATTAACATGGTACAAGTTTTACAAGGACAAAGGGTACACAATGAAAAGTAGGTCTCCTTCCACCCTGCAGCCCAGTTGTCTACCTTCTCTCCCTCAAATCAGCCACCATTATAAATTCCTTGAGTGTCCTTCAAGAGATAAGCTTTGCATATGCAAGCAAATGTTTTGTAAATAAATGGAAGGATACTATGATGGTTAATTTTATGTGTCAACTTGACTGGGCTAAGGATGCCCCAAATAAATAAACATTATTTCTGGGTGTGTCTGTGAGGGTGTTTGTGGAAGAGGTTAGCATTTGAATCAGTAGACTGAGTAAAGAAGATCCAACCTCACCAATGCAGGTGGGCATCATCCAATCCTCTGAGGGCCTGAATAGAACAGAAAGGCTGGAAAAGGGTAAATCTTCAAAAAAAAGGTAAAGCTGGGAGAGACATCCATCTTCTCCTGCCCTCAGACTTTGGTGCTCTTTGTTCTCAGGCTTTCAGACTCCGACTGGGACTTACATCGTCAGCCCCAGATTCTACGGCCTTTGGACTTGGACTTACATCATCAGCTCCCATGGTTCTCAGGCCTCTGTTCTCAGACTGAATCACACCACTGGCTTTCCTAGTTCTCCAGCTTACAGATGGCAGATTGTGGGACTTCATGCCCTCCATAAGCCCATGAGTCAATTCCTACAATCTTCTCCTATCTATCTATCTATCTATCTATCCATCCATCCAACCATTAATCCTATTTGTTCTGTTTCTCTAAAAAGCCCTAATACAGATACTATACTCGCAGCTCTGCACCTTGCATTCTTCACTTATTATATCTTTTCATATAGGCTATTTAATGACAGTGTACAATTTAAATTGACTTGATTTGATTTAATTTGATTAATCTGTCCTTTATTGATGGACATTTATGTTGTTTCTAATTACAGGCCATTACAAACAATGCTGCAGTAAATAATCTTTACATACCTCATTTCACACATATGTAAGCTCCTCTACAGAAAAAAAATCCTGTAAGTAGAATGCAGAACCAAAAGGTATGTGCATTTGTAATTTTTATATCTATTGCCATAATTTTAAAGGATACTCCAATTTACACTTCTATCTGCAATATATTGGAGTTCCTCCTATCTCACATTCTCATTCACATATTATGTCATCAAACGCTTTGATCTTTGACAAAATGAGAAGTGTAAATATTACTGCATAATTCTAATTTGCATTTTTCTTAGAGTGAAATTGAATGTCTTTTCCTACAGCTCTAACAGTGGTAAGGTTTAACTGTGAAATTTGCACATCTGTTACTTTATGTGAAAGAAACTTTTCAAAGTTAAAATGAATAAAAAATGTTCTTTGATCAACTATGAGTAGATAGATTGTCAAATCTGGTTGTACTGTCCTTTAAATATGAAGACGCACAGATCAATTTTGATGAAGTCATTAATTTGCAGACATTAAGTTTTGAAATGTTATTACTCATTATTGAGATTGAACTAAAATTGGCATATGTTCTTTCCATTTTTTCAAAAGGAACAAGCATTCATCCATGTAACAACATGGGTGAATCTTAAATGCATATTGCAAAGTGAAAGAAGGCAGAAAGATAGTCTACATTCTGGGAAAGGCAAAACTCATTAGAGATGGAAAACTGATCAGCCGGTCATTGCTAAGGATTTGGGGAGAGAGAAGGACTGACTAGGTTAAGCATAGGGGACTTATAGGGCCATGAAACTATTCTGCATATTACTGTAGTGGTAGCTACACAACACTATCCATTTGTAGAAACCCACAGAACTTTACAGAACATGTGTGAACCTTAATAATGCAAAATTTTAAAAAAGTCAACTAGGAGGGTGGGGGAATCCTGGGATGGAACACAGCCTGTGACAAAAGAATCTAACTATATTACTAATGTGCAACATGACCTCAGTAAGGGAAATAGGGAAAAGAGATGCTGACCTACCTAACTTTGGAAATGACTGGAAACTGTAAGACTAAAGACAAAAGAAAGAGTACATCAGACTATACTCTGGTTGGTAAAGGTGTTTCTCCAGGGGGACAAGTTAACAATTCTGAAACTGCTATATATGTATGCCAGGAGTGAGCAAATAAGTAAATGGCTGGTGGATAGCCAGGTTTCCCACTATCAGTGAGAGAGGTTACAGATCAGCAAAAGGAGGAGGCTAGAATGAGCTTTGTGGTTCTGGATTAGAATGGAAGAATTAGTATGCACTCATGTTAATCTTAATGCAGATACTGATGGATAGATATAGACATAATCTGCATCCTTATATAGATATAGATTACATAACCTGTAATAATCTATATCTGAATATCTATATATGTTCTTATACACAGGTTAGTATACATGCATATATTTCTTAGCTCTCTCTGCTGAGAGGGCTTGGAAAGAGCAATACTCTAGTAGCAACAAGCACCCCTTGTGCCCAGATCTTGGTTTCTGACCCCATTCTCCAATAAAAGGAACCAGGGCTCCTTGGAGAAATGGCTGATTCTAGGACTGGGTCTGGGAATATACAAGATGAGCCTGGAGCACCTTGTAGTGCCAAAAAGTAAGGAAGTGCTCAAAAAATAAAACTATGAGGGTATATCAAAGGGATACCAGAGCTAATTGGAAGAGCTCCCAAACGCCAAAGCAGGAAAAATTGGGGCCAAAAAAAGACTGGATTTTAGTCCAAAGTATAAAATAAATACCCAAGAATCTATTTTAATATAAATAAATGATTAAATAGATAAATAAATAGATGAGAAGAGACAAATCTCCCCATATAAAAGAATGCCAAATAATCCCCCCTCCACTACCTAAGGGTGGGTTACACTTAGTGATTTGCTTCCAAAGAGCCCAGTATGAAAAGGAGAGGGAAAGGTAGCTTTACAATGAAGAAGCCTGGCAAACACTACCTTGGCCAGGTGACCAAGGTTAACATCCTCAGTAATAAATCATGTGGATAGCATGGACCTTGGATAATTATGTGCTGAAAATGGCTTAATTTCTGTGGTTTTCTTCCCCAGAACCTGTAACACCAGGATAACCGTGAGAAAAACATCAAATTAAGGAACATTCTACAAAATTCCTGACCAGTACTCCTCAAAACTGTCAAGGTCATCAAAAACAAGGGAAGTCTGAGAAACTGATATATCCCAGAGGAGCCTAGGGAGACATGGCAACTAAATATAATGTGATATCCTGGAGAAGATCCTGGAACAGAGAGAGGATATTATGAAAAAACTACAGAAATCTGAATAAAGTATGAGTTTAGTTTAAAAAGATGTATCAATATTGTTTCATTAGTTGTAACAAATGTACTACACTAATGTAAGCTGTTAATAATAGGGAAAACTAGGTGCAGGCTATGTGGGAAAGCTCTGTACTTATCTCTGCAACTTTTCTATAAATCTAACACCATTTTAAAGTAGTTTAAATATGAAAGATAAGATTGATAGGTAGATAGAGGAATGGATAGGTGGGGTAACTATCTGATAAGGCAACTATAGTAAAATATTACTGGTAAAATCTACATGCTGGGCGTATGTTATCATTAAAACTTCTTCAACTTTGCTGTATGCTGGAAAAATTCATAATAAAATGGCAAAAATACATTCATGGAATTAAAAGCAATCTTATTAACTTGTTCCTTTTTGTACTACAAGCTTTCCTTCTGCTTTCCTTTCTTATTTATTTACAGGCCTGATTATCCATACAAAATTCAAAAAAAGAAAATTTTCACTGCTGCATTTCTCTTCTGGCCATTATCACTATTCATTTCTTTCATGATTATTACTGAAAATAATTTATCAGATGGAAGGGAGTTTAAAAATTATCGCTCCTGGGTATCAAATCACTAAATATGGCACTGCTGAGTACAAGTGAGAGTGGGTTACCCATGGTATCCCCCGGCCCAGCTCTGGTTTTGGGGAAAGGCAGTGATGGAGGGAGGTCAAGGCCATGAAGGTAATTTGGCTGCGCTGTCTGTGGGGCACTGAGAGCCCAAAGGGCAGCACCTGCAGTGGCCGCGTGGGGACTGGCAGCCTTGGCAGGGGACAGCAAGGGCATCTGTAGGAGAAATCGGGCACTTTTGGCCCAGGCATTGGCTGCCTTGGCCACAGACAGAATCCCAGGGAGCTGGAACAGAGTCAGAGGAGGGAAATGGTGATGCCACCTGGTATCTGGGGGAAGAGCCAGAGAAACATGATTTTATATCAGGATCCCAATTTTATCCCTTAGTCAGGAAACATGGGTTAAAGCTTCAGCAGCACCTTTATATTTTCTATGCAAATTGCTGGAGAAAAATTGAGGAAAGCATTAATATTTTGCTGCCTTTTATAACTCATTTGGCTCCTTTTTAACAGTTCCTCCCCACCTTCCTAATTTGTATAATGATGAATTAGATATGCAACGCAGTTGTCAACTGGGGTCTCTCTGCCAATCCATTTTTGGCTCAATTTCCCTGGTTTTCTGAAAACTTCCAGGGTACTTAGGTTCTCTGTTGCCTGGGGTTTTAACTTCCATATTAGAGTCTCTGTTTTGTAGCAAAAGAATCTGAACGTGAAACTCCGCTGCCTCTTACACCCACGGTAGGAGGCACCACTTCACTGAAGACTTTAGTGGGTGATGGAGAGGGAGTTTACAAGGCAATGCAAACAACTTCAAATGCACTGGTCTGCTGGCTAGAGAGGCCCAACTGGCAGGGCTGCTGTCACCACATCCTGGACTTACTTCAAAACCCCATTCAAAGCTAGAAGCCTTCTTAGTTACCAGCAAAAGGACCAAAGCAGTATTCACGAGTGTGGAAAATGCTGACTGCAGAACCCTAAGGGCCTGCCACACATTGTGCTCCCTTCTTAGTAGTGGAAGGCATGAAATGCAAATTTGTCCTTTACTTTGGAGGGGATGTCCCAGTATAGCCCAGCCTCTACACCCCTAAAAACTTCACTGATGTACAAGAGCCCTGGATTTTTGTAGGGTTTAACTCCCACCCTCTGATGCACAAGTATCTCACCAAAGCCTTCAACTTATTGGCACTTCCCGCTCACCTAATGTGATGAATATGATATCACTGATACAGCAGACCGATGTGATATGATGTTTTCTCCAAGCTTCCAACAGTCATCCTAGCAGTGTGATGGCAACATCTCCTGGAGTCCTTGCCAGGATGAACTCCTATATCATAGGTGAATAGAAATTTCTCTTAGAAATGAGTTCTTCCTTAACCAGCTTTACGTTCTTCCCTGCCTTGATCACGTATACCCAAGATCTATATATACTCTTCCAGCTTCCGCCAATACAGCTTTTCTGAGACACAGTCTCTTTTTTTTCCCATCGCTTATGTGGTGACTTAAACCTAGTTGTTGGTTTTGGGGGTGGGGAGTGGAGGTGGCAGAGTACCTTAAGATCCTTTGAGGAAAGGAAGTATTTTTTTAAATTTTATTTATTAAACTTTAGATGATTTCAAATATTGTGTTAGTTTCAGGTGTACAGCTTCAGATTCTTTTCCATTATAGGTTGTTACAAGATACTGAATATAGTTCCATGTGCTATATAGTAAATTTTTATTGTTTATCTATTTTATATAAAGTGGTGTGTATCTATAGGAAGTGTTTTCTTTGAAGGCAAAAATCTCTGTATAAACTTCAAAAGTGAAGAGTGCTTTTAACCTGGAGAGTAGGTCCCTTCTATAGCCCAAAGGATTCCGAGGAAATCTGGAGAGATTTACAAGGACATCGACCCACAGGTCCTCATTCCTTATCTCAGGATCTCATTCTTTCTCAATTAAGGCCATGATTTTGACATAGCCGACTTGTTAGGATTGAGAATTCTGTCTTCACTGGAGCTCTGCTACCTTATGATTTAAGTTCTGGGCCTAAACCTCAGGAGGTTCAGCCTCTCAAATTGGTCATTAATCACTGTCAGCCTTTCTTGTCTCTCCCCGATACATAGATAGTGGCCAGTAACACTCATTCCGTTGTCCTTAAATTACTACTCTCCCTGAACCTCTGGGTGCCCAGAATGCTGCACCCTCCAGTACATTCCCTTCCGCTGGCATCCCGCCCCAGTTTGCTGCTGGTGAAAGTTTTACAATTGCACTGCTACTCTGTCAGGGCCTCCACCTACCACTAGTGAGGGGTTTTCATTACCAGCTAGTCAGCAGGTAACCCAGCTCCAAAATCTTATTCCAGAATCTCTTCTCTAGGACCACCCCAATTCTGTGCCAGCTATTGGAGGGCAGATTTCTCCAGACTCTTGAACTCTGAGATTTGCCTGTAGGGGTATATTAGGGAGTGCCCTCAGGAGCTGCCTCTGCGAGGGAGCGAGGGAAGCAGGATTGGGTAGTGGGAGAAGTTGAATTGCAAGGCAGTTGTAACAGAGGCCTCAGCTGTCCCCACGGGGAGCTCTAGGGCTGGGACGGCCAATCAAGAGACATCCTGAATTGAGGACTGGGCTACATCAATGGCTTACAGCTCCTGGAGGCAGGGCATAATTTGGAGTGAGGCAGTTGCCTGAGTAGGGTCTCAACTGTGAGCTGACACTACCAGCAGCTGGTGAAAAGAGTGTCTTGGTCCTGAAGTGGGGATCTGGGTGGTTTACCGAGACATTCACTACAGGTAGGGTGGCCGGGGCAACCAGGACTGAGGGACAGCACAAGACATATGAATATCAGTGCTGAAACTGGAACAGTCCCAAGCCCTTAAAATACTAAAGGGAGCTGCAAATTTGCCAACTACTACTTCTCATAACAATGAATAAGTATTAGTACAATATAAATTAGTAGTTAAGATGCTGGGCTATTGGATGAATATTCAAGGGGGAACTTTTACTACAAAAGGCAAATAGAATATTTGTGACAGTGTTTGACTTGTAAACTTTAGTGGGTGAGTCATGGAACAAGAATATCAACATCTCTTCAGTGAAGTTTCTGACATAAAAACAGAGTAGAAGTTGCTTAAATAAGGCCACTATAAGGAAATAAAAGATCATATCAGAAAAACTAAAAACATAGGCATCAGGTTAGCTAGCAACAGCATCAGAATCATCTGGGATCTTGTTGCAAGTGCAGAGTCCCACCAGAAGAAATACTGATTTGGCACCTCTGGGGCGGAGTAGGGGAGCATAGGAAGCTGCCTTTATAACAGGTAAGTGACACCAGATCACACTCTAAGAGAAAAGGCACCGTTTCTACCATCCACTTTCTCTGAGCCCATGGATCAATCACCAATTATGTTTTTAAGTTTCTAGCAAGTCAGGTTGCTAGATAAAATACAGGTCACCCGGGCTTCCCTGGTGGTGCAGTGGTTGAGAGTCGGTCTGCCGATGCAGGGGACACGGATTCGTGCCCCAGTCCGGGAGGATCCCACATGCCGCGGAGTGGCTGGGCCTGTGAGCCATGGCCGCTGAGCCTGCGCGTCCGGAGCCTGTGCTCTGCAACAGGAGAGGCCACAACAGTGAGAGGCCCGCGCACCGCAAAAAAAAAAAAAAAAAATTATATGATTAAATTAAATGGTATGAAAAATTATGGGTGATATATCAAAATATAATACAAATTATTAATAGTAAGAAATTAGTCGTTGTTTATCTGAAATTCAAATTTAACAGGGCATCCTGCATGATTATTTGCTAAATCTGCCAACCCTGCTATCAAGGGAATTTCCAAGCACACAAAAGTAGAAAGGATAGTAGCAGAAACCCATGTGTAACCATTCCTCTGCTTGAACAATTATCAATATTTTGCCCCAAACATTTTTTATTTAAATTTTGTGCCTACCATTAGGCTCTATGCAGTGAGAGATACAGAAAAAATTATGTCCTCAGTAGCTTCTGGTCAAGTTGAGGGTACATGATAAACATTCAAGAAGTAAGTGCTAAAGCATATAATTCTGACTGTAAGTTCCACAGGAGTTCATGGAAGGGAGCATCAGTGTTGACTGAAGTGGTCTTGGATAAAGTGAGCCTGGAGTTGAGACTGTGTTAGGCCTGGTAAAATCTGCATAAATAAGGAAGAAGTGAGCAGGCTGTCTAGGTAGGGTAACCAGCATGACCAGGTTTATTCACTTGGCTCTATAAAAGTCTCTCTCCATTTGAAAGCACTCACCCCTCATGCTTCACACTTTAATCCTCCGGGCCCACAGCAACTGTCTCACATCAGGCTAATAGACATCAAGCACTACTGCAAATTACATCATCAGAACCGATTAGCTCTTGAACATGTCAGCACAATGGCTGCTCCATCTTCTCCGGGTGACTCGTTAGTTAACCTCTGCAATATGCTGTCTTTGACATCATTGGGGAGTTCAATCTTTCCTTGATTGAAAGTAGCCCTGGGGAGAATTATAAATTGGTAAGAGAAATAAAATTCTATTCCATCGGCCAGCTTTATGCTAATGCTTATGAAATGCTATGGCTACTTGAGCCTACAGGCACATGTCAAATAATTAAGAAAAATGAAGGATGATGCTGTATCTTATCTCTTGAATTACATTAACATTAAAATGGTCTATGCAAGTGACAATAACACAAAATGTGGGGTCTTATAATTTAATAAGTTTTCCCTTTTTAATTCCTCTCAACTTTAAATGCAACTAATTCAAATACTAAGGATGAAAAATTTTTTAATACTTTATTGAAATAAAATATAGATACAGATGAAGAAACATTAAATGACCAGTATCCTCAGAATCCCCCTTCATGCTCCCTTCTGGAAAGTCACCACCCCCAACAAAAAAGTAACCAGTATCCTGACTTCAAACACCATAGAATACTTTTGCCTGGTTTGCATTTTATGTAAACAGAGTCATACAGTACGTACTCTCTTCTGTGTATGGCTTGCTTCACTGAACATCACATTTGTGAAATTCAAGAGATGCTAATTTTAAAATGACTTTTGTTATTAAATAAGTAATATCTAGTCAACATTAAAAAATTGGAAAACACACCATCATTTTTAATTAGTTTAATGTCTGTACATAATTTATTTGATCAAGATTATAAGCTTTTACAAAGGTCCTGCATAAAAAGTTCTCATTTTTTTTTTAATTCTAAAGAGAGCAAATATCCATTTCTTTTTTTTTAATTGAAGTATAGTTGATTTACAGTGTTGTGTTAGTTTCAGGAATACAGCAAAGTAATTCAATTATATATATAATATATATATATTCCTTTTCAGGTACTTTTCCATCATAGATTATTACAAGATATAGAATATATCAATAATTCCTTGTGCTATACAGTGGGTCCTTGTTGTTTATCTATTTTATATATAGTAGTGTGTATCTGTTAATCCCAACTCCTAATTTATCCCTCCCTCCCACCTCCTTCCCCAGAAAAGTTCTCATTTCTTTTTGATCTTTTTGTTAATCCTTTTATCCTGGCCTATTATTATGACTATTAATCCCATTTCTCCAAAACTTAATCCTTAGTCAGCTCCTAGTGCTTTACAATCCTTGCAGCATGTTTATAATAAGAAGAGGAATGTAAGAATAAGATACAGAAGTTTATTGTCCAGCTGGTGTGCTCACTGGTAGCTGGTAGCCACTAGGGAAGCAGTTATGTTGCCAGCTCTGCCCCTGTAAGGACATCTGTCATCTGTCAGAGCAACACTCTAGGGCTTGCTCAGAAGAGTGGGTGTGCATCTAGGACTTAAAGTCAAGAATCAAGGTTTGATTGTGTCTACTCACCTCATTATAAGCATTACTCCAATTCAAAATTGTCCATCTATCTCATAAACTACCCAGTAAGCACAGGAACCTCCACCCTTGGCAAGACATTGTGTAGATTTGTGGCTTAATTGACCAGGCATAATGTAGTGCACAGGTGCCTGTCACATAAGTTAACTCACCGTGAACCACAACCGTGCCCAGCATTGCCCTGAGATACAAGCTTTTTTTCCCAATTTTTAAAATTGTGGTAACATACACATATAACATTTACCATCTTAATCATTTTTAAGTGGTACTAAGTGGTACTAAGCGGTACTAAGTACATTCATGTTGTTGTGCAACCATCACCACCACCTATACCCAGAACTCTTTTCATCTTGCAAAACTGAAACATTGTACTCGCTGACTAGTAACTGACTGACATTGACTGACATTCGCTCCTCACCCCAGCTCCTGGCAACCACCATTCTTCTTTCTTTGAGATACGGACTTTTAAAATACAAAATGCAAAATTCTTTCTCATGCACTTAAGCCAGGCTCCTGGGACACAAGTCGTTCTCTGCCCTCCAGGATGAACCCCAGCTCATTACCTCCTGCTGTCTTCATCTTTACAGAGGTCATCATCCTAATGTCTGGATCCCCTTTGGTGAAATCAGACCACTTAGGCAGGAAGGAGAGGTTACTTCATTTAAACGTAAAGACCTAGACAGCATCTCACCCTCAGCCATCTCTTAGTGTCAATTCCAGGTCTTCCCATTCCAGAAAGTGCTCCAGTGGATTGCACTGGTTCACACGGGGCCTTCTGCTGACTTAGGAATCTTCTCAAACTCCATGTGGCAGGATGGGCTGTGAGTAACTGCTTTCTCCAACTAGGTAATTTCTGACCTTGTTCTAAGATTCAGTCCTTTACTTCTTATTTCTTGGCTACCTTATCCTGCCTGACCCAATGGATCTGCTGTTAACTAAAAGCCCTGCCATCAGAGACTTCCAGCCATAGCTGGTTGAGAAGATCAGCAATGATCTCCCCAAAATGCAATCACAAAACTGGACAAAACTGACCAAAACGAGACTTCTCCGGCGGTCCAGTGGTTAAGATTCTGCGTTCCCAATGCAGGGGGCACAGGTTCAATCCCTGGTCAGGGAACTAAGATCCCGCATGTTACAGACCTTAAAAAAAAAAAGACCAAAATAACCATTTCAGCCTTCTGAGAATAGATCAAAGACACACAACAATCTGAAAAGTGCTCATGCTTGAACTTCAGGTAAGAACAGTGGGAGTCTGTGGCATTCTGGCCCCTCCCATTCTCCTCCCTGCCCCCACCCCAGGTTGGCCAATGTAGATGTTCTGTCAGGGCAGAGCAGGCTATCAGTACCAACAATACCTCTGCCACAGTTGAAGGGGCTCATTCAATTTGGAGTGCCCATACCTACAGGGAGAAATGAAGATTACCAGAGATGATAATTATATGGGCTAATATAAAAGACTGCAGTTATCTATTTCTCATGTCTTAACTTCTTTAAATACATACAATTATTTAAAGCAATAATTACAACATTGTATCGTTGGTTTTATAGCATATATAGATGTAACATATACGACAATAATAGCACAAAAAGGCAGAAGGGAATAGAGATATATTGAAGCAAAGTTTCTATATTTTTCTAGAATTAAATTAGTATTAATCTGAAGTAAATTGTGACAAATTAAGTTGCATATTGTAATCCTTAGATTATAATCCCTAAAAAAACTAAATTATTTTTAAAATTAACAGAATAATTTAAATGTTACACTGAAAATATTTAACACAAAAGAAGACAGTCAAGGCAGAGAAGAAGAATGAAAAAGAGAATTGAGCTATAGAAAACAAATAGATAAATGGCAAATATAAGTCCAACCATATCAATAATTACATTAAATGTGAAGAGTCTAAACACCCCAATCAAAATGCAGAGATTGTCAGACTGGAAAAAAAGGCAAGATCCAACTATATGCTGTCTACAAGAGACACATCTTAGATTCAAAGACGTAAGTAGATTGAAAGTGAAAGGATGGAAAAAGATATTCCATTCAAACAGTAACCATTAGAGAACTGAAGTGGTTATATTAATATTAGACAAAACAGACTTTAAGACAAGAAATATTACTAGAGACTAAGAGGGACATTTCATAAAGATAAGAGTCAATACATCAGGAAAATTTAACAATTATAAATATACGTGCACTTAACAACTAGGACTCAAAATACACCAAATGAAAACTGACACCTATCTCAGAAATAACCCAGGTGAAAAAAGGGGAGGCAGGGTTACTGTTTCCTGATCCCACCAACTCTGTCAGGTCCCTCACCTTATTCTGCCAAGTTACATAGCATTTATCCTGACGTGTTGTAATCATGGGTTTACTTATTTAGCTTACTTAGAGCATTTTTGCCATTTGTATTCCCAGTGTATTGCACTCTTTAGGAGATACAGTTTGTTTTTAAAAATTAATTGATTAATAAGTGAATGACAACCCAGGTAGAGTGGGGAGAAACGAGAGTATGGCGTATTCCAGGAACTCTGATGCCTTCAGTAGCATTTCCCAAATTGAATTCCTTGAGATGTTAATAGAGTTTGGTGCTCAAACTTGACCCACTCTGTTCATTTCTTGGACATTCTCAATGCATATTACTGTGTAGAAATGTGTTTTCATCCTTTCTCAAACTCATTTGCCCAGACTTTTATTAATATCTTGAGGAAGTACAGCTCAGAACAGCATTGGGGATGCTGACCTAGAGAGTAGGATAGCTATGAGGGGTTGGTGGGAGAAGAGCCTACAGAGTTGGGTCGTGGCCAGGCCATGAGGAACCTGTTATGAAATATAAGGAAACCTGAACTTTACTTTGCAGACTACATGTAGTCATTGAAAGATTTTAGACAAGGGAGTAACATTGTCTAAATTACATTTTATAAGGATCATCCTGGCAGTAACATAGATGATAAATTGGAGGGAGGCCCAACTAGAGGCAGAAGGACTGGTTGGAAGGTGATGGCAGTGATCCAGGCAATAAATGATGAAAGTCTGGACTATGGCAAATGGGAACAGGGAGGAGGGACTAAACTAAGAAGACATATTTAGGAAGCAGAGTTGACAGATCTTTGTGATTAATTGCATCTAAGGGTGAGAGAGAGGGAGATATCCGTGAAACATTCCAGTTGTCTGACTTGGCGGGTGGTGCTGATGTTCACGAGATAGGGAAGAGAGGGACAGAACTATGGAGGAAGAGGTTTAGTTTGCAGTACCCAGGAGTGTCCAGCTGGAACTTCAGATGTGGAGCTCAGGAGAAAATTCTGGGCTAAATGTGAAGAGGGGAGAGTCCCTGGAATATTGGTTCAGTTGAAGCCATAGGTTTGGATTAGGCTACTCAGTAACAGTACATGGGATGAGGAGGAAGTGGGCAGGAGATTGAACTTTGGGGAACATCAATATGTAAGAGATTAACAGAGGAAGAGCACACTTCAAAGGAAGAAACGGAAAGTTAGAAGGGAAACCCAAAAGGATAACAGGAAACCAAGATGGGTAGGAAGAGAATATGATCAGATCAACATGTAAAGCTAGAAAATCAGAAAAAAAGATGAAACATGATAAGGAAAGGAAAGTACCATTGTATTTGAGAATTTGAATGTAATTGTTAACTTTAGGAGAGAAGTTTCAGTGGAGTGGTGGACTGGGGTAGAGATAGTTGAAAGTTAAGTTAGGGTGAGCCAAATGATGATAGATCGAATTAGAGATGAGGAAGTGTGGATGAGGAATGCATATAACTCTTCCAAGAAATTTAACTTTGAACAGAGAGCAAGAGAGGGAGAGAACAGTAGTTCAAGGGCTGGGGTTTTCAGAGATGCTGTTTTCTTAAAGCTGAATGACATTTAAAAAGAGGGGAAAGCCTGCGGATATGCCCAGGGGAAGCCAGAGAGCGGGAGCAGGTGACATGGCAGGGGACTGAGCAACACCGCTGAGGAGGCAGGAGAAGTGGTACAGGTGAGGCCCCTGCAATAGACCCGGCAGTATTTTCTTACACTAGTCTTTTCACCGTCATTTGGTGAATATCCCTAGACGTAATTTTTAGAATAGATTCAGTAAATTGGGTAGGGAAGTCATCTTACATATTTTTGGATTCCCTACCGTAGTATTTAGATGCGGCAGGTATCCCTGAAATTTTTTTTTTTTTTTTTTTTTTTTTTTTTGCGGTACGCGGGCCTCTCACTGTCGTGGCCTCTCCTGCTGCAGAGCACAGGCTCCGGACGCGCAGGCTCAGCAGCCATGGCTCACGGGCCCAGCCGCTCCACGGCATGTGGGATCTTCCCGGACCGGGGCACGAACCCGTGTCCCCTGCATCGACAGGCGGACTCTCAACTACTGCGCCGCCAGGGAAGCCCTCCCTGAAATTTTTTAAATTCATTAAATCATTCCTCTGATCAATAATCAACAACACCCTATTGCTTACAGGGAATAAAAATAAAAATTAATTCAAGCCATTCAGAATCTAGCTAAAACCTTGGTCTCCAGCCTGCTTCTGCTGCAGCTGCCCTCCCCAGCCAGGCTGCTATGTTGGCTTTTGCCCACAGACATGCCTTGCTCATCCTGCGCCTTTGCCCTGCTCTCACCCCATCACAATACTATCCCTCTCTTTACTTATAGGGAGACTGAGAATAAAATTCCAACCTGTCATGGCCTACGAGGTCCTCTGGGACCTGCTTTCTGCTTATGCCTCCAATTACGAATGCAACCACTCTCGTCTTGCTCTCTTCTGTTCCTCCAATAGGGAAGTATTTTCTTGCCTCCAGATATTCACGCTTACTCTGACCACTGCCTGGAATGTTCTTTCCTTAGCACTTTTCGTGGCTGGCTCCTTCCCATCTTCGGGTCTCATCTCATCCAATCAAAGTAGATCTGTATAAAGTAGATCCCCCACCCCATTATGAGTGATCATAATATACTTTTAATTCCTTCAAAGCACTAAGAACAATCTGTACTTATTTTATTCATTTATTTGTCTGCTGTCTTTCCTCTTTCCCCCAACAGGATGGAAGCTCCATGAGGGCTGTACTTGATCTATCTTATCTCCTCTTTACCCCGCAGTGTCCAGTACAGTGCTTGACAAGTGCTTGACAAATACGTTTCATGAATGAACGAATGAATGAATGAATAGTTCCTCCATAGTTTCAAACTCCAGCTTAAATCCCCACTCCATAGTGAATGATGATAATAGCTTATATGTATTGAGTGCTTACCTTGTTCTAGTGGTTACATATATTATCTTACTTGATGAGTCCCCTTCTCTTCACTCCCAATTTACCTCCTGTAATCCACATAGTTATTATTCAGGCCATGCAATTTAGCCTCTTGCTTTGTTATTTAATATATTCCTCTTTTTGCTCCAGTGAAATAAAAATTCTTAGTGCTCCCCCATAGCATACAGAGAGTGCTCAAAGTATGCTGAGCGGCTGAAAATGGCCCCCCAGGGTTATAACATTAACATAATAAGAATGTTGATAAGTTGTCTTTATTATAAACTTCAAACTACTCATCCACTCATTTAAACTTCGAATCTAACTCAGCTTGCAAGTGGACAAACTCTATTCTACCTGTCGAAAGACATTCTAAAATGCCGAAAATGGTTAAGGCAAGACAGTTTGCGTTTTGAGGTAGAAGACATGCAGTTCAACACCTCATTTTCCAGAAGAATTTCCTAAAGTCTTAACGTTCTAGAAAGGATTGTCTAGTCTGTCAAACATGCTTGCAAAACCAAGTTATTTCACATTGAGAAGCCATAAGAAAAGTTCCTAGCATTGTGTTGACTGTTGGGTTTTGAAATATCTGCTTTGCAGTGTTGTGGAATCCCCAGCTGAAAAGCCGTCCAGTCCCTTTGCACATCTAGGCAGTGGCCTGAGGAAACTGGAATCTATCCTGATGGAGATGACAGGGAAGAGGATCCTCCCAAACTCCTCTAGATGCTTCAGCAGTCTAGAAAATTCCATTCCACACCCTACTCCACATTTTGAGCTCAGATCAAAAGGAGCATCCCTAGACTCCAAGGAGTCCTTCCTTCACTGTAAATGATGACCTCAGGGGCAGTCTGCTCTGGTCACCCCAACTGGGTGTGACCCTCCCCAAGGCCAGCAGTAAGCTTGGAGTCCCCAAGGGCCGTTGTTTCCAGCACTCTACCCTTGAGAGCCATAAGAGTCATTGCTGAAAACTTCTCGGGCTCTGCACACACCCAGTAGTGATTTTCTTCTTGAGTTCCACCCTAGAGCCGATGTGTACAGTCAAAAAATGTCGCCCAACCTGTCTTTCCCCATCTTACAAGTCAGCTGGAAGCACCCGTCCTACTGGGTGTCATACTGGGTGTCCTTCCTTGAAGAGAACCTCCACCTATTAGAAAGGTGTATTCTCTTAATTAAATCTTAAACTTGACAGATCCAACTGTTCATCGCAGTAGAATCTGGGCAATGCTTTACCAAGGATTCTGTTTGTTAGCTTCTTCAGTGGCCAGGGATGTAATTAAATTAAATGCCGTCGTTCTAATGACATACATTTTCTGTTCCAGCTGCTTGAAGTTCCTTCTCTGCTTAATAGTTTAGCAATTATCTCTTTGGCCACCACTGACCTCCCCTGGGAATGGCCTGCCAACATGACCTGTACTCCTGACATTTTAGAGGAGTAAATTGGGAAGAACTCCTGCCATCTCAAGTAATGTCATGATGTGGCTTATTTATTTATTTATCAGAATGCAACATGGCTATCTCTTCTCACTTTAAATTAGGACTACTGGGGACAGGCACCATCAAGGTGGCCATCATTTACCAGAACGCCAGTTTTCAAAATTCTTAAATGTACAACATTCCGTAGTATAGACATTGTAAGAGGGAGACAAACTTTGTCATGATCCTGCAAAGAAGGCTAGTCTTGGGCAGAGCAAAGGCCTCGCATTCCCTCAAGGGCTCAAATTTAGATCCTGACATTATCTAAAGTGAGACTGTACAGTACCAGAGATTGCGTGTGTTAATAAATCATTTATCAAGTGTAAATAAACATTTTAAATACGCCACAATGTAATCCTGCTTTTGTATTGCTTTGTTTATGTGTTCATTTACAATATCAGGGACGGAAAAAAAAAAAAGTTGTCTGAACCAGTCCCAACCTCTCGGAGGTCATGGCTCAGGGACCCACGACTAGTGGGGTCGGGATGAAAGGGGGACTTGGAAGGCGGGGTTTGGGCAGCAGGAGTTTCAGGGCCATCTCCCAGGCCTCGGTGATTTGGGCTCTGCGCTCCCGCGGAGGCTCAGGGAAAGCGCTGCTAGAGTGAAACGGGCCCCGCGTAGCCCTGCCAACCCCGCCACCACCTGGAAGAGAGCATCCAGCGAAGCAGCCGCGAGACGCAAAATGGGGCGTGGCCGTGGGCGGAGTGGGGCGTGGCCTCGTGGGGATGGGGCGGGGCCGCGGGCGGCGCGAAGGAAAGGCCGGGGCGGGGACACAGTGGCTGGTCTGGCGCGAGGGATGGTGTCAGGCCCTACCCCCACCCCCCGCTGGGAGCACCAGAGGTGACCTCGGCCTAGCGCTCCTGCTCCGGGCGGGGCCGGCGGCGGCGCCTCCAGGCCGTGGGCGCCAGTGGCCTGCTAGCGCCGGAAGGGCCGGGCCTGCGCGCTCCGGGGACTTGCGGGCCGACGGCGCGGGCGCGGGCGCGGCGGGAGGGGCTACGGCTGATCTGTTTTTCGTTTCCTCTTACACCCTTTCTCAGTGTCATCCTGAACACCGGAAGGTTCAGCGGCAGGGCTACGGACAGACCCACCCACTCTGCCCCTCTGTTGTGTGGCCACGAGGACGCCCATTCCTCTCTGGACTCCACCCATTAAAGCGGTTTCAGGGTACGCATATGTGGCTATCTGTCCCCAGAGTGAAAAGTCGGTGTTTAACCGTTTAGAAATGGGAACTTTTGGAGAAGGAGAAACACTCCTATGGGGCAGAGGAGTTTCCTGGGGAAGAGGCATAAGGAACTCACGGGTCCTCACTCGAGAAGCACCTCTTTACAGGTCCCCCGAGGGCGCAGGCCTGGCCCTTCTGGCGCTAGGAGGCCACCGGCTCTAGGAGGCCCCTGGCGTGCAGTTTGACAGGCCCCGGACCCCTGGATTTACCCCTTCCAGAGTTCGGGATGCTCGTCTGGGAACAGCTTAGGGGCCGTGCGGATTTCATCCACTTTAACAGCTTTGCGTCCTGGTTTTTGTCTCCCATCTAGCTCTTCGGCTGTAGATGCAGAGCTTCTCAGGGTTGGCTGGAAGCCACAGCCCAGCCTCCTGATGCAGTCTGAATCCAGCCGGTGTGAAGAGGAAACTCCTTCCCTCTCGTGGGGTTTGGATCCTGTGTTTCTAGCCTTCGCCAAACTCTACATCAGGGATATCCTGGACTTGAAGGAGTCCCACCAGGTGCCAGGTATGTGGCTGGTCGGCCTGGTGTGCTGCTCTGTGCTGCATCTGCACCCCACCCACCCTTCCCCAAAGCTACAGAAATCTGGGGCTTAGGGGCTTAGCAGAGCCTTTCCAGCTGCAGGCTTTGAAATTGACATAACCTGGATCCTCAAACAAGTTCATTTCTGTGCAAGTAAAAGCAGTCTCTTTTTTATTTTTTAAATAGATGCTTGGGGGAGTAACTTTGTACTGAAGAATGTTTTTTACCTGGGTTTGAGGTCTTTCATATTTAAAAATACTCAGTTTTTCTCTGGACCTGCTTGTGGTGGAAAGCTCAGGCCTTGCTCCCTTTCCTAACTTCACCACTTACCTGGCCTGGACATGTGACTCACCTGTAAAGTTTAGGTGTCTTCATTGTAAAATGAGGATTAACCGTGCCTGATTTTCTTGTGGGGTTTGGTTTTATTTTGAATAGATGAGAATCAAAATAAAATAAACTCCTTGAGAGGGAGGACATCATGTGCCTTGTTCATCTATGTAATCCCAGCACTTAAACAGTGCCTGGCCTCTGGTAGGCTCTCAAGTAGTAGTAATTGGAGCAACAAAGCATTATAAATGTAAAGTTAAAGAAATCATTTTTTTAAATTAGAGTGGTGGTCACTAAAAATAGGATCTTCATACCCCCAAATATAGCAAATATAGTTTAGGGTAAATTTAAGTAATTTACATAGTTGTGGATGTATCTTCACATGTTTGCTGTATGAGAAGTTTGGTTAAACTCTCTTTGCCATTTTGAATGAATAGAAAGCTATGAGTCAGAAGTAGTTCAGAATCTCAAGCATGCAGTTTTAATGAGACCACATTTTGTGTGTTTCCCGTTCTATGTACAGATATATTTGGATGACCTTATACTAAAGCCTTTTGTACAGATTTTTCACCACACCTTCATTTTCTAAGTATTGTTGGAAATGATCTGGTTTTTTCCTTGGAAGGCAGCCATCCTCCCCCACTGTTGTCTGTTTTCCAGAACAGTCTGGTAGTCTTCATAGCTTATCTCCTCAGGAAGAAATTAATTCACACCAAATGCCAGGCTTGCGTAAAGATCTTCTGTAGGTACTCAAGGAAGTATCAGGGATGCTATAGGAGCTTAACTCTTCCTGTGGGTGAAGAACTGTATAATGTATTAACAACAAACCAAGGAAAACTTCTCCCAGTGATCTTTGTTATGTCGCTGGTGGTAATGTTTCAGATGTAGTTTTTAAAATGAAACTGTTGTCAAACCCCAGTTTGTGTGCCTGACACACAGTGAGTCCAAACAAATCAAAACGTTGGAGTTTGGAGCAGAGAGAGGTTTATTGCAAGGGCCAAGCAAGGAGAACAGGCAGCTCAGGCTCAAAAAACCCGAACTCCCTCATGGTTTTCAGGGAAGAGTTTATTTATGTATGTATGTATGTATTTATTTATGGTTGTGTTGGGTCTTCATTGCTGTGTGTGGGCTTTCTCTAGTTGCGGCGAGCGGGAGCTACTCTTCGTTGCGTTGCACAGGCTCCTCATTGTGGTGGCTTCTCTTGTTGCAGAACATGGGCTAGGCGCACGGGCTTCAGTAGTTGTGGCACGTGGGCTCAGTAGTTGTGGCACACAGGCTTAGTTGCTCTGCGGCATGTGGGATCTTCCTGGACCAGGGCTCGAACCCACGTCCCCTGCATTGGCAGGCGGATTCTTAACCACTGCGACACCAGGGAAGTCCCCCCTCAGGGTAGAGATTTTAAAAGCAACATTTGGGGTGAGGGCTACAGGGTTTATGACCTTCTTCTGATTGGTTGGTGGTGAGGTAACAGTGTGGTATTCCAGGAATTTCAATCATCAACCTTCTGGTTCTGACCAATCTGGGGTGTCAGCCTGTAGTTACCATACTCCACCTGGGTGAGGGTCTTAGTTCCTGCAGAACAACTCAAAGATGTATATCAGACTATTAGGTATATCCCTTGAGGGGGAACTAGAACTCTGTTTTTTGATGCACTATTGTTTCTTGACTGCTTTTTCTTTGCTTCTGCATTCCCTCACTCCCCTAATTAGTAACTACTTGAACCTGCCCTTTGGAACTCAGGGAGGTCTAGGATCCTGAAGCCTTTTTCCTACAAAAAAGAAACAATGGGGGCTTCCCTGGTGGCGCAGTGGTTGGGAGTCCGCCTGCCGATGCAGGGGACATGGGTTCATGCCCCGGTCCTGGAAGATCCCACATGCCGCGGAGCGGCTGGGCCCGTGAGCTATGGCTGCTGAGCCTGCGCGTCCGGAGCCTGTGCTCCACAACGGGAGAGGCCACAGCAGTGACAGGCCCGTGTACCGCAAAAAAAAAAAAAAAAAAAAAAGAAATGAGGGACACGGAAATGCTTTTGTATCCAGGAGGGCCCTGCTTGGTTTCAAAACCTCATGGTTGAAGAAGACATTAACCATAATTTCATAGAGGGATCTTCTTTAGACTATACTCTAGGGTTCTGAGGGGTGGGAAATGCTACTAGTTTAGGTTTTTATTTTTGTATTGTTTTGTTGTTGTGTTTGGTTTGGTTGTCATTAAAAAAAAAGTAAACCTTTTATTTTGACTGCATAAAATTTAGAAATGTTTAAACAGCAAAGAATATCTTACACACACAAAAAGAAACAAACGTGTAATGAAGAATTTGGCTGGCCTGTGTTCGAGGTTCCTGGAAGATCTTTGGATTTCTGGAATGATAGGAGTGTTTTTGTTATTCATGGTGGACCCCTTGAACCACATCTGAGTTTATGCTGATGAGGTGCCTCATGCTGGGCCGCTAGGTAGTTTCAGGGTGGGGGCCTTTCAGGCCTGAAAAACCAACCATGTGATTAGAGGGTTGGCTTTGAGCCAGGTGACATCAACCCAACCCCGCAGGAGGGGAGGGGGACTGGAGATTGAGTTGTCAAGTGGGCAGTGATTCAGTCAATCTTGCCTATGTAATGAAACCCTAATTAAAACTCTGGACATTGAGGCTTCGGTGAGCTTTCCTGCTTGGTAATCATACTTGATGTGTCAGGGTGGTGTGTCCTGAGGACATGGCAGCTTTATGCTTAGACTCTCCTAGACCATGTCCTATGCATCTCTTCATTTGGCTAGTCCTGGTTTGTCCCCTTCATTATAAAACTGTAATCTTAAGTATAGCACCTTCCTGAGTCCTGTGTGTCATTCTATTAAAGTATCAAACCTGAGGTGGTTGTGGAGGGTGTTGGTAGCCAGTTGCTCAGAAGTGTGCATGGCCCGAGGACCCTCAAACTTGGGGCTGATGCTTGAAGTGAGAGTCTCTTGTGGGAGACAGTGTCCTTAACCTGTGAAATTCAACCTTACCCTGGCTAGTTAGCGTCTGAATTGCCTTGCAAAGTGGTTGTAGAATGTCAACTCCCCGAAATTAACCTGTGAATTTAGAGTTAAACTAATAGAATATCGTGAAGTTTGACTGTGGTGGTTTGGTTAGGGATGTGTCCCCCGTGTCCCCTGCATTGGCAGGCAGATTCTTAACAACCTCGCCACCAGGAAAGTCCCAAAAGTACTTTTAAAAAAGAGAAAAAAGGCAGCTGTCTTGCTGTGGGTGTGGCTGTCACTGCTGTGAAAGCTGAATCAAAGCTACCTGTGACCCTGGGTCCCTGAGCCCTTCCAGAGTGACCCTCCTCCTTCCTGGGGACCTGATGATCCAGGGGATGGATCCCCTGATATGGTTGGAGCTCTGTAGGCTGCATGTAGAACAAAGGCAGCAGAAGTGAAAGGACCACTTGGGAAAGGCTGCAAGTTAAACTCAGCATTAGCCAGTATCTGTTGTTATTTTCTTTTCTTAGCTCATCAAGCTTTCTCTCAGTCGATAGAGCTGCCATCCAGCTTTCTCAAGTTCTTTTCCCATAGAGGAGATTCTAGTGTGAAGGAAGTGGTTCTCTCCATTGCTTTTTCCCTGTCCTCCTTTTTTATTTTTGTTTTTTTTATTTTTTGGCCACACTGTGCAGTATGTGGGATCTCAGTTCCCTGACCAGGGATCAAACCTGCACCCCCTGCATTGGAAGCGTGGAGGCTTAATCAGTGGACCACCAGGGAGGTCCCATCCATGTCCTCCTTCTTCTTGTTCAGGTTGTGCTTCTGACGTGTATAGTTCAAGTTTCTATACACTGGGGCAACTTTCTTCTCTGTTTCCAAGCAGTTTATATCCTCCTCAATCAATTTTCTCTTTGTGATTTTATTCAAACCATCTGTTATTTTCTGCTAACTTGTCCTCCATTGTTCTTTTTGTGTTGCTTTTATGATGTTTTTCCTTGTTTTTTTGCATCTTTGAGTGACTCTCTCCTTGAAGACGAGCATTGTCAGTCTATGAGATGAAAGTTTAGGGGCTTCCTTGGTGGCGCAGTGGTTAAGAATCTGCCTGCCAATGCAAGGGACACAGGTTCGATCCCTGGTCCGGGAGGATCCCACATGCCGCGGAGCAGCTAAGCCCGTGCGCCACAACTACTGAGCCTGTGCTCTGGAGCCCGTGAGCCACAACTACTGAGCCCACGTGCCACAACTACTGAAGCCTGTGTGCCTAGAGCCCATGCTCCACAGCAAGGGAAGCCATCGCAATGAGAAGCCTGCGCACCGCAACAAGGAGTGGCTCCCGCTTGCCGCAGCTAGAGAAAGCCCGCATGCAGCAGTGAAGACCCAATGCAGACAAAAATAAATTAAAAAATTAAAAAAAGTTTAGGGGGCTCCCTTTTCTGTCTTTTTTCAAGAAAGTCTACTGTGTCCTCCAGTGGAGGCCTGTTCAGGTTTTTTCAAGTGTTGCCCACTTGAAAAATGTAATGTTGGTAATGTTGGAGGACTGGCGTCTACCACAGGTGACTTGACGACTTTGTTGGCTTGTGTCGTCAGTCCAGTCTTCTCTGTATACTTGCCTTTTCTGTATACTTCAGCCAAGGCAGAACACCTTTTGGCTGGCTCTTTTCCCCTTCTTAAAGCGTGTGGGCTCTTCATTATAAAAACCACCATAGTGGCACATACCAGGGTGTCCCAAGAAGACCCAAAGAATCCTGGGGCTTGTCTCAAGCTTTCAACATCACCAGTAGAGCACCCCACAGTGGCTTCTGGACCAGCTGGAAAGACTCTTGAGGGGCAGGCAGCAGGCCCTCCATGGGTCCACAGGGCCTCCCGCTGCCGGTGTCCTGGGAGCCACACCAGCCACGCAGAGCCCTGGGGGGTGTACCGTCTCTGATGGTACCAGGAGCACACCGTCTCTAATGGCCGGCAACCAGGACAGACCATCAGTTAGGCTGGGGGAGACAGAGGCCAGTCAGGTTCTAGGAAAGAGCTCTCTCTAACTTGGCTCTGCTCAGCGCACAGATAGAAAGTCCAGCGCATTTGGGGAAGCAGAAAGGGCTGACTGCAGCCAGAGACCAGTCTGGAGCTCAGGCCACCCTCATCCCCCCGCCCCAGCCCTACAGCAAAGCTGGACCAAAGCAGGGCCATACCATAGCCCGTCTCTGCACACAAGCGTGTCAGGGCATGATGGTGGGGCACACTTCAGCAGAGGATGCCATGCCCCTGACCCTGGGGTAGGCTCATTCTCCCCATTTAAAACTTCCCTTCTGCTGCAGTAAGCCCGAGTCTGCCAGCAAAGGTCCTATGGGGGTCACCCTCCCCTGAAGGTGCCCTCTCTCCTTTGTGTCTGATCAGTGCAGGCAGGCAGGGCTGGAGGACTGAGGGTTTCCCCACAGGTCATCACAGGGTTTCAATGGTAAGAACTCAGGAGAAGTCAGTCAGAACTGTCCTGCTCTTAAGATTTCATGGATCTTCTGTGGAACCAGTTTGACCCTATTCAGTCCAAGTGTTCCTGGAGGGAAGCGATTCTGCTCCGGGGATGACACAGGGACCCAGGCTCCTTCCCTCATGTGGCTGTGCCGTTTCAGCTCTTGGCCCCCAAGGTTGCCCTCTGCACGGTCTCCAGTCCACCAAGTCATCTTTAGAAGTTTGCCTCTGCTAGAGGGAGGGCCTGGGTGAATTTGACATCTTCAAACCACGTCTCACTCCCCTGGAATCTCTGGCTAACTGAGGCTCAGAAGCTCCTTGTCCATCCCCTGGGGACTCGGCCATGGGCGATTGGTCCCCAGCCCCTTTATCCACATGGGAAACAAGAGAACCATCAGTGGAGGCCATTCTGGGGGTTCTGAAGGGCTTCAGGGTTCAGGCTGCGGGGTCCCCTCCCCCCATGGATGTGGAGAAGACAGACTCTGACCAGACTTGGCGAGGACCAGAGAGGGTGAGGGTGGCCAAATACCTGAAGTGATGACTGATTCTTTTTTTTTTTTTTTTTGCGGTACGCGGGCCTCTCACTGCCGTGGCCCCTCCTGTTGCGGAGCACAGGCTCCGGACGCGCAGGCTCAGCGGCCATGGCTCACGGGCCCAGCCGCTCCGCGGCACGTGGGATCTTCCTGGACCAGGGCACGAACGCGTGTCCCCTGCATCGGCAGGCGGACTCCCAACCACTGCGTCCCCAGGGAAGCCCATGACTGATTCTTTGTTTGCAATTCATGTATTTATTTGAAAAGGAAGTCGCCATTTTAAAGTTTATAGCCTCTTTCTGAAAGTAAAGAATTCGGTCATCGTAGGGAGAAAAAAAATGGCTGGAGAGGATTTTAGTCCAGACTCTTTAGCTGCAGGTGACAGGAACACAACGCAAGTAGCTTAAGCCCAAAGAGGCAGTTCAGGTAAGGATGTTGGGGGCCCCACGGGAGCCGGGACAGCGCTGGGGTCTTGGATGGGAATTGAGAGCTCACCACTGCCAGGAGTCCCTCTGTTCCATCTCGGTCACGGAGTCCAAAAAAGGCCTCCGGGAGTCGGTGGGTAGGGTTCTTCCTCTCACGCTTCTCCTCTGGCGGGAACCTGCCTGCTGGCATCTGTTGCCTAGGCTTTGAAAATAGAATTTTAAAAAGAGAAGTTTTTGAGTCGTAATCTACCGGCCCCAAAGGGTAGTGTTTTGTAACCTAATCATCTTCTCTTTTTCTTAAAAAAAAAAAAAAAAGTGCTACTGCTAATTCGTAGAAATGATGACTGGTTTCCTAGAAAAGCCAGAGAAGCCTTTTCTCGTGGTTTCCTCTCTTTCCTTTTCCAGTCCCTCAAAATATAGTACTGTGTTGTGTCTCATAATACTGCGGCTGCTTTTAGGCCCTTATGAGAGTTCTACAGGCAGGTGCATTTCATTCTCACAAGTGGAAAGAAGATTAACCACATCTAGTTGGACAATATTGGTTTTCTCTTTTCTGTGCTAGTACAAGCTTCTTTAAAGCCACACTTTCTACTTATAACCCTTGAGGAAAAGACATCTGAATTTCTTGGGGTTTGGCATTTGTCAAGAGCTGATTCTTAAGTCTGAAATTTTAGCAAGCAGCATGCCACTGATTTTTGACACAGTTAACATTTACTGAAGCAGAAAATGTCATCATACGTTATATGGACTTTGCCTTTTTTTCCCTTTAATTTCAGGTGTATTTTTTTACAGTGGGCATCCAATAAAACAGGTAGATATCTTGGGAACTGTAATTGGAGTGAGAGAAAGAGATGCTTTCTACATTTGTGGAGGTAAGAACAATTGTGTCTGACATTGAGTTTATGTGGAAGGACCCCACTTAACTGGACATTGTATTTGAAGCAACCCCAGCCTTTCAGAGCAGCTGGGGCCTCTCATAACCCCCATGCACTTGTCCTCTATTGGGAACCATTTGCAGCCACCAACATGGACTAAGTGTAAAATGAGGCAACGGGTGGGAATGATACTGATGAATATTGTCAGGTGACAGCTGCTGGGGAGCTAGGAGGCAGAAGAATTAAACTACAGTCTAGGGTCACTGGTTGATCAGGGACAGATACCTGATACCTAGGGCATAGCTATAAATAGCAAAGGATGGTGAAATATGTTTATATTGATACCTTTAAAATAAAAAGGCCAGATTAACATTAAAGTAGACTCTTTAAGAAGACAAGGAGATATGAAAAATAATTTATAAGATTTATATCCAGAACAGTTTAAAAAAAAAAAAAAGCTTTTTGGTACCCAAAGGGGTAAATATCCATTATCAGAAAATTTCCCTTCCCTTATGATGATAGAAACTAAATAAAGGGTTTCTGTAGTTTGGACACCAGTGAACTATTAGGATATGATTTTAGTGTCATGGGTCTTGACTTTTTTTTTGCATTGAGTTTAATGTAATCATTTTAATATATTGCCTAAGATTCTCTGTAGTTAAGAGGCCAAGCTGGATATTTTGTGGGAAGCTTAACTTTGAATTCCAACCTTTGCTATAATTGACATTGTCACTTTTTGTTGTATTCACTTGGATTTGTATTCTTTTTCTACTTGGGGAAAAACAGAAGGCAGTTGAACTAGATGACCAAGAACATTTCATTGGCAGTCTGTGCATGACTGATAATTTACAGATACAATTTCTTCAACATATATTTATTTTCCTGGGGATGGTTGTCTTGTGCTTATAAAATAACATGTGAGAGATGAGATTTCTCATGCCCTCTGCTTTTTCCCAGCTTGTATTTTTTTAAAACTCTGAAATAGATCACCTTGTCATGCATCCCCATACTGGATCTCTTCTCTGCTTTATTTTACCATAGATACTGGTTCTCTTTTTCTCCAGGCAGTTCAACAAACATTCACTAAGTTCCTACAGCATACCCAGCTGCTGGCAAGTACGTTATCCGTACTTCCTCTCCAAGTACCAGTGATGAAATGATAGTATCTGTCAGTTTACAGAGCACTTATGCATGCATAATTTCATGTTATTCTCCTCCCAATCTTTTGAAATGGAAAAGACAGATATTATTTCCATTTTATAGATGAGAAAACTAAGGTTCAGTTACTTGCTCAAGGTTCCACTGATGGGTCCAATCTCCTTACTAACTCCAGTGTGCTGTGTAGTCTCCATAGAACTCAAATTCTAAAAGAAAAAGAGATTTTTCTATCAGTGTTACTCAGGGGCTGGGGGCAGGGAGGGATGAGTAGGTGGAGCACAGAGGAAGTTTAGGGCAATGAAAGTATTCTGTATGATTCTGTAATGGTGGATGTGTGTCATTATACGTTTGACCAAACCCACAGGATATACAACACCAAGTGGGAACCCTAATGTAAACTATGGACTTTGACTGATAATGATATGTCAATGTAGATTCATCAGTTGAAACCAATGTACCACTCTGGTGGGGATGTTGGTAATGCAGAAGCTATACGTGTGAGGGGGCAGGGGATAATGGGAAACCTCGGTATCTTCTGCCCACTTTTGCTGTGAACCTAAAACTGCTCTAAAAATAAAGTCTATTAAAAAGGTTTTTTTTTAAAAAAGAAAGATTTTTCTCTGTCCCATGCCCCTCCTCCCACCCCCCCAAAAATCAGCTGCATCTGGTTTTTAATTTTCTGATTTTTAGATCAGAATGAGGCTATTTGAGGACATCAGTCCTGGCTGCAGAACCAGGCCAGATATAATGCCTCTGACCTAAAGGGGTTTCATTTAACCCCTTTTCCCATCATAAAGAGATGAAGGCAACATGGCTGACTCTTCCCCAATAAACATTTCTCTTAGACTGGATGTCGTGAGAGCATGGCACATCTGTGGTTTGTGGGGAAATGAAAAGCGTCTGAAGGCTGAAGTAATTGAGAGTATAAACACTTGGGACTTTAATTCCTGTGAGGCCTGTTCAAGAGAGAGCTGCACATACCCCGCTGTTCTCAGGCCCAGCTTGGCTCTCGGGCCACCTGCCAGGTGGCTACTCCTGCTGTCCCAGGTCCTCTTCCTCCTGACTCACTGCAGGCCTATATGCTGGGGTTGCTTCCTGCTCACCCTGATTCGTCCCATGGCTGAAACAAAAGGCCGGCAGCCCAGGCCATGCTGCCCAGCTAGGGAGGACACTGCCCAGCATGGCAAGAACACTCCCCTTCCAGGGCCTTCCAGTAGCCAGGCCTCAGGATGCCAGGGTGGTGTCTGCTGGGAGAGGTTAACAACCAGGAAGTCAGAGAGTTTGGTGGCAGTGCCCTGAGCACACAGAGCACCTGGCAGCAACTCAGGCTCAGACCTAGAATCCTGGGAGACAGTCAAGACCAGAATGACCTCACATTTTCTAGAACAAATACTCATGTGCCAATATTTTTTGACTTAGAATTATAAGGCAAAATTTTAAACTGGCCAGAGAAGTAGTGTGCCTAGAAGTGTCATACATTATTTTTTAACTCAAAATGTCCTTATTGATTTTTTTTTTTTTGCTTCTTAAAATGATACTCACTATAAAATAAAATTTAAAGCTAGAGAAAATTTTAATGCAGTACATAAAGCTCATGTGAAATGCTGTAAATCAGATAAAAACAATATCAGTGTTTAGGTGAACATCCTTCCTAGTTTTTCTAACATGTTCCTAATATGAAGAAATATAGATATGCCTTATTTCTTTCTGTTTTTAATGTTTCTGGAATTAGGCTTACAGTCAATGTATACATTGAATATGGGGTTCCTTCTACATACTCCAAAAGAAACTGCTATTAGCATTTTAATGTCTTAAGATCATTTCTGTCAAAACACACTATTTAATGTTTTACGTAAATTAGCTTATATATGATATATATGACTATATATATATAATTTCTGTTTTGCAATGAGATTAATAGCAATGACCATGGATCTTCATTATAACTTTGTATTCTCATATGCCATGCCATTGTAATTTATTTAACCACTTATATATTTATAAACATTTAGGTTATTTCCAACTTCCAGAACTATAAACAATATTATAATGAACAGCCTTATACAAAATATATATATCTGTGCATTTGTTCCATTTTTCTCTTTAGGATAAATTACTGGAAGTAAATACTAAGTCAAAGGATATAAACATTTCAAAATTTGATAGACATTTCCAAACTTAGTCTTTAGAAATTTGGTATGAATTTACACTCCTGCTAACAGCATATGAGGGTATCAGTATTTTTAATATTTGTCTTCTAGTAGTTGAGAAGTTATTTAAATGTGCTTCTTTTTTCTGGTAACTAGTGATTTAGCATACTGACAAATGTCTGCTGGTCATTTTTGTACCTTCCATGAATGGCGTATTCTTTTTCTTTGCCACTTTTTCTCTTATAGTTTTGGTCTTTTCCGTATTAATTTGTATGAGTTCTTTATATATTAAGATATTAACTCCATTATTTGGAAAATTGCTATACAGTGTTAGTTTTTAGTTGGTCAAATACATCAGACTTCTAGAATGAGTTGTGATTTTCAGGTCTGTTTAAAGAAGTCTCCCCCCACCAACTGTAAGCCCAGGATTGAAAGTATTCACCCATATTTTTTTTCTCATCTTCTTAAGTTTACCTATATTGTATTTAATAAAATAAAATCTATCTAGAATTTATTTTAGTATAAGAAGTATTCTTCTCAGCTTCTGCTTTAAACACAAATTTAAACAAGCAATAAAGAAATTTTGCCATATGTTTCTTCTATATTACATGTGTTTTTACAACAGTCTAGCTTATGATTTTTTAAAAATCATTAAGCCCACCGAACCCATGTTGATCAACCTCTGTTCTGAGAGTGTCAGAAATTAGGCCAAGAGAAACACCTCTCATCCTTGACCCTATCATCCTTGAAACATCTGCAAATTTTTCTGCAGTTATAAATCCAAGTACAATGGAAATTCTTTTTTTTTTTTTGGCACTGTGGCTAAAATAAGCCAGACCAATACTGCTTGTGTGAACGAGGTATAATTATTTTTTATTATGAAAATAAAACTTTGCCCTTCTGTGATATGCTTAGCTTTCCTTACATCCCCTGCAGTGGTAAGGACAGGGTAGAAGCTCTTTCAAAGAGAAGCCCAGGCCAGAAGACTTGGGATGCTTTGTCTTGGTAAGTCAGCAAGCTATCGAGAGAGCACATGGTGACAGATGGCTGTGCTCTGAGTGCCTCTAACCACTGATCAGGCAATGGTCTCTGGTTGCAGGTTGGAGTGCAAGGCTGATTTTACATGTTAGCAGATATTGAGATCTTTGCACTTAACTTCCTGAGGACACCATTTTTAGGAGAGGTTAATACCCTTGAGATAGGGTAAGAGAAATGCTGACTACATTCTGCTGGGCTCATGTATTACACTGACATTGCAGACAAGCAATTCCCACTGGATTGTGGTGAGAGATTATTTCTAAGGGTGGAAGAAAAGTTTGCTCAGGGATTTGCCCAACCAGGCTATTGAAAATGTCGTCTTACAGTTCGGCTGAATGCAATGGCAATGTGCTAATTCACCTGTAATGCCCATATCTCTGTTCTACACTTTTACGCTTCTCTTGCAGTGGATGATAGCACTGGAGTTATAAACTGCTTCTGCTGGAAGAAATTGAATAATACCAGATCCTCATCAGGTAATTTTATTTGCCACGCTTCTTTACCTTTACAGCTAACCAGTAGATTTTACTTAGGGTAGCTCAGCGGAGTAGCTGGAGTACTAATTTTCACATTTATTCATTGGTGAATTACATTGATCAACTTGAAGCACTACACCCAGAACTTTGGCTGCTCTGCAAACTGATATTAGTGGGGAGCCAGTTGCTTTTCTTGCTCTCATTTCTTTGGTGCTCACTTCCTCCTAAGCCTACAGGAATGTGAATAGGTTACTAGAAGTTTCAGTGTTTCATTTTTACCATGACATTATTCCACAAGATAGTTAGCCTAATTGCTGATCAGGTGAGAATCCCCTTGCTCTGGGCATATCACTTGACCAAAGCTTTTTTGAAAGCTTTTGCCCTGACATGGTTGCCACTAACATCTATGCTCCCATGATCTAAATTTTCTGAAATCTCTAGCTTGTTCAAACAAATATGCCAGGAGTTCTAAGACTGATGAGAAGGTAAGATAGGATTCCCTTGAAGTTAGCCATTAAATAATATTAAATAATATAAACTAAAAAAGAACTTTAAAATAGTATATTGAACTCATTGACTATAACTGAAACAGCATTTGGAATTTCTTGAGTCTGTTTTAATAGTCCTTAGGTAGTTTTTTGAGTTGCATAAGTTCATAATATATATCAAAATATATATTGTGCAATAGTGGTGATCATTTTTGGTTCTAGAGAAGCTATGGAAACTGGGGCCTTGTTTTTCTCTGTTTTATAGCATATGCATTATGATGCCATATACACTGGGGTTATTCAGTAAATATTACCTGCTCTGATATCTAACATCTACTATCTATGTCCTCCTGTTATACGCGTGGTAAGAATGTGTAACACTTGGAGTAGTTTCTTTTTCTTTTTGACATTACCTGTCAGAATCTCAACTTCCTACTTTGACTGTACTGACCAGTGAGATGCTCCTTTGCTTAATTTTCTGATGTATTTATATTTAGAATTTGTCTATCACTGATGTATTTATATTTAGAATTTGGCCATCACTTTCATATAACTTTGGTATTCCTATTTCCTAATTTGGGAACATCTATATCAGTGGTACTACTTAGTACTACTTAGTACCACTAAGCTTTGCAGATTAGAAAAAACTTAAGGCAGACAACAGGTTTTTGTGCAGATATCTCACAGGTATGAAATAAACCTATATGACAATCAGATATTTGAACTTTCATATATGTCCAGGGTATTAAAATTATTTGCAGATTTATGGTTGTGGTATTGTCACGATCTTCAATCAGAAGGTGTAGTTTCAATATGCATACTTGTTTTAAACCAAGGGTCAGCGGACATTTTCTGTACAGGGCCAGACAATAATTGTCTTCTGGTTTGTGGGCCATATGGTCTGCATCTCAACTGTTCAACACTGCCATTGTTAACACCAAAGCAACTATAGACAGTACATAAACAAACAAGCATGGTTGTGTTCTAATAAAACTTTATTTACAAAAACAGATTGTGGGTAGATTTGGTCCATGGGTTGTAGTTTGACTGTTGTTTTCGACATTGTTTTAATTTTCAAAATCAACTCTTTTTTTAAAAAATAAATGGCAGCAGAAATATTATATGATTCAGTAATTTTTTAGATAAAATGTCTATTAATACTGAAAGTGAGATTTTTTAAATATCTGTAAGTAGATGAATAGATGAACAGTCACAGTTGGTAGCCTTAATCAGAAATTGCTTTGAGAATAAAAAGTGAGGGTAAGGGTGCAAGGAGAAAGCCTGAAAGTGATTCTCATCATGTTATATATGAAGTGATATTTTAAAATTGTTCCCAACTAGCCCATTCTCTCCTTTTAATTTAATCGCCCTTGGTTTTAAAGCTTTCCACTGGAAAGTGTCCATTGAAGACTAATTTTTTTAAACGAAATTTAGTCTGAGTCAAAATCATGTTCTAGTCAGCTACAGTATAAAAATATAATATTAACTCCTATAAATGTCACACTGATTGTACCATTTGGACTTAGCTTATGAGAAAAGTTAAGAAAGCTTGGAGCTTAATATTAGAATTTTAAAGAGGATTTATCTTCCAGCGTGGAATAGGCTACTTAAAATGAAATTCTGTCAGGCTCCAACTATCTCATTCTACTCATTAAATTACACAGCTTGAGCCCTTCATTTGGCAGTTTGGTTCACCCTTTAAATGAAAGCTGAGCCTCTTTTTCTCAGACCAGCCCTCAGTCTGATCATTTCAGCAGTGCTGTATGAAGCATTTATTATCACCTATAATGTCTGAATCATGGCAGTGAAATTTATAAATACTTTTAAAGTTCAGCCTAAATGGAAGAGGACTTAGGGATAGGAACCCAGACAGAATAACTTTTTAAAAAGTAATACTTGGGTATTTTCTGAAGAAACCCAGTAAGTTGAGTAACATTAATGCTGATTGTGTCTAGATTCCAAGCTCTTGGTTACTGGTCTATGCAAAGTTCTCCGAGCTCCTTAGGTTGCTGTTTCCCTTACTATAGTCAGTGTGTTAAAAGTAATAATGCCTTTGCACATTACAGAGCCATGGTTATCTAAGTTGTGTTAGATTAAGAAGCACAAAATTTGATCAATAGACCATTATTCATTCCATTATAGGAACCCTAGTATATGACAAAGCAGAAATAATACAACAGCAGGAAATAAGTAAGCATTTAACAAATGTTGTTGGTTCAAGTAGATAACAATATTAAAAAAGAGGTAACTGTGATCACTGTCTTACAGCTTACATAAAATAACCCAAAGAAGATAGAGTTGTGTATTTATCACAATAAGTATGGGGGTATCTATGTTAAGCTCTTATATGTTAAGCTGTTAAAGCAATGAAAGCTATCATCAGTGACAAGAGGGATAAACTAAAACATTTTTTTCAAACTTTTATGTATTAAAATGAAATCAAATAAACATAAAAAAGAAAGCAGTGGAATGGGGAGAGTGGATGTAATAAGCATAACTGATAAAGCTTCCCTGCATTTTTTTCAGAAATGAACATAAAGTGTTCAAAAGAGATGAAGGGCTTATACATAAAGAAATGCAGAGAGCAGATCATCTTATATAAAAACACATGGTCTCTCTGGCAATTTAAAAGCAAAAATAAAACATTATAGAATCATTATGTATTTTTTAAGGTGTTAAAAATCCAAATGACTGAAGCCAGTATAGGAGCTGCAAGCCCACACATTGCTGGTGACACCTTGTAAAAAGAGAATGGTTTGATTGGGGTTTTTTGGCAAACATTCTGATAATATGTAAGGAACTCTAAACCTGTTTGTACTTTTCTATCCAGTAATCCCCAATGAAAGACCCCAAAGAAAACAAAATTTTTGTCTTGAGGGCTTAATTGTTCATTTTCACAAGTAGCTGACATTTATTGAATGTTTCCTATAGATCTGACATTGCGCTAAGCTCATGATATAAGGGTTAACTAAGATCATACACAACAGCTCCATATGTGAAGGGCACTGTTAAATCTGCATCATAACTGAGGAAACAGGTACAGCAAGATTAAGCAGTCTGCCCAAGGTCACACAGCTAATAAGAAGTGACCTGACATTCAAGCCAGGTCTGTCTGACTCCCTTTACCCAAGCTGACCTCTCAGCCCCATACAGTGGTAGTGATAAAAACCAAAATAAAAAATTATGAAAGAAGGAAGAAATATTTAACGAGATTAGCTGAACAAACTGTGGCATATGAACATGACAGAATGCTATTTTGTTATTTAAAATGCTGAGTTGTATAGATTCTGTGGATACATGTGTGTATTTGAAGTGATGCTAGACAGAAAAACAACACAAAATTGTTTACACACATGAGCTATAACCATGGAAAATGTAATTATACTCACGGGTCAGGCAGCAGAGAATAAAGAATAAGCAGGAAGGCTCTGGAGTCAGAGACCGCCAGGGTTTGAACTCCAGCTTTGTTGCTAACTAGTTATTTTACTGTGGGCAAGTTGCTTGACCTCTGTGTGACTCACTTTCCTCATCTGAAAAATGGGGCTAATAATAAGAGTGGTTGTGAGGATTAGATGCACTGATAGGTTATAAAGTCCTTAGAACAGAGAGAGAGAGAAAGAGAAGGTTAGCCTAGTTACTCAACAAAGAAAAGTGAGAGAGATTAGGGTGTTGAGCACCTTGGTGGAAAATCAAACTCTGGCCAATTTGCCTTCCCCATAAACAACCACAAATGGAGACTCTTGGGCACCTTTTCCCTCAGGCCAGGCCTCTGTCTCCCAGCAAGGACACTTTAAAGGGTTGTTTAGAGCTATTGCCACCAAACCCGGCTGAACTCACACAGAATTCAGCTCAGGCAGGTGTAGAGCCCTTTGCACAGGCGATGCAGGTGTAGGAAAGAAGACAATGGAACTCACCCACTGGGTTGTCAAGCCTTATGCCTTTTATCCAGTAGAGGATTTCGAAAGATTACGCAGATTTCCTACAGCAGAGCAACCAATCAGAAGTAGAACAAATAAATGTCTCATGTCGGTCTTACCACAGACTCTCTCCCAAATGTGGTGAAGTGATTTTGTTAACGCATTTCTCTCCTTCCTTCTGGCCCCAACAACTACAGCTGCTCCGAGTGCAAGAGAGCTGAGCTTAACCTCACAGCTTAAGAAGCTGCAAGAGACCATTGCGCAGAGGACAAAGGTAGAAATTGGGGACATTATCCGGATCAGAGGTCACATCCGCATGTACAGAGGAGAGCGAGAAATTTACGCCACTGCTTATTGTAAGCACAAGATATCTCTGCCAAATTGGTTGTTATTCTGTGCGTGTGTCCAGTAAACTCATTCAGCGAAAAGTCAAACTTCTAAAAAGTTCAAATAAAAAGATTTAACTCTAATGAAGGAACAACATGCTTTCTTTAGAAAAGTAGCATTTCTTAATTTTATTTTGAAGAGGTCACTATAAATAAATTGGGAAAGAAAACAAGTGATTCATTGTATATGGCTGACAAATTGTATTCAACATTTGGACACCATAGTAGAGTCTCTGAGTGTGAATCCATTTAGGGAAGAGTGTTCATAGTCTTCAGAATGATGGAAATTTCTTGAACACCATTGAGTCCATTAACTTTGAAAGAAAACAACTAATCAAAAGAGTGACAGTTCTCTGTCATCTGAGTGGTGCCCTTTGCACTGCTCTGGCTGGTTTGTCCTTGGAAATCTCAAGGACAGCCCAGTTGTCCACCATTGTACCAGATCAGTGAATACGCTCATGCGCTTTCCCTAGCCCTGGTCTCCTCTGGCCATGCCTGTGTCACTTAGGGTATCGCATCCCCTCTCGCAGGATGACTGGGAACCATTCAGTGCGTTTAGACTGTGATCCTGGGCATCCTTGAGGAAGGAGACCCACCAAGTGCTTCGTTCACTGTTGTCCTGGCAGCAGTCTGGACATGGGGAAGCACTAATCTCAGTGTAATTTCTGTGGCCTGCTTTCCCCTGTGGCTTGTTAGATAAAGTGGATGATCCAGTGTGCAACATTCAGATCGCAAGGATGCTTGAGCTGCCCACCATCTACAGGAAAGTTTATGACCAGCCCTTCCGCAGCCCAGCCCTGGAGAAAGAAGAGGCACTGAGGTAAGTTCTGGACTATGACTGCCGAGGATGTGACCACAGCAATGAGGCCAACCAGTGGGATCCCAGATTCTGGGGTGGGCCTGGGTCCAAATCCTGAACTGTCCACTCACTCACTGTGGGGCTCCAGGCAAGTGTGTCCCCGCTCTGGATGCCTCAGTGTCCTCACCTGTAAAGTGAAGGTGTTAATAGTGCAGGTGTTCTAAGGTTTGGTAAGGAAGATATATGTGTAATTGGAGTCTCCGAAGGAGTGGAGGGGGGAGCAGAGAGAGAATATTGGAAGAAATCATGGATGAAAATTTTCCAAGTTTGATGAGGACTGTAAACTCACAGATCCAAGAAGCTCAGTGAACCCCAAGGCAAGAAACGTGAAGAAAACTGTACCAAAAGGCACATGATAATCAAAGAAACAATACCAGCCGCTCTCAACCAGGGATGACTTTATTCTCTTTCAGGGACGGAAAAATAAACAGGAGGAGTAAGAATATATGTATATTTGTTACTATACGCCTCAAATAACTCAGAGGAGACAGAAATGATCATAGTGGCTGCCGGGGGGGGGGGGGGGCGGCCGGTGGGAGGGGGACTGGAAGGAGGGAGGGGGACTGGAAGGAGGATAGAAAGGAGACTCTTCACCATGTACCCTTCCATTTTTTAAACATATTCAATATTTATAGATTACATATTCCAAAAAATTATATTAAAAAAAACCCAAACTGTAGACCTGTATAAAGTAAAACGTGGAAGTTCTCCATTTTCCTGTCTCCCGCCTCAGTACCATTCCCCAGAGGTTACCACTGTGCAGAGGTTGATGTGTGTATCCTGTTAGACGTTTTTCTTCGGTTGCATACACAAGCATGAATATCCACCCACGTACTTTGTGGGTTGTCCTTTGTTTCCTTACAAAAATGGCACCGTCCCTCACATACTATTCTGCAGCTTGACTTTTTTCTAAATCTATCACGAATATCAGTTCCTGTAGTTCTGCCTCATCCTTTTAAACAACCACACAGTGTTCACTGGGTGAACTGCTCCTTATGTCAAAAACATGCATCAGTATAGTATTGCACTTGCTAGCTGTTTCAGTTTTACATGCATCCAAAAGGAACAAAAGTAACAATTTTCTGCAGGGCTTGTTAAAACTTTCTCCCAGCAGCAATCCAGGCACCCTGGACCTTGACAGTCTCACGTATCTGCTGAGTGAAAAAGTCAAAGAATTCCTTGTGGAGAACAGAGTGCAAACCTTTTACCAGCAGGAGTTGGAAACGGTGGAGTCCCTGCTGTCCCTTGCCAACCAGCCTGTGATTCACAGCGACTGCTCCGGGCGAGTAAGTGCGGCATGACCATGTGGCCTCTGCCCCACAGCTGCAGGTCGAGGGTGTGGGTGGACATGACTGGGGCATTGAGACTCACAGGGTGTACCCGGAGTATAGAGGTTATGTTGATTCTATTCTGGAAAAGTCACTGACCACTGAGAATTTGAAAGGAGAATGCACATGCATGCCCTCTTCCCCTCCTTAATCTCATAAAGCTTAATCTTCAGGTAGAAAAAAAAAATAAGGTTCATAGCACTTAGTACTCACTGAGATGGGTATTTAATGTCAGCAGGAACCAACTGAGGGGGAAATAGATGAGAAGAGCTAAAATTATCCTTCCAAGATTATTTTTTTATCAGCAAGATGATTCTTGAACTCAAACCAAGGTTTTTAATGACTTGTTCTGTCTTCTCCAGAATAAGGTTGATCTATCGTGTCTTAGGAGTTTGAATAAAGATCAAGTTGTATTCAGTCTGGTTTATAAGTAAAAATTGCAGGGAATACTCAAGTAATTTTTTATTCATCCTAGAAAGAGCTGTCCTCTTTTTTTTTTTTTTTTTTATGGTATGCGGACCTGTCACTGTTGTGGCCTCTCCCGTTGCGGAGCACAGGCTCCGGACACACAGGCCCAGCAGCCATGGCTCACGAGCCCAGCCGCTCCGCGGCATGTGGGATCTTCCCAGACCAGGGCACGAACCCGTGTCCCCTGCATCGGCAGGCGGACTCTCAACCACTGCGCCACCAGGGAAGCCCTGTCCTCATTTTTTAATACCCATAGTGTTAGAGGTGAACTCAAGGTGTTTGGTGTTTACGTATTTGCTTGGAATTAAGAATTATCTGAGACTTTGGTTTTAGGCTTTCCTTTTCATTGCAATTCCTTAGTTTTTTTGTTGCTGTAACACGACTTGTATTTATTTATTTCATTTATTCCACTGGGAATGATCTCTGCTTGAATGTCACCTCTTGCCCTCCCTGACCTTCTGCTCTGATAGCCACCAGCTTCCTCACTGTGTTATCACTCTGTTTCCACATTTCGTGATAGCACTGGTATTTATTTGTTTTGTGTGCCTATTACCCCACCAGAATTTAAGTTCTCTAAGAGCAGAGCCTTTGTCTGTCTCATTCTTTGCTCTCTAGAACAGGGCCTAGAACATGGTTGGCGTAAAGTATGCTCTCCACAATTATTTGTTGATTGAAGGAATGAAAACTTTTAAAAATTCAAATAGTCTGGGAGTTCCCTGGTAGTCCAGTGGTTAGGACTCGGTGCTTTCACTGCTTTCGGGCAACTAAGATCCTGCAAGCTGTGCGGCACAGCCAAAAAACAAAATGAGAAAACAAAAATAGATAAAAAAATAAAAATTCGAATAGTCCAGGAAACTGTCTAGTTTTTAAGTTTCCTTCCCATCCTCCTTCCTCATCCCCTTTCTACAGAGACGAGCACCATCTCATGAGTATCCTTCTGGAGATAATCTGCATATATAAACTAGAAGTAGTTGTATCCCCTTTTTTACACAAATGGTATCATACTAAACACTCTATCTACCTAGGTTTTCATTGGACAGCATGTCTTATAGGTCCTTTCCTAGCCATACTTACATATTTGCCACTCTATAATAATCTTTTATTATGTGTATCATAATTTCCTTAAGGGGTCTCTCCATTCCTGGACTGTTTAGATGTTTTCTAGTCTTTTGCCATTACCACCAGGGCTGCCATGAGTACCCTTGTGAGGTAACATAATTATTCTTTGTGATTCTGGTGGAACAGATACCAGGTCTCTGTCCCGACCTCCTAAGCATGACCACTGCTTCTCAGTTTCATTCGTGAACTTGATTATCTCTTCCTGTCACCAGGCTGTGTGCCCAGTGTCCCGCAATTTCATACATGGAGATGAGGGATATTGTTTCAGGAAACACCGAGGTGGAGAGGGTCAGGACTGGCCGCTTTGTTCTGTGCCACCGTTGCTTCTGCACAGTTGTAGCTCCCCAGCTGTCCACTGACAGCAGGAGTGACCTTCTTCCCATTTAATCATTTAGAGGAGGCTCAGTGCCAACTTGGCCTCCCAGGACTTCTGACCACTCTCTTGGCATGTTTAGAAGGAAACGTTGAAGCTTAGCAAAGACCACATCTTCCTGTGAGCCAGCTCTTCTGCAATAATTAAGTAGGGAGAATTGAGGACTAAAAGGCCCCTCCATTCAGAACATTCCAGGGAGGACTTTTGGTGTGATATCTTTTTGAGAATGCTTAGAAAAGAAATTTGTATCTGCCCGGTGCTATATGTTTAAAAAGAAATGAATATGGCAGTATATCTGTTTTGTCTTTGGAAACTACTTTTCCATCAGTTATGAATTATTCCCTCACATGGCTCTGGTTGGGGAGGTCAGTGTCATTAAATTGAATTCTGTTTAATAGAGCCTGGGAGACCCAGGATGCTTTACAATGATGGTGAAACCTTAGACCCTTTGGCACTTTCTGTAGTCATACCGATGAAAGCTTAACAAAAAAAATCATTGTGATGTTGTCTTAGCTTAGAGGCTGGGGAGAGTGGGTTTGAATGCTTTCCCCCTTTCTTTTTTTCCACAGTGGCCCTTTTTAGCAAATCCAGAAACATGATAAACAAACCTTGCAAAACCATTGTTTCTTTGACAACTCGATAAATGTTGAGTTTGTTTGGGAATGAAGACTATATATATATTTCAGAGATCCACCCAGTTCCTGACCTGCCACAAGGAGAGGCCCGCTAAGGCTCAGCCCGTTCAGCTGGTCACTGTTTTTGTTTCTGAACAGTTTCGGTTTCCTGAATGGGACGAGTCTGTCATTGCTCTTTAGAAAAAGACAAGAAAGACACACATCTCAGGCCAGGAAAAGCTACTAGCTAGAGGGACGATTGGAGGCTTTATCCTTGAGCCTGTGTCTTTATAACCAGCAGGGAATTATGTCCTGAGTTCAGCTGAGGCAAATGTTTTTGGAAAGGAAGCTTCACATATTGTTTATATTTACAGAGAGCCTTTTCTGTTGGGTCCTCCTTGTTCACAGCTGAAACTGCTTTTACTCTCCCAGGCCTCACACCCTCTCTTCCTGCTGCTCGATCTGACTGAAATCTGGGAGGAGGAACCGGGCTTTCTGTATGGTCTGAGGATAACCAAGAGTCATTTTTAATGACAGGAATAATCGTGCAACAACATTTCTAGTCAGTTTCCCATTTATTTCTATATTGGGAAGAGACATAATAAACTCGACCCTTAGGATCCTTATATTAAATTGACCAAAGAAGACGAATCTCCTGAGAATTATGAAGATGAAGTAGTTATAAAGTCATGTAGGGGAGCCCGTGTTGGGTTGAGCGTTCTTTTCCTAAGTGAGAGCACTCACGTATGAAATTAAAAACAGCTTTGCCTCAAGCCCCCCTGAATAAAAAGATATGTGACTGAGGATCGCTGGGAGAGGTGTTTATTCTAAACACACCCAGATAGCTTTTCTGCCCCTGGGAGTCATCAAATATTTCTCAACCTGTTCTCCCTTCAGAGAATGGGTGCTGTCCTAACCTGGAGTGCTTGTCAACTCTCAGGCCCTCCTGTTCCACTGGCCAGGTTCTCCAGGCCTGTTCTGTTGAGAAAAAAACCTAGGCTATTAATTAAGAACGTTAGTCTCTCCTGTTCAGCTCAGGAGAGCACATTTGTGAAACATCACCAAGATCTGTTAGATTCAAACAGTGCCTGTCTGGGAGGCCTCTTCTAGAAAGCGAAGATTTCTTTCAGGATGGAGCTGTCAATACTTGAGGCCATTTGGGAGTTCCTTTCCTCTCCCTGTCACTTTGTGGGAATGTCATCAGCAAATCCCAGGCCCGCTCTCTGTTTCAGCATCTGTGAGTGCTGCCCCAGCCAGCCTCCATAAGGACCTTCCGTTAGAGGAGTAGGACTCTGCCTTCAAACACTCTTTTGGAAGCTTTGCCACGTTTCTTTGGCACTCTGATCTTTCTAGTATCTTGATGTATTTCTGTCACATTACAAATGGATCTGTACCTTGAAGGACACTTATTACTTACCACTTCCTTTGTTTTAGGAATGAACTGAAAATCCCTAATGGAATAATTAGGAGGATATCGCCTACCTATATGGGGTATTTCCCCTGAATACACACATATTTTCTCCATCACCCACTATGTGTCAGGGAGCAGGTGGCTGAGATGAGTCCCCAACTCAAGAAGCACACGGTCTAGTTAACCATGGTAGGACATAGCTGAAAACCTGGCCTCCTTGAAATAAGAAGTAGGATGACCTGGTAACCTCTCTAGGCAAACTTGACTCTTAGAGAAGGGAAGGGATACTGAAATTGAGGAGAGAGCAAACTGACAGCAGCAGAGGGTCCTTCCTCATGGTGTTCTCGCTTCCCCTAGGGCCCTGTCCACCTTCAGCCCATGGACCCTCCCCTTTGACAGATCTCTGCACAGCTGTTTGTCTCCACTGTCCTCCATTTAAAATAAGGAGTCTATTTAATACTCTCTATGTGCTGGAATCCCCAACTTATTATTTCAATGTGTGTAAAATTCTTTGATGTCCATAGGAAGAAGTTGTATATATGGCCACAATTTTAATGAAAAAAGTGAGCCAGTAGGTATAGAATTTTTGGCTCTGTATAAAAAAATAAATCAAAGATTGTCATTTTGATATTTCCATTTTATATCATTGAGTTAAATGAATTAAACAAACAAAAAATCATAACCAAGGTGTGGAACAGTTATCGAGTGTGATTCTGCCAGAGCAAACTTCCCAATCCTCCTTAAATACCATCCTGCTAGGCCCGTGCATACCTGAATCTTTTTGACTCAGTAGATAAAAAGCCTGTTGGGTGAATTTATAACCAGTTGGTCTAGGGAGTTGCCCTCAAATGCTGTAAGATGGGACTTATTTCTTTTCTTCCTTTATTTTTTTTTCCTTTTTTTCTTCCTACAGATGGATTTTAAGAATGACACCACTTCCAAGGCAATTCATAGTATATTTAGGAACGCTATAAAGCTGCTGCAGGAAGAAGGACTTGTTTTCCAGAAAGATGGTGGTTTTGATAACCTATTCTATGTAAGAGACCTGCAACTTAATTTTTTTTCTTAGCTTCAACTGCAAATATATTTATTACTTAGGATTGTTTCCTGTTTTTTAAAAATCCGTCATTAGGAGGTACATAAAGTAAGGAGTGAAAGTTGGCCCTTATCTTTCCTCAAGATACCGCTTTTAACAGTACAGCCTTCGGCACACATGTAAATATAGGCTCCTGTTACCAAAAAGATGTGATCTTCCTCTAAATCAGGATTTCTCAACTTCAGCACTGTTTGAGCCAGATGATTCTTTGTTGTGGGGTGTTGTCCTTTGCACTGTAGGATGTTTGGCACATCCTTGGCCTTCACCTACTAGATGCCGGTAGCAGCACCCCCAGTTGTGGCAACCTAAACGTCTCCAGACATTGCCAAGTGTCCCCTGACCCGGTTGAGAACCACTGCTCTAAATAATGCTCAGCAACTTTTGGGGATGCCAGAACAGCACATCACAGTCATCTTTCCATATTAGTCCTTATAAACCTGTCTCATTCTTTTTGACATCTGCATGGTTTTCCCTATTGTGGGAACTTGCCGTAAATTGTTTAACCACTTATCTCTGATGGCCATTTATGTTGTTTCCAACTCTTGTCCTCACATATAGTGCAGCTATGTCTGTTTTCTTGTGGACTTATGTAAGTATTTCCGTAAGATCGACTCTTAAAAGAGGAATTGCTGGAGTAAAGGGCATGTACCTTTAAGCTTTTGATTGCCTCCTTCAAAAGTGGTGCCAATTAACATTCCCACCAGGGGTACAAGTGCTTGCCTACCTCATACTTTGAGTTAAAAGTTCACCTCTCACTGCCTACCTTTAATATGGGAGGAACCAAGCTGATACTGATGTTGTTATCGATATTGATGTCCACTTTAGTAGCACAGATGTAGCTTCAGCTCTGAGCGATTCTCCTGAAGACAGATCAGAACTCTGGGAGATCCCAGAAGCCTCATTCTTTACAGGCATGATTCCCGAGGGGAAGCTTTCCTTAATAGGACATTTTCTCGATGTTGATTAACTCTAGTGATTCCCCATTTTAGAACATTTTAAAAAATTAAGATATGTTTTAAATACTATTTAAATAACTTCTGAAAAGGGTATTCCATTCCGTATAAGGGTGAGCGCAGCACCCCCCCAGCCCCCGCGCCTCCCAGGACGGGCAGGCCTGGTGGGAGCTGATCGCTTCTTGTGGTTGGAGAAGCTCATGCTGGGCAACTCACCCTAACACCCTCCCACCCCCACCCGCACCCTCACATCGCCCCCCGGGAGGCCCTGCGTGGCCTTCTGGGTCAGTAGGAAGCTGCTCTTCCTGAGGAACAGCAGACCATGGGCAGCAGTCCAGGGATGAGGTGTGGCAGGGCTGGGGCACTTCCTCCTGTGAATCAGTCTGAGCTGGAATGGGGTGATCCAGCTCTAATAGCTCTATTTTCCTCAGCAGAGCCGCCCCCCTTCTCTGACTTCACTCCCCGCTTCTACCTCAACCCTGGCTCCTAGGTTTCTGTTTTCCTGAGGGCATTGCCTCAGGGACGGAGTTACCTTTTCTCTGTATAGTGCTTTCCAGCTTTCAGCAGCTCTCCCACATTACCTTACTTAATCTTCCCAACACCCTGTAAGTCCAGAGAAGGGTCCTTATCAGAACCCCCATTCTTAAATCTGCTCATTCCAAGTCCGTCAGTCCAAGGAGCATCCTGACATATGTGTGTGTTTGCGTACTTTTTTTTTTTCTCCTTCTTCCTTTTTCCCCCTTCCTTTCTTCCTCTTTTTTCCTTTCTTTCTCTTTGATTTTAGATTTACTGTTGAACATGAAGGTGAAACCCATTTGCTGGCTGCTTCCCTCTTACTGGAGCTGGCTGAGAAAGGAACCTTGGTTATGTTTGCCTTTGAGAACAGACAGTGTTTCCATTCATAAACTAGATTTACTCTCTTGCTAGCTTTGCCTTACAGTTTTATTTCTTTTGTTTTTTTCCCTATGGTTGGGTGAAGGAATGTGAAACCCAAGATAGAAAAGAAGAAACACAAGAGGAAAGAGTCCTCGGGTTTGATCACTTGTGCCTCCCTCAAGAACATAATGAATAAGAGAAATTTTATGAATGTGTTATGAATATTTAAGACGAAAGTTGCTCCTTGAAAGCAAGGGATTCCAGCTTTTCTTTCTATCATGGCCCCCCGTAAACCACCTCCCGAGGGAATATGCCTGTGGGTGGACTTCAGAGCAGTGAGCTACTTAGGGACAGAACTGGTTTGACAGCTGGCCACGTATCAAAAGCGACACTGTTGGTGTAGGGATGAGGATCGTTATGAAATCTTTAGAAACTATCCTAAAGACCAATTTGGGTGTCTGGATGACACAACCTCTGTTTTACTTAACATTTCTTTCCGAACTGTTTTTCCTATTTAGGTAACCAGAGAAGACAAAGAATTACACAGAAAGATCCACCAGATCATTCAAGAAGACTGCCAGAAACCAAACCGTAAGTGGTGTAACGTACATGTGTCTCGGTGCCCTGGAGGGGGCTGTTCCCTCCCGGAGAGCGCTAGGTGGAGAGTCAGGAAACCTGGGACCTTTCCCAGTAACAACTTGGAAGCATGACTGGTCAGGATACCTGCCCTCTCTGAGCCTCAGGCTCCTCCTTTCTAAAGTGAGCGTTAGCCTTGCACAGTTGTTCTGACATGGGCCACACGTAAGAGTCAACCTTGGAGCTTTTTTGAACATACAACACTCAGGTCCCACCCCTAGCGATTCTGATTCACTAGGGGCTGGGATGGGGGCTAGACAGGTGAGCTCCTCAAGTGATTCTGATACAGCAAGGTCAGCTGTTACGCTAGGACTTTTTAACATCCTTCTGGTTTCATGTCCTCTGTAATTTGTGTTATTTCTTGTTCCACTCTTCCTTCTTGTCTCTGAACCCAAACCTGACATTTTCCTCTCTTCTAACATCAAGCCCTTCGAGGTTGGGAGGGATGGTTCTAGACATTACAGTTTGTGAACAGTGTAATTCAGTCATCCTGAAACCTGATAATTTGCAAAAGAAATGGTTGAGAAAATAGTTGGTTTTAGTGGAGTTAGATCAGCCCCTAGTGGTTAGAAGCTCAAACTGTAGAGAGTCTGATAACAGACATTACCATTTTCATACTAGTTAGAAAGAGAAGAAAACATTAGTCCTATGTTTAAATCCTGTGTAAACTGATCGCTCTTAAAGGTGACTTTTCAAAGTCTACCTTTTGCAAACATGTGCTATTAACAAATGTTGGCATATGTCAACAAATGACGCCAGAAGAAAAGTGGAAAGGCTTGTTAGTGAGCACAGGCCTCCTCATTCTGCTTTCTTCCTCTCCCGGGAGGTCCACCTCCAGTCCTTAAAGCCCATATATCCCTGGGGCCTGGACCTGTTCCAGGCTGAGTCAGCAGGTGGAGCTGGACCAGATCTCCAGCCCTGGTGTTTATGGTATGCAGCCTTATTTAGCTTTTAAGGACCCATGAAGTCACCTCCCAGAGTGGTGTGACAACAGGTCTTAAAATAAACTGAAAGCAATCTATTATTTTAATGCAAGGTTTCTAACTATTGTTCACTTCATTCAGAACAAGAAGGATAAATATCCTTTAGTTGGGGGAAAAACCACCTATCCACAATTTAAGGAGCTTTTTAGAGCTGTGAAATGTGGGATTCTTCAACCAAGAAGGGATGAGAGGAGAGGCTGGTCCCCAGGTGACATTCCTGCGCTCATGGTAGTCCCAAGCCATCTGGCTAGACTCTTATTTTGATGTGTATTAGGAACAGGGTGGATTAAAGTGATCCTAGGGCCTGCTGAAGCAAATGAAAGCAATTCACACTTCATTTCTTAGGAGAACCAAACAGCCTTGGTGACCTGAGGGTCTATAAAGTGGCAGGTTTTATATCCACTTCTAATCCACAGGTCAGCTCCTGCTTTGGTGAGTGTGTGTGTCAAGGTGGACAGGCTCTGCTACTCAGTCTGTAAATGGGAGCCTTTAAAAAACATAAGCCAATTCCCTGGAACTAGTAAACTCCCAGGAGACAAATTCTGGAGCATGAGTAACTGAGAATACCAGTAAACATACCTTGTGGGAACTGTCAGAGTCTGTTGCAGCCACCCCTTTTCATAAGAAATACCTATGACATTAAAACATTATTCTGAATAATGTATGCACAGGATAAAAAGTCAAAAAGTACAAAAACACACACAGAAAAAGTGAGACTCCCTCCCAACACCGAGCCCCAGGCTCTGTGTTCCCCTTTCCAAAGGCAGTGGGTGTTACTAGTTTCTGGCATATCCTTCTAGAGATGTTATATGCACTTATAAGCATGTTTGTATAGTTTATCCTTTCTAAAAAACATAAGTAAAGCTTAGCATACAATACTCAGTGTTTTATACCTTGTATTTTAAATCTAACATTGGCTTATAGCAGCCATTCAGCAACAGTATGTGTAAAAGTACCTGTCTTTTTAATGGCTGCACAGTATTCCACTATATGTATTGATAGATATTCGACCATTTATTTAAGTATTCCTACTGAACCTTTAGTTTGTTTCTAACCTTTCAGTATGAAACATAGCATTGAGTTTTCCTTGGCAGTATGATTGGTAGGAGAACTTAAAACCTTTAGTCACTTATGAATATTTCAGCAGAGGGTAAACCTACAATAATGAAAGGATTATAAACATGGGCCAGTTTTAGGTCCCTAAAGCACTGATAGAGGGTTTGTCTGAAGATGGCCCGCATGGCATAGTTGTGAAGAGCTGGGCTCTGGACCCACCTTGCTTGGGTTTGAATCCCAGCTCTGCCACTTTGTAGCTGTGTGGCCTTGAGCAAGTCTGTGCCTCAGTTTCTTTATACGCAAAGCAGGGATAATAATCGTACCTACATCATGGGTTGTTATGAGGATGAAATAAATTGGTGTTTTATGAAACTCTTAGGAATATGGCAGAGTAAGAACACCAAGAATCCTTCCCTCCACTTAGACAACAATTGCATCTGTCTGATGTAGCTATTTTGGAACTCTGGAGTCTATCAAGGCTAGCAACTTCCAGAGGAAGGTTTGGACAATGAATTGGGGTTAATTTCAGTCAATTTTCAGATGTTAGTAGCAGCTACTCATCCCCCATCCCCAGCTACATGGCAGACGGCTGTGCATGTGTTTCTGGAGCAGTTTGTACAGAGCTTGTGGGAGCTAGCGGGGGCAAAAAGGACCCAGTCCTCCATGTATCAGGGATTTGTGCTCTGATCACCAGTTGCTGCTTCTGATCACAGAGGTGCAGGCAGAGAGGTGGGTGGCCATTGTTGTACCTCCTCCCATTGTTGTAAGCTGCTCACCCAACAGCTGAAGTGACTTCCAGGGATTTAAAAGACTGGCACCCTTTTTTTTTAAACCCCTTCATTTCTCTTTTTTACCCCTTTTGGAGCCAGAAAAGAAAGACTAGAACATTCAAAAGCACCTGCATATATGGGTAAAATTAGAAAGCGACCACACATGCCCAGGGAAAGGCACAGGCTCAGAAATAGACCTGAGAAGACCTTAGGTTTCCATCTCAGGCTGCTCCTTGGCACAGAGACAGCCTACAACAACCAAAAAAATAAAAACAATAACAAAAAGCAGCAAACACCACAGAAGGTGAAGAATCTAATCTCCAGAGTTACCACATTATTAGATTCAAATGTCCAGTTTTCAACTAAAAACGAAAGACATTCAAAGAGACAGGAAACTATGGCCCATTCAAAGGGAAAAATAAGCAACAGAAACTGTCCCTGAAAAAGACCTGATGGCAAATTTATTACCCAAAGACTTTGAAACAGTTGTCTTAAAGATGCTTAAGAAAATGATGGGTGAACAAAATAGAAAATATCAATAAAGAGATACAAAAACTAGAAAGAAACCAAAAAGAAATTCTGAAAAGTACAGTAACTGAAGTGAAAAGTTCACCAGTGATTCAAAGGCAAATTTGAGCAGGAAAAATCTGAAGAAAAGTGAACAGAACCTAAAGAACCTGTGGGACATCATCAAATGGACCAACATATGCATTGTGGGAGTCCCAGAAGAAGAGAGAAAGGGGCAGAGAGAATATTTGAAGAAATAATGGCTGAAAACGGCCCTAATAGGATGAAGGACATGAATATAAACATCCAAGAAGCTCAGTGAACTCCAATTAAGATGAACTCAAAGAGAGCACACCAAGACACATTATAATCAAACTTTTGAGAGTCAAAACAAAAGAAAGAATCTTGAAAGCTACAAGAGAAAAACAACTTGTCACATCAGTAAGATGATCAGATTTCTTATCTGAAACTTTGGAGGCTGGAAGGCAGTAGGCTGATATATTCAAAATGCTAAAAGAAAAATAACCTGTAAACCAAGAATCTTAGGAGCCCAATACACTTAAAAGAATTATTAGTCTGTGTTCTTGGGCACAGTGTATAAAGTTGTGGTTTTGTGACATCAACAACTGAAAGGGGTGGGGACAGAGCTGCAAAGGAGAAGGAACAGAGGTTTTATATATTTTTGAAGTTAAACTAGAATAAATTCAAATTAGTGTGTTTTAACTATAGGATGCTAAATGTAATCCCTGTGGTAACCACAAAGAAAATAGCTCTAGAATATACACAAAAGGAAATTTTAAACATTTCACTATTAAAAAAATCAACTAAACACAAAAGAAGACAGTAATGCAGGAATTGAGGGACCAAAAGCTATAAGGCATATAGAAAACAAATAGCAAAATGACAGAAGTAAGTCCCTCTTATCAGTAATTAGGTTAAATGTAAATGGATTGAACTCTCCAATCAAAAGACAGAGATTGGCAGAATGGATTGAAAAAAAAACCCAAGAACTCCAACTATATGCCAACTACAAGAAACTCACTTTAGATCCAAAAGCACAGATAGGTTGAAAGTGAAAAGACAGAAAAATATATCCCATGCAAATAGTAACCAAAAGAGAACAGGGGCAGTTATACTAATATCAGACAAAATAAACTTTAAATCAAAATGTTGCAAGAGGGCTTCCTTGGTGGCACAGTGGTTAAGAATCCGCCTGCCAATACAGGGGACACGGGTTCGATCCCTGGTCCGGGAAGATCCCACGTGCTGCGGAGTAACTAAGCCCATGGACCACAACTACTGAGCCTGCGCTCTAGAGCCCACAAGCCACGACTACTGAGCCTGCAAGCCACAACTACTGAGCCCACGTGCCACAACTACTGAAGCCCACGTGGCTAGAGCCCATGCTCCGCAACAAGAGAAGCCACGACAATGAGAAGCTTGCACACTCCAACGAAGAGTAGCCCCCGCTCACCACAACTAGAGAAAGCCTGCGCACAGCAATGAAGACCCAACACAGCCAATAAATAAATAACTAAATTAAAAAAAAATGTTGCAGGAGACAAAGAAGGACATTATATATTAATAAAAGGTTCAATACAGCCAGAAGACATAGTAATTTTAAACATTTTGTACCTGATGACAGACCATCAAAATATATGAAGCAAAAACTGATGCAATTGAAAGAAGTAAGTGGTTCTATGATAATAGTTGGAGATTTCAGTATCCCACTGTCAATAACGGATAGAACAACTAGACAGAAGGTAAGGAAATAGAGGACTTAAATAACACAATAAATCAGCTAGATCTAACAGACGCACACAAAAGACTACCTGACAACAGCATACATACAGCATACAACATGTACGTGGGACCTTTTCCAGGAGAGACCATTAATTAAGTCTCAATAGATTTTAATAGGTAGATATCATACAAAGTATCTTCTCTGTCTAGCATCTTCTGAAGTTAAAAGTCAATAACAGAAGTAAAACTGAAAATTAACAAATTTGTGGGAATTAAACAACACACTCTTCACCAGTAGACTAAAGAAGAAATCATATGGGAAATTAGAAAATACTTAGAGATGAATGAAAACAAAACCCCAAAGTACCAAAACTTCTAGGACACAGAAGAGCTTTGTATGAGGGGAACTGTATAGCTAAGAACACTTATATAACTTTACAATTTAAGGAACTAGAAAAAGAAGAAGAAAGTAACTCAAAGCTAGTAGAAGGAAGGAAATAATAAAGATTAGAGCACAAATAAATGAAATAGAGAATAGAAAAACAATAGAGAAAATCAATGAAACCAAAAGTTGGTTCTTTGAAAAGATCCCTAAGATTGCCAAACATTTAGCTAGGTAGACTAAGAAAAAAGAGAAAAAACTCCAGTTACTAAAATCAGAAATGAAAATGAGGACATTAGTACTGATTCTACAGAAATAAAAAGGATTATAACAAAGTACTATAAACAATTGTACGCCAACAAATTGGATAACCAGGTGAAATGGAAATTCCTAGAAACACAAAACCTACCAAGACTAAATCCTGAAGAAATAGAAAGTCTGAATAGAAACATAGTAAGGAGATTGAATCAATACTCAAAAATCTCCCAACAAAGAAAAGCCTTGGACCTGATGGCTTCACTGGTGAATTCCAAACATTTAAAGAACTAACACCAATCCTTCTCCCCACGTGAATGGAAGGTCACTTTGTGAACAGCCTTACCAGGCAACCCTCGACGGCAGAATGACCTTTGTGAAGAATTAGTTTAAGGCCTTTGGGGCAGTCAGCATTGCTGACCACATATGCCTGTAAGTCACCTTGAGCCCTGAGCCTGAGCACCCAGGTCTTAAAAGAACTGAGATCACAAGCCGAGCAGTGCTGAAATTCCCAGGGCTTCCTCTCTGCTGTGTGCAAGCCCAGTCTGGTTGGAGTCCTTCACCCTCCGTCATCAACCCTTCCTCTCGGGAAGAGTCAAAGCTTCTTCAGAGCAGGGACAAGGTTATGTGCATCTTCTTAGGTTATGGATATGACGATAGAATCATAGTAATTCTCCATGGAAGAAGCCCCCACCATGGGTCTCCTTTCACCCACACAACCATGAGTGAAGTGGGTGCTTTTCTTCCCATTTAACAGATGAGGATGCTGACTGAGAGACCTGGACCACTTTGCCCCAGTCATAGAGCCAGCATTTTTATTCGGGTCCTTTGGACTCCAGAGTCAGCTCTCTGTCTGGACTCTGTACTTGCTCCTCCTTGCTCAGCGCTGCACATGTAGTAGGTGTTCAGGAAATCTTGATCGAATGAATGTTGAAGAAATAGCCTGGGAATGTGGAGACCAGGGGAGGTGGCGAGTTTCCCAACAGTAACCCAGTCGGGAGGAACAATGAGTTGACTAGCCACTAGAGGTCAGGATTTGCAGGTCTTTGTTAGCCCAGGACCACTGCCTGTGAGCATCCCTGACCCTTAGAGCTGGGAAGGACCTCAGAGGTGCCCCCCAGCCCCACTCCCCATGGGTCAGAAAACTGAGGCTTAAAGATGCAGTGACTTGCCCAAAGCCACAAAGGTGCAAAGAATCTCAACCATGCTTTGCCCATCACCACAACCCCTCTTTGAGGACTTTCCTGGAGCCTAAAGCATTTATCACCTGAGAACAACATTCAGTGACTGTGCAGAGCACTAGTGGGCCAGATGCTGGGGATACGGCGGTGAGAGGCCTGGCCCTGTGAATGGGGCTTTGGTGGAAACTGGGGAGGGTTTGTTTCCAGGAATGAGGTTTGACTTTGACTCGATGTTACAAATAAATTTTACATCATCACCTAGGAAATTATATAATTTTATTATAAATTTTATTTCGACTATACATATACATGTATAGTTGAATATAAAGTTTCTCAATGTTTATCGTACCTAAAATGCAATACATTCTGTAATCTCATACTCTAGTCTGTTTGGTAAGAAAAGAATGCTAACCACAACCCACTAAATTGATTTCATGATCCTCTAATGGTCATAACTTCAGTGTGAATACCACTACTCCAAATCATTGATTTCAACTAGGAAAGCAGTCACTCATCCTGAACTGCTACGAATGGTCTCATTTGTTTTGGGTAGAGGGTGAGAGGTTCCTAGAATACAGCCGTCACAGGCAGACTTTTTGGAAGCCTAGGCAGAGAAGAGTGAGAACAGGCCAAAGGTCACCACCGCAGTCCCACCGTCCAGGAGTTACAGAAGGAATGTGGAGGCTGCTGCCAGCCGGCTCTGCTGTCGGCCACAAGAGGGCTCCCGCCTGGGAAGCTAGGGGGTTAGAACTGAATGCATGTGCTTGTACATGTAACTTCATTAGAGAAAAAAGCCTACCAAGCACTAAATCCCCACTGGGTTATGAGTATAAAATTATTGATTGGGAATCCTGGAAGGTTGAAGGCCTGCATCCCCGAGCAGTGGTCCATGGCACAGACCTGAGAACAGGTGTTTTGGTTCGTTCTCACTGATAAGCTAGGCCAGTGCATCTCCTACTTTAATGTGCATAAGAATCATCTGGGGATCTTATTAAGCTGCAGGTTCTGATCCAGGAACTCTGAAGAAGGACTTCCATTTAGAGGAGAGGACAGGAGAGAGAGAGGAGGGTCTGACAGGTGTGTCCAAGCTTAGCCAACTCCCTTTTTCCTGCAGACGTGGAGAAGGGCTGCCACTTCCTGCACATCCTGGCCTGTGCTCGCCTGAGCCTCAGCCCGGTCCTGAGTGAAACTGTGCTGCGGCAGGTGCTGGAGCTCTTGGAGGACCAGAGTGACATCGTCAGCACCACAGAGAACTACTACACTGCGTTCTGAGGAGAGGCCGGCAGGCAGCACGAGTGGAGCGGTTGGGCGGGGGGGGGGGGGGGGGGGGGGAGGAGAAAACAGGTGGCGTTCACTCCCGGGCTCTGATTTTAACATGGTGCTGAGGCTTATAGGCCTGGTGGCAATTATCTCATAATAAACTATGAAATATGGTAATTTGAAGAATGGAACTTGGCATGAATTCTGGAGGCTGCCTTCTGCCTGCTGTATCCTGGGATAAAAGACTTATCTCAGCCACGACATACAAGAAAACCCTTCTCATTGGCCTCCTGGCTGGACCAAGCATCACTCACAGAGCAGAAGAGGAAGAAACAGTGTTGGTAGCTGAACTGGTTGGAGGCTCTGTTGTGGTAAAGGGGCATCCCGTGGAAAAGGCGCTTGTACTGCGGGAGCTGAAGAGCATACAGATCACGAGTTCAGACACTTTTTAAAACTTCAGACTATCAGGTCCTTTCTTGGTGTATCTTGATGGTTAAGAACCTGGTATAGAGGACTAGTTCTCCCCGGATGAGTGTCGCTGACCTACAATTTCTGTGGGTCAAACACCAGTGATGGGTCCAGAGTCTTGGGTTGAATTCTGTCTACAGACCAACGCATGGACGGGAATAAACAGGATCCAAGGCATGGCTCTGTATTTGTCGTTTTCCTTATTGTCCTTCTGAATCAAAAGGTGCTTCAGTACATTTCCCTGTGCTTGAGGACACTGTGACTAAATGCATCATCCCTTAATACCCTGAAGTTCTTGGCGGAGGCCGCTGACCAATCACTTGGCAGTGGTAGATGTTATTTTCAAGGTTACCATTGAACGTGCAGGACGTCCTGACACCATCCAAACACTCAGTATTTGCCCAGACAGGTGATGGGTCATGCTTTTGCTTGGAAGGACAAGGTAAAAGGAAAAAATCCGAGGTATGTAATAGGCTTGTTCTTACAGGACGATGACAAATCCAGCCAGCGAAAACAAAGTTCGGAGGAAGATATGGCGTTAATTACAGTCATTTCACAAAAGGCACATCTGCCTTTGGCTGCTGCATTTGCACTTGATGTAATAAGCTTTTAATGGCTCTGCTGCAGAGCCTGCAGGCCTGGCGCGTTGTGCTGCTCTGTGTGGGAATGGAGTGGCTTTACACTTAGAAACTGGCTGTAGCTCCACATGTCAGACCAAAAGCTAGTACCGACAGATTGCTTCCTGTCTTGGACTTTTCTGACTTGCCCTAAACCTCTGTGCCTGGTTCCTAACAGCGATTACCCAGAAAGCTGCCGCGTGTTGAGAAGGGTCCCTGTAGAACAGAATTTACCTGGAATGACATCCCAGTAGTTCTTCCGTAAGGGCGGCAGCTGATCCATATTGAATACATCTCAGATGACTGGAGCTGCCGGGAAGGAGTCTTGCATCAGAACATAAAAAGGGCACGTCCTTGCCCACAGCTGCCCCACTTCTAGGGTTTATCCCAAGGAGATGATCACATAGATGGGAGAGGATGAATGCACATGATGCCCATTGCTGTGTAATTTAAGATTCCGTAATTGGGAAAAATATTTGTCTGTAGAGGAAAATTAATTATGGTAATGTACACTATGAAATACTATGCAGCCATTAATTTAATGGAGCAGACAGATATTTTCACCATGGAGCAGTATTCCCAGTAGATTTAGTGGGAAGAAAATTGAGATCTGTTTATCTAATACCACTGATCTGAAACTACCTGTGTGTGTATGTATATATCTAAGCAGAGAGCGTGTTTCTGCATATCCATCTGTATAAATGTAGTGTGTATACACGTACATACAGTTGACCACTCCACTCCTAGGGTTTGGTCCCAGGCCTCTTTTCTGTTTAGCTTGCCCCCATGGGGATCTCAGCCAGTCTCAGATCATCTGTCGCTGACAAACTCCCCAGTTTACATCCAGTTCGGACCTCCTCGAACTTCTGAGCTACACTCAGCCTTCTGCTGACAGTCCTACTTAGGTGTCCAACAGACATCACACACATAAGATGCCCAAAGCCAGGCCCCCTACCACCCCTGACCCCAAATGTGCTTCTTCTGAAGTTTTCCCTGATTCAGGAAAAGGCAGCTCCATTTTTCAGGTTGCTCAGGCCAAACCCGTTGACTCCTTTCTCTCACACCCCACATCCGACCTGCGCACAATGGCGGCAGCATCTCACTCCTCCGCCGCCACCACCTGGAGTATTGTGGGGCCTCCTACTGCCCTTCCTGCTCCCCTGGCCCCTCTTCAGTTCACTGTCAGCACAGCAGCACAGCTTGACTCAGACTCTGCTGTCCTCTGCTTCCGGCACCTGAGGCAGCACAGTGTCACCAGGGCTCTGCTCTGCAGGGCCTCCTCTCCTGCCATTTCCCCTTCACCTCTGCTCAGCTTCTCAGGCCCTGCTGTTCCTCACACACACCAGAGACATTCTTGACTCAGGGCCTTTGGCCTTGCTGTTTCCTCTGCCTGGAATGTTCTTCACCTGGATAACCATGTGGTGGGCTTCCCCCTCCCCTCCTTTGGGTCATTCCTTGAGTGTTACCTTTTCAGTGAGGCCTGCCCTGATCCCTTTTTTGCTGATTGCAACCAACGCCTTCTCCCTCCTCCCCAGAACTCCACAGTACTTATTTTTCTCCACATTCCTTGTCACCGTGGAACACATTCCGTATGTTTCTTACTTACCCTGCTTGCTATTCAATATTTATTCTCCCTAATAGAAAAAATGCTCTATGAGGGCAGAACTTTTTCTCTGTTTTGTTTCCTACTGTGTCCCAGCACCTAGAACAGTGCCTGGCGCATCTTCCAAGCAATACCACTTCTATGTGTGTGTCTGGCTGCCCTCCACCTGCTAATAGCTGCCTCTCTTTCCTGGGGGACTTTCTGCAATGTCTTGGAAGGCTGTTCAGGCGGGAAGTACTCAGAATTAACACCCACCAGGGGCAGTCTCAGCCAGTGGGACCTGGGGTATAAATACTTCTGCTCCCTCACCCTTCCATTGAGATATCTCTGAGGCTCCTGTTCTACAGCACTTTCCAGAGTTTCTCTGTGGGATTAAGCTCCATCCACCCACAGCAGCAGCGAACTTGATGATCACCCTTAATTGGCTACCTTACCCTCCTGTCTTACTTTCCCACTCTCCATTACCTTTTGCTGCACCTTGCAAATGAATTGCTCCTTTTCTGATCCTTGTCTCAGGGTCAGCTTCTGGATGAACTATGTTCACAAATATATTTGACAAATTCTTATGAATAATTATGCACATCAAACAGAGATTACCAGAAATGCTCACCAGAGTGACACACTTGTTACCCCTGAAAAGTGAGATGTCAGATGCTTTTTAACCTACATATCTATACTTTGATAGTTTTACAATTAGCAAGTGTCATTATATAGAAATAACAAAGCTGTCTCTCCCTTCCCACCCCCTACTCACATAACCTAAATCATGAGTGAACCAAGAATGCGATGAGACTCTTTCCTCCACAGCAACAGAAGAACTATGAGAAGTTGAGGGAAGCTCTTGGAAAACTCTCCGGGGCTACAGTTGGGTCACCGCTCATGTACCAAAGAGCAACCAAGGGGTTCGCCTGAAAAGGAGGGAAGCTGAGCAGACATCCTCCCCCTCTCTCGGTGCGTACATGTTTCAGGAGCTGTGAACACTGTGTATAGTTAATGTAGGCGAGAAGACAAATAGTGTTCTGTCTGGTCGAGGGTTTGTTTGAAGATCCATGATTATCCCCATCTGGTAAACTACCATTGCTTCTCATCCCTATAAGACACTTCTTTCTAATTATTTCCCCCTCTGATAGTGTGCCAGGACACTGGCTGGGAGAAAGCCGAGCGGAAAGAAGTCTATTCAATGATGAGGAACCCAAGACTTGGTGCCAAGGATGAAAACCAAGCAAACTTGTAATTTTCCACTGGAGAAAACATCCACACTTTTTTATTAGCTTGGTCTCTTCTCTACAAGTGGCCTGTAGAGCAACTGCCCCCAGAAAAGCACCTCATTGTTTCCTTACTAGATTTACAAGAAGAACACAGGCAAACTCAGGAAGACCGTGGCGAGGCTTGCTGGAGAAGACAGCAGCAGGCACTGGGGAGAGAAGCAGGACCAACCTGAAGGGAAATCATGTCTGTGGACAAAGAACCTTGCAATAGAGTTTTTGTTTGCCTAACAGTCTACTGATTGAGGCTCTAAATGTGATCCCAAACTCCCACATAAGTGAGTTTTTACTTAATCCAGAATTTAAAAAAAAAAACAGCCTATTTTTATTGAACTTTTATTAGGTAAACCCAAACAGATCAGTCCCAGGGTTTACGTGTTCACAAGAATTCTAAATCAAACCCCAAATTCCTGAAGAGACTCCAGCCTCTCCCTGTATGTCAAATTAAAAAGATAGGTTTGGGCTTCCCTGGTGGCGCAGTGGTTGAGAGTCCGCCTGCCGATGGAGGGGACATGGGTTCGTGCCCCGGTCTGGGAAGATCCCACATGCCGCGGAGCGGCTGGGCCCGTGAGCCGTGGCCGCTGAGCCTGCGCGTCCGGAGCCGGTGCTCCGCAGCGGGAGAGGCCACAACAGTGAGAGGCCCGTGTACTGCAAGAAAAAAAAAAAAAGATAGGTTTTACTTTGAAACATCAAAAGAGGAATTTTGAAGACCGCATAATAGCCCTAGTTTTTTTTTAAGATAGAAACAGTAAAGTGGTGTCTCATTCAGACTGATGTGGTGAAAAGTTTGTGTAAACTAGTGAAAAACCTGGGTTTGAAATAGTGCCATTTTATGGCTTTCGGTCTACCCAGTGTTTCATATTATGTCTGAATTACTATAAGGGAACAGGTTTGCTGCTCTGAGGAAAGCCGCTTTAATGAATAAGAATTATTTAAATTATATATCATTTGTTATTATTCAGTATCATTTAATTTTTATGTATTATGTACCATTTAATATCTATAGGTGATTTTAAAGTACTTGAATTTAAGAGATTTGAAAACATACATCCATACAAAAGCCTGTACACAAATGTTCACAGCAGTGTTATTCCTAATAACCAAAAAGTGGAAACTACCCAAATGTCCAACTACTAATGAATGGATAAAAAGATGTGGTATATTCATACAATGGAACATTATCCAGCCATAAAAGGAATGAGGTACCGATGCGTGTTACAGCATGGATGAACCTTGAAAACAGTATGCTAAGTGCAAGAAGTCAGATACAAGAGGCCACATGTTGTGTGATTCCATTTCTATGAAGTGTGCAGAACGGGCAAATCCATGAAGACAAAAAATAGATTAGTAGGGGCAGGAGGAGAGTTGGTGGTACAGGGTTTCTTTCTGGGGTGACAGAAATTTTCTGGAATTAGGTAGTGATGATGTATGCGTGACCCTGAATATACCCAAAACCACTGAAATGTGGGTTAGGTTGGGATTCCTCACAGTGTGCCCTGTTCCCAGGGCGGGCTTCCCAAGGAAGAGCACACCCCAGACGGAAGCCGCATGGCCATTTTGTGCAGAGCCCCAGAAGCCGCACAGTGTCACTTCCATGGCATTCTGATTGTCAGGGCTGTCGCAGAGTCACAAGCCCACCCACGCTTTGTGAGGTCAACAGTCTTCATCAGTGTGCATCTGGTAGGTAAAAACAATTTCTGGGTTTTGTTTACATTTTTACGTCTTTAGGTATGAGTGGCGTCAAGCATCAGTTCATTCCAGGCAACATTTAGACAGATGCATTATGCCCTGGACGTTAGCCATTGCTTCCAGCAGAGGCTGAGGGAGGCCCGGGTCGTATGTTCTAGCAGCGGTGTCAGCTGCAGAAACAGTCCAAGGCCGGACACTGAGGTCCTAGCTAATACACAGCTGGAATAAACATCCTGAAGAACTCAAACCTCAGTGTTCCCAATTTGCTACTTCAAGTGCTTGGACACATGCCTGCCCAAATGTTATATAATACACGAAGGCAGCAATCTTTTAAAAACCAATCACCATATTATGAACTGAGACCTCTCATAAACCAGACACCATTCAGCTCTGGTTCAGTGACTCTGTCCCCAGCCAGATAAATGTGAAAAACTAAGGATGTTTTTAAGAAAGGGCTAATTAAGTGGAGAAGATAGTTTTCGTAATAGAAATGGTCTTAATGCTGCTTCCACTTTAATCAGCATAGCCTAATTATCATAATAAGGCAATGCTTGCATTTTCGTCATTGACTGGGGTTTGGTACAGTTAATTGGGCAACACCCATTTTGGTAATCTTCTTGGCTAGAAATTGCATCCTCAGGGAGAAGCTTTTTCATTTTTGTTCTGAGGACAAATCAGTGAATGGAGCAAGTAAAGTAGGGGTGAGGACAGAGCATCCTTCCATTGTTTTTAGCTCTACTTCAGAGCAAAGCAACAGCAGTGTCACATAAGCTGTGATACGTGGCACAGTTAACTTGTGATAAGTACTGAGTTTTCTCATGTACTGAAATTTGTGAATGATTAGTCTATTCTAATATAAATTTGGTGGCAGAATAACATATTGAGCTGTTAGCATGGGATTTGTTTTTCCTGTCTTTTACTTCTTCCGAGCAAGAGGCCAGCCTTGCCTCCGGGAGGTTTGGTTTGGAGGCCAAATCCAGAAGTTGTTTGTGCAGACAAGCTGACTTATGTTTTCTGGAAGCCTGGAGCCTGGGAGGGATTGGAGATTAGTGGGCTCCAGGCATTGCAGACCAGAATGTGCTGCCCGTGGTGCCTGCAGCAGGTGGCAGGTTGGCAGGACTTCTGTGGAGAGGTTCTGCAGTGTCTCTTGCAGACTTAAAGCTTTGGCCTGTGATCCCCAGCTTCAGCCGAGATTCCCAAGCTTGGAACGGAAGCTTCTGCAAGCCTCCTTCTCTAAAGGGACACACTGGGGATATCAGCAGAAGACTGGGTCTCAGAAGAGTGGACACATCTCGTATTTTCCAGGCACCACGTACCCTCTTATGTGATGGTTTTTCACGCATCTCTAGAGAAGGGGAGAGCCTGCCCCACCCAACTACTACCAAAATTATTTTCTTTCCAGCACAGAGAATGAAGGCGCCAAGCCCCAGCTAACTTGAAATAAAAAAAGGAATATGATGTCTCACCCATCTGAGTTTTGGGAGTAGGATTCATATCACTACAGTTAGAATCAAGTCAAGGTGAAGTTTTGAACAAGGTCACATTCCCACCCACTTGCATTCCAGAATGGTCTCTTAGTGGTAAAGAAAGGTACAGTGTCATGGTAAGGTTCCAGGGAAATTGCTCATGACCCTCCCACAGAGCTCACTACGCACGCAAACCACCAGTCCTGCATCACTGTGGAAACAATTGGAAATCACCGCCTCAGAGGATGGGGGAGGGCAATGTGATAAGAGTTTGTTATGCTTCCTCAGTGAGGTCCACCTTATCATGAACTGAAAATATCACCGTGTCCTGCAACCATCATGTATGCTGATCAGCCAGAGGTGGCCTGGACCACACAGGCAAGTGAGCAAAGAGGATCTAACTTAGGAGAAGGCTCCAAACCACCTGAACAGTGAGTCTTCTCCCAACATGAAGACGCTTGAAAAGGCCTGACTCATCCAGCAGCCAGCCCAGCCCAACACCTCGGGAAGAGTCAGCAGCCTGTGTGGTTTCTGTCCAGTCCTAGCTTGTCTTGCCCTGGTGGAGGGCAAGAAACAGAAACGCCGCTCCTGAGAATGGCAGCCGCCTTGAGAATGCTGGTATCAGCACTCCGTCAGGGGCTGGGCTGTCAGCCCAAGCACACACCCCGTTGGGGCGAGCCTGAGAGTGGGAGTCATCTGCCTTTTCTGTCCATTTCTTGTGGACCCAGGTAACCAGGGAAAATGGGAGGTGGGCGTGTTCTGAACCTATAGCCAGCTGAGCTCTGGGACTTAACTAGACTTAACTAGCTGTTCCCACGTGTTCCCTCAGAGGTTGCCCACATCACAGTTCACCTGGAATTCTGTGATGGGCCCAGCAGTAGGCACAGAGTGGTGCTTGATAAATGTTTCAGTGGATGGGCAGTGTACTTATTGAGTGACAACTGTGCGCAAGGCATTGTGCCAGGTGTAGAGGGGATGCCGAGACAAAGCTCCAACCCTGTCTCCAGGGAACTTTCAGTCAAGTGGATCATAGGCACATGCCTACATGACTTAAAACCCATGGGTGCACATGGTATTGTTTGACCCTTGGAGTTTAAAAATATTAAAACTATTATGGTTAAAAATATTAAACCAACATAAAAAAATTAGCTACCATCTGTATTTTTTTGAAATACAGTGTAGTTTGAAAGACCACAGAAGAAACTGGTATCAGGGTTGGCCCCTTCAGATAGGGAATTGGGAGCAGGGAGTGGGTAGCAGATTCATTGCAATGTTTTGTAATTTTTTTATTGTGTAAAATGCTATACCTCTACAAATAAACAAAAAAAGGGTGGGGAATTTACATCAAAATCCAGCTCTCTGGATTTTCTTTTTTAGAGCATTTTTAAAATTTATTTATTTATTTATTTATTTTATTATTTTTTTGGCTGTGTTGGGTCTTCGTTGCTGCACGTGGGGTTTCTCTAGTTGCAGCGAGTGGGGGCTACTCTTCATTGCAGTGTGCGGGCTTCTCATTGCAGTGGCTTCTCTTGTTGTGGAGCACGGGCTCTAGGCGCACGGGCTTCAGTAGTTGTGGCATGTGGGCTCAGTAGTTGCGGCTCATGGGCTCTAGAGTGCAGGCTCAGTAGTTGTGGTGCACGGGCTTAGTTGCTCCGTGGCATGTGGGTTATTCCTGGACCAGGGCTCGAACCCATGTCCCCTGCATTGGCAGGCGGATTCTTAACCACTGTGCCACCAGGGAAGTCCTGGATTTTTCTTGGCAACTCAGGATTCTGGCAGTACTGGGAACATTTAGTCTGGAAACAGTGTGTAGGTGGGCAGAAGGGCAGCATTAAAAGATTTTAAGCTGAAGGCTAGCATCAGATTTACATGTTGGAAAGAATATTTTGGCCGCAGAGTAGAGGAGCATGGCTCAGGGGCAGGTAGACCAGAGAGACGTGACTGCAGTGATCCAGGGGAAGGTAGTGAGGACCTAAACTGGGACGGTGGCAGGGAGACAGATGACAGAGACATTAATGAAACAGACCTGAGGTGGGTAACTGATTTAGGAGTGAAGGAGAGTGGAAAAGGCCAGGGTAACTCCCAGGTCTGCAAGACACACCACGGTGATTGCCACAGCAGCCTCAAACTAATGGAAGGGAGAGAGGGCTCAGGAGATCTGTGGGCCTTCTCAACTGGATTCAGCAGAAATCCTGAAAGAGTGCATCTCCTGAAATGCAAGGAAAAGCCCACACAGGAAACGCACTCTCAGAGGCAAACAGCTCCTGTCCCCCATTCCAGACACCAGTAGTGTCTCAGTGATTTTCCAGAGAAAACAGCCTCTCTGGAGAACACAGCATGGGAGAACTAGAATTTCAAACAGAAAAACTTAATGCTTGTGGTTAAAAAGACAAAGAAGCACCAACTGAGAAGTAGTTTAAATCATATTCCTTTAGGGGATGGATTTTCTTGGATCTGTGTGCATCCTTTACAGCTTTATTAGTCACTGCTAAAGCCCTTTTTGGGTCACAGAGCCGCCAGCAGGGTGCTGTTCCTGGGAGGATTACCTTGAGCAACCAGCCGCAAACAGCAACCCTGCATGTCAACAAGCCGGGCTGCCCTGGCAACATCACCATCCAAGAGGGGGAGCAGATGCCCCAGCCCTGAGGTTTGAGGCAACCAGTAAATGAACTAGCCTAGAGCCTCTGCGATTCTCTTTCCCTATGCATGACAAAATTTTATCTCATTTCCTACTTGAATCAGAGTTGAAAATATTTTTCCTTTGAGACTCTGTGGTCAGATATCAATTTATTAACACTGTGCATGGGGACATGGGTTCGAGCCCTGGTCCGGGAAGATCCCACATGTGGCAGAGCAACGAAGCCCATGAGCCACAACTACTGAGCCTGCGCTCTAGAGCCCGCCAGCCACAACTACTGAAGCCCGCGCCAAGAGCCCGTGCTCTGCAACAGGAGAAGCCACCACAATGAGAAGCCCGTGCACCACAACAGAGAGTAGTAGCCCCTGCTCACCACAACTAGAGAAAGCCTGCGCACAGCAACAAAGACCCAACACAGCAAAAAATAAATAAATAAATTTATAAAAAAAGAGTAAAATCACACTAATGTTAAGTACTTAATAATAGCTAATGATTATTGAACAGTTATGTACCAATCACCCAACCAACTTAAATCTTCACATAAACCTAAATAGATAGGTACTATTATCATTCCCACTACAGATGAGGAAATTGAGGCCAAGACTGTCTTGCCCAAGTATATGCAACTAGTAAGTGGAAGAGCCAGGTTTCTACCCAGTGAGCTTAACCACTAGGCTGTACTGCTTTCATGATCAGAGAAGCCTATTCTCTGGTGCCTCTGAACTGTGAACTCAACACAGTGTCTTCAAATTTAGGCTGATATATAGATTTTATTTTTGCTACAGCTGAGCCTGCACTAAGAACACCACTTCTGATGATAAAGGTTATATGGGATGCTGGGCTGAGTGGGTGGGGTGATATCATGTCACACTGGTGGCAAGGAGGGAGCAGGTGTTTACTGAAGCATGTAGGAAATCTGGGGCAAGGCAGCAAACATTCCTATCTAAACAGCAATATGGTCCCAGAGGAAGACCAAGAGAATATGGTTCAGTAACCTCCAAGGGATTTGGTTTAGCCCATGCAGTATTGGTATTCTCAGGTTGTTGTTTTTTTTAATATATATATTAAAGATGTTTAATGATGAAATATTTCAAACATACAGAAAATAATGAAGCAGAAAACCTAGATACCACTGAGATGAGGCAGCTGATTAATTTAGTTTTCCCACCTCTGCTTCAGTTCTGTCTCTTGAAAGAAACATAATGTTAGAGATACAGTAAAGCCAAACCCATTCCCTCCTTGCCTCTACTCCCACAGGTAACAACTACCTTAATGTTGATGTGCATCATCCCAATGCAGGTATTTATTGTGGCATAGCTTGCAACTAGTAAATTGTACAGGTCTTAACCATACAGCTTGATGAATTTTTACACATGTAAATAAGACAAGACCCAACACAAGATATAGATCAATAACATGTCCAGGACCTCAGGGGACTTCTTTGCCTCACACTTCAAAAATAAATTGACAGAGTTGCCAACATTTAAAAAAAATTTTTAAATCCTTGTAAAGCAACTATACTCCAATAAAAATTAATTTAAAAAATAAAATTCATTTACTCAAAATAAATGAATAAATAAAAGTTTAAAAATCTAGAGATTTAATATAAAATTCCAATTTTCTAGCTTCTCTTGAAATGTTGGGAAATCTGACCACATTAAGCTCATATTCTGGCTTGGAGACAGAGTAGATCTGCCCACTTTAGATGAGGTGTGAGCTCCCTAGTTTACCTACTGCATCCATCATGTCTTATTGTTTATCCAGCCCACTTCATTCATTTGCATAAGCTAACCTGCGACTCATCCCCTGAAAGGTGCCACCGTATTTATAATATTTCAAAAATACTGCAAATATAAAAAGGCTGAGAACAACTGCCTCATCCATCCTAAAGAAAGCAGAGTTAGAGAAAAAGTGTCCTCCTCTCCAACCTGCTAGGTGATTTGGGAAGCTGCTGACCATGCCATAAAACAAAAAGGAATCTGATTCTCCAGGTCTTTGCTACTCAAAGTGTGGTCCTTGGACCAGCAGCGTCAGCATCATCCAGGAGCATGTTAGAAATACAAAATCTCAGTTCCCTCCCCAGAGCTACTATATTAGTCTGCTAGGGCTGCCATAACAAAGTACCACAGACTGGGTGGCTTAAACAATGGAAATTTATTTTTCATAGTTCTGGAGGCTTGAAGTCCAAGATCAAGGTGTCAGCAGGCTGGGTTTCTTCTGAGGTCTCTCTCTTTGATTTCTCCCTGTGTCTTCACACGGTCTTTCCTCTGTCTGTCTGTGTTCTCTTCTTACAAGTCATATTAGATTAGAGCCCACTTCAGTGACCTCATTTTACCTTAATTACCTCTTTAAAGACTGTATCTCCAAATGCAGTCACATTCTAAGGTAATGGGGATTAGGACTTCGACATATGAAATTTGAGAAGACACAGTTCAGCCCATAATACCTAGCAAATCAGGATTTACATTTTAACAAGATCCCCAGGGCACTTGTGTACACATTAAAGTTGGAAAAGTACTGCCCAGTGCCTGCTCCCCAGTGGATAAAACACAAGTGGGTCTGTCAGGGTGGAGGCAGGGAAAGGAGGAGAAGCTGGGGTGAGTTTTTAGATGAACTTTCTCTCCATTCTACACGTCTGGTAGGGTGAGACTACTGTAAAGGTATTCCCTCTTCTTGAAGTTGAAAGAGGTCAATTCGCTCTTGAGGGGGAGTCCCTTCCTCTCATTGAGGAACAGAGACCCTCTGCACTTTGGGGAAGGTGAGCAGGTAAGGTTAACATGTGAGGCTTGATGAATCAAAGCTGATATGAATCTGACCCATGGGAGTTTTGAAGAGCCTCATTCTGAAAACATGTTGGAATGCTGGAAATGTGACTGCTCTTAGTAGAGAGGTCATTTTCATCTGGTCCTTACCTGCAGGCTTCCTCTATCAAGGTGCAAGGCATGTCTTTGGGACTTCCTGGAAGGGGGACCAGGAAGATACCACACTGCATTCCTCCCCACTCTGTACAAGTTCATTTACCACCTCTCTCATAGGCCTGATGCTATGGTGACAGTTGCCATGGAGACACTGCTATGCACGGTTGAAGCTAATCCTGGCCCATACTGTCAATCACATGGTTTAAGCTAGAGATTTTCAAGCTGTGCTCCATAAAACTATAAGGTGCTTTCAGGGTTTCACAGATATTTTATTCAAATCTCAATTTAAAATAATTTAAATTTATTTTTTAAATTACAAAGAGTTTATATGCTTGGGTGGGGGGGATCAAACAGTATATAGAATGAAATATATACTACAAAGTGAATGCCCAAATTCCCATCTGACAGAGTAGCTCTTTTAAAGCTAATCCTTTCTACAAATAATAATAATAAATTCTGGACCCCCTTCTCAAAAAAAAACCCTATTTTGATGGCACTGAAAGGCATCCAGACAGTAAAGGAAGGGAACCTCTCTGGTGAGACCCACATTTTTATAGCTTTACCACTAAGGCAGTCAGTCTCAAACTAGAGTTTGTTAAAATACAGATTGCTAGATTCCACCTCGAGTTTCTAATTCACTAGGTCTGGGATGGGGCCCCAAAGTTTGCATTTGTAACCATTCCCCATGTGATGCTAATTACTGGTCCAAGGACCACACTTTGAGAACCACTGTCAGCTCACACAGGGTAGAGGTCATTGAAGGACTAAAGCCACAGGCTTAGTGGCCTGATGATTCTGAGAAGGAGTTTACAAATAGAGTGGCTGGAAACTGTGGTGAAAATTCTGGAGAGGAGAGAGTCACAGAGGGGGAAACTCCCAAATATGTTTATAAATTCTCCTCAAATCCTTGGCTGACTCTTGAACTGTACATGTCCAAGTGAGACTCCAAGGGATCCATGGGAAAAACAACAGCTGATGGCTGGAAGAGATTGAGCAGAGATTTCAGCCATTGCCCATCACGGGGGTGACAAAGTGTGGACCTGAAAGTCTCACCAAGTGATACGGGTTTGGTAAACAACTGCAGCTTTCAACTGAAACCACGGAAGGGCTACACGCTAAGAGTAAAGGCTACGTCTCTGACTATGTTGACCAAGAAGGCTGCAAATAAGAAAAGAATTTTTTTGGGGTCTTAGGAATTGCAATTCAGGAAACACTGATTTGGGTAAAACAGTAAGAGTGTTCCAGAGAAGAGAAGGAGTCTGGGGCTTATACAGGCAAAAGCCACAAAGTTGTTAAAGTTGGTTGGCAAGAATTATGATTGATCCTGATGCAAGAAAGGAAATATTTGTCCTCAAGGGACAGGTTGTGCACAAGTTATTTAGGGTCAGATAAGTAGGTAGGCTGTCATGAGTTATCTTAGGGGAAGGGTCCAATAAGTATCTTGAGTTTCTGGAACATTGGGCAGACATTCTGGAAGCCTTCATTAAGACAATCACATCAGTCACACTTCTTCAATGCCCTCCCAGCTCCAGTTTAGAGTGCTCTCTTAACAATACCATTCCATTTTGATTTTTTTTTCCCACAACTAAGGCATTAACCCTAGCACTAAGGTTAAAACTAAAATAGACCCATCCTAACCAAACCTACAAGCGAGTTTTAATTGATGTGATCCACCACTGGAAGAAAATGCTCATCAGAGGAAGATAACAGAATCCAGTCTCTAGAACATGTTCACAATGTTCACTCTACAAAATTATTAGACATGGGAAGAAAAAGAAAAATGTGACCCATAACCAAGAGATAAATCCGTCAATAGAAACAGACTCACACAACCCAAATGTCAGAATTAGCAGACAAGGACTTTATAATAACTGATTAATATGTTAAAGAGTCTACAGTAAAAGATGCATATACTTGGTGAAGAGATGAGAAATTCCAGAGAGATCTGAAAACTGTATAAAAGAGTCAAATGGAAATTGTAGACCTGAAAAGCACAGTATCTGAAAAATGATCCTTCTGTTCCACATCCTCACTCCCAATCCAACTTTCTGCCCCAGAGTTAAACATCCACAACAGGGTTCTTTGCTTGTAAGTGATGAAGACTTTAGCTAGCTTATGCCCATGTGATGAGGTGTAGGCCAGCCTACATAGCCAAACTGTGGTGAGGGGCAGAGTGGAGCTGGTTTAGGTTCATCTGCCCTAGGGATTCAAATGCCATGAAGATGCTCTTGTCACTCATCCCTCGCCTCTGCCTGAGAATTAGCTCTATACATTCTCACTGTGAGCAGGCTTCTCTATGTGGTGAGAGAGATGGCTGAAGTGAGCTGTGGGCTCATAGCTTCTAGCTCTGAGAAGAAGGGGGATCTTTTCCCGTAGCACCAGTTAGAAAATCTCAGGAGAGGTCTCTGATTTGTCCAGTGTAGGTCACATTCTCTCCATAGACCAATCACAGTTGCCAGGGATTGGATATTGTTAATAGCTTTGGTCAGATCCCCAATAACTACAGCCAAAGGAGACAGTTCCCTTTGGAAGGAGAACAGTTCTTCAAAAGGAAAGAGGTAGCATATATGTGGTAAGTGGAACAACTGTTGTGAGCTGGACAACCATTTCACGTTGTGCTGACTTCACCATTAGCAGTTAGGTGTGAATCCACATCATTTAATATGTATTACATAGTGTCTCACTGTGGGTTCCCCTCAAAGCAGCCCATGTCAGTGGTCTGGATGCAAGTAATTTTGGAGGGACATGATCCAAAGAGCATGGTGAAGAAGTGGGAAAGTGAGACAGGAAAGGGAGAAAGCCAATGAAGGTGTGGTAATGGACAGATTAGCATTTTGGGCAAGTGGTCTCAATTCCACTGTGCCCCTTGAGAGACTGTGCCCCTTGAGAGACACACCGCAGAATCGTCCAAGGGACAAGGAAGTTAGGGAATTTATCCACTACTCCCATCCCTCATGGTTGTAAGTTGCTCCTGTGGGGCTAGAGCTTCTGGAGCATACAGCCAGAGAAAGCTCTCAAACAGAGAGACACAGGCGCTTGAAGGCGGAGGCTGCAATTGTATGAGGAAAGTCCGCTGAAGCTGCAGATCTCTGCAGTGGCTGAGGGGAAGTGGGCAGGGCACTGATAGTGCCTGATACACATCTGTAAATCCCTTTACATAAACAGGATTCTGTTACACATTGTTCTGTAAGAATTGAAACTTCAAAACTATGTTTTAACTATGTTTAAAACTCAAACAACAATATCCCCATCCCAATGAGCTATAATTCCACATGGGAATCCTGGTGACCACAGGGTTAATGCCCTCATTATAGTTCAATAGTCAGTCCTGCAATAACTAGTTTATATGTTACATCTCTCATGGAGGCGCTATCCTACTCTAGCTGTTAGATATGAGTGCCTGAGTAGCTAATGTATATTGATGTAAGATTTTCTTCAAGCAGACTTAAACAACTACCCTTAAAACTGAAAATGGATTTCACAGGTGAAAAACAGGACATTTAAGAAGAAAATTTGGTTGTGATGAGTTCAGCCAGGACCAAGATACCAAATGTCCCACCTTAGACCAATTCTTCAAAGCGTCAGCCTCACTGACAATAGCTGATGAAAGCAATATGCTGAAAATGCTCATGCAAAAAAAAAAAAAAAAAAAGCCACTCGAAGACAAGAGAGAATGATAATATTTACTTGTTTGGGAAAGTCACCTTTTATGGCACTAGAAATTACCCAAGTCCTAAATACGTTTTGTGTAGTATATTTTGCACATTAGTTTTATAGACCCTGCCAAGCAGCAATGCCATTTTGAGACTAAACACAGTGGAGCATAAAAACAAACTTTCTGTTTCATTCCATGGAAAATGAACAGCTTAATGTTTTTGTAAAAACATACACAAGTCTGGTGACGAAAATGCACGTACAGTGCCACACATAAACAACACATTGCACATGAAGAAGAACATACCGTTAAGGAAAAGCTTAGGAAACCTCGAGCTCTTGTTAATAAGACCTATTAGTAATCAGGCAACAAGAACATGGAAAGAGCAGACTGCTGGGAAAGAGCGATAACTGCTGCCAGATCATTCTGCCCAGAGAGAAATTTGCAAATGCACAAATTGCACTAGAAATGCAAGTTCCCTGAAGGCGGGGCTCTGGTCTATCTTATTCACAGAGTAAATACTATGGTCCCTCAGTCAGCGGGAACCGGGCAGGGGGATGGGGGCTGGGGACTCGGCCGGCGCCAGGGCCTGAATGGAGCGCGCCGGTTTCGTGGCGTGGATATATCTGCTTCTAAGGTGGCTGTAATTGGCACGCTATCCCATACCAAAGTACCTTTTGAGAAGAAAAAGAGGTGAACTATAAAGTGAGAGCCAGTTTCATCTCTACTCTGCAATCTAGGAGAAAAACTTTCGCCCGAGGACAGATCAGGGGGCCCGGGTTCAATCCCTGGTCAGGGAACTAGATCCCACATGCACACCGCAACTAAGGGTTCGCATGCTGCAACTAAGGAGCCTGCGTGGCGCAGCTAAGAAGCCAGCGAGCCCAAACTCAAGGACCCCCCCGAGCCACAACTGAGGAGCATGCCTGCCACAACTAAGGAGCTGGTGAGCTGCAACTAAGGAGCCCTTGAGCTGCAACTAAGGAAGCCATGTGCAGCAACTAAGACCTGGTGCAACCAAATAAATAAATAAAATATTTTTTAAAAAAGAGTAAACTCCAGAAAAGTGAAAAATAAATTTGGATAAGAGTTAAAGAAAAATCCATGAGGAATTAGTTTCAGGACCCGCAGATGATACCAAAATCCACAGATGCTCAAGTCCTGCATGTAAAATGGCGCAGTAGAGTCGGCCCTCTGTCCCTGTGGCTGCGGAACCCCGACTGTACTCAATGTTGAACGAATGAACGAATCCAACTTGCTTGATGTTTGAAGATTAAAGTTATGTACGATCTGTACAGACCAGCAGGACCAGAGAAAAAATGGTGCTTCTTTTAGTAAATGATGATAATAATAGTCATGATAATGACTAACAGTTAGCGAGGATTTACCATGTGCCCACACTGTGCTGACCATTCTATGTGACTGACCTCATGTTCACCTGACAATGACTCCATAAGGTAAGCATTATTATCTCCACTTTACAGACAAGAAACAGAAGCTTAGAAAGGTGAAACAACTTTCAAAGTTGCACAAAAAAATAACAGTAGAGCAGGAATCCAAACCTAGACCCACACTTTCTCCTCACCTCACTCCTCTGCCATATATGCAATTCAGAAAAGCTATCAAGGGCTTCCCTGGTGGCACAGTGGTTAAGAATCCACCTGCCAGTGCAGGGGACATGGGTTTGAGCCCCGCTCTGGGAAGATCCCACATGCCACGGAGCAACCAAGCCCGTGCGCCTCAACTACTGAGCCTGAGCTCTAGAGCCCGCAAGCCACAACTGCTGAGCCTGTGTGCCACAACTACTGAAGGCCGCGCCTACAGCCCGTGCTCCGCAACAAGAGAAGCCACCGCAATGGGAAGACCACACACCGCAACAAAGAGTAGCCCCCGCTCGCCACAGCTAGAGAAAGCCCGCACGCAGCAACAAAGACCCAACGCAGCCAAAAATAAATAAATAAATTTAAAAGAAAGAAAAGCTATCAAGAGAAATATCTTTTTTTTTTTTTTAACCTGCCATGAAATGTTGGCAAAAATGTAGTAGTAACATTCAGATGGGGAGAAAACAATGATGGGGAAAAGTGAGGAAGCAGTGGCTTCTATGAAGTTGTGCCTGTACCAGGGCTAAGCTGTCATTATATGATGCACACATCAAGCGTTAGCCATCATCAAGAATACAGCATCTTAATATGCGTTTCATGTGGCATCTCAGTGATGCTGAGGTGGTGTCTTCACACTGAAAACTTTTCAGACATTTCTGGGTTACTGTAATAAAATGGGCGGTGAGATCCAGAATTTACTTTTTACTTTTCAGGCCAGAGCAAAATGCTGGTATGACCATTTCAATTGAGAAAAATTATTGCAAGAAATTACTCTCTATCTGATTCAAGAAAAGCTGTTATTAGCTAAATCCTTCTTTTATTTAAATGAACATATGATCTTTGTGGGGACACAGTCAGCCCATAGCAAGCTGTAACATACATACACTGAAGTGCACAACTCTGGTGCACAGCTAAAACTTCCACTCGGATCTAGAAACCACTGCCAGCACCCCACAGTTCTCTGTACCCCCTCTCAGTTCGTACTTCTCGGAGGCAACCACTAATATAGCCTCTAGCACTATAAATTAATTTGGGCTGTTTTGAACTTTATGTAAATGAAATCATACAGTATGTAACCTTTGTGTCTGCCTTTATTTGCTCAACATTGTGTCTGCGAGCTTCAACCAGTTTGCTGCAGTTGTTTGCTCTTTATCATTGGTATATAGTATTCTCTTTATCTGTTGTTGCTCTTTGTTGCTGTTTATCATTGGTATATAGTATTGCTGTTGTTTGCTCTTTGTTGTTTGTTTGCTGTTGTTTGCTCTTTATCATTGGTATATAGTATTCTGTTGTATGAATGTAACACCACTACTGACCCACTCAGCATTGGTGGACATTAGGGTGGCTTTCAGTTTTGAGTTATTATGAATAGTGCTGCTATAAATACCTTCACACATTTTTTTTGGTGCACGTATGTACTGACTTCTCTTGGATCTATACCTAGGAAGGAAATTGCCAGGTCATAGTATAGGTATACTAGACAGAGTTGAGTAGTTGCAACAGAGATTACGTGGCCCCCAAAGTTGAAAATATTTACTGTTGTTCGTTTAACAAATATTTAGTGAAAACTTGTCATGTGTCAGCCGTTGTTCTCAGCACTGGGGGTGTGTCATGGTGAGAAAACAGACCAACATCCCTGTGCTTATAGAGCTGGCATTTTTATATTTCAGTAATATCATGAATTAATATTCAGACATTATGGGGACTTCCCTGGAGGTCCAGTGGTTAAGAATCTGCACTTCCACTACAGGGGGCACAGGTTCGATCCCTAAATCGGGGAACTAAGATCCCACATGCCTTGCAGTGCAGCAAAAAAAAAAAAAAAAAAAAGAAATCAGACATTATCTACATGGTTTCTTAACTGTCCATAGGTGAGATTTTTCTATTTTGTTTCTAAAGGTCTGAGCAGTGATGATCTCTCATGTGTTAGGCAGGGTAGACAAACTGGCCTGAAAGAGTGGGGTTTTCCAAGGCTCTCCTGGCACAAATGGTCCAGTTCCTACCACAGTAAACAGCATCCTCAAGTGGAAATTCGAAATCCCTCCTCACTAGCACATCCCATCTCTGTGGAGTATTCCTGCAGGGTGCTGGTGCAGGATGCTTTGCCCTTGTGGGCTGGGCTGGGCCAGCTCTGACTCCGGCCAGCAGACAGCCCAGTGTGTCAGCAGTAGTCACCCCCAGCTGCAAGGTCAAGGTCAACGTGCAGTAGTGCAGGCCTAGTGCTGTTTTCTTGGAAGGAATGATTTGTTTTAAGTAACTTCAGACCTTTTAATATGCTTCCCAAGAAGTTAACTATTCAGAAACTTCCTCCTCTTCCCCCCACCCCCACCCCCCAGATTAAAGGGAAAACAAGAACTCCAGAAAAATAGGAAACATCTGACCTCCATTAAAGTGAAAACAAACAAACAAACTCTTAAAACATCTCTTAAGAGTTTAAAGCTGTATCCACTAAGTTACTTTTACTCATAGCAAGCAGGTGAGTGACATTATCCAGGTATGAAAAAACCATGAAATAAAAGACGGCTTAGAAAATACTGCTTTCAGCCCATGTAATAAATACCTTACTTTGAATGTAGGGTAAGAAGTGCACACTTAATAGAAAATTTATTTCTTCCAGCCCTCATTAAATAAATGCTGAACAAATATTTTAAAAATACTAGAGGGGCCCAAAGTCTTGTTTGTTTGTTTGTTTTTCTTATCTAATTCATTATTTCTTCCACCTAGACTGTGAGCTCCACAATGGAGGGCATTCTTGTTTGTGACTAAATTCCCATTTATGGAATAAATACACGAACATAGTGCTTACTCTGCACAATGCCTGGTACAACACATAAGGGCTTAATAAACAATTGCTGATATTACTATTGTTATTGTTACTATTATTATGATGATGATCATTATTATAGCTAAAGGGAAATTTTAATATTGACTAGAAAAGCTCCGGTATATTACAGGCTAAAAAAAATTTGAAAACTAAGTAGCACCATCATCCCTCCAGGTATGCAGGCCAAGGAACTATGATTGTCCTTAGCACTTCCATTTACCTCATCCCTGGCAAACATCACCAAACAGAAGCCACTTCACCTTCTAAAGTTCCCTTCGCTCTACCCAGGACCATCAGCCCAGTCTAAGCTATCGTCACCTCTTTTTTTTTTTTTTAATTAGGTCAACACTTTATTTTATTTTTTTAATTATTTAAAAAATTTTTATTGGAGTATAGTTGATTTACAGTGTTGTGTTAGTTTCAGGTGTACAGCAAAGTGAATCAGTTATACATATACATATATCCACTCTCTTTTAGATTCTTTTCCCATATAGGTTATTACAGAGTATTGAGTAGAGTTCCCTGTGCTATACAGTAGATCCTTATTAGTTATCTATTTTTTATATAGTAGTATGTATACATCATCAATGTCGTCACCTCTTGCATCCTACTGCAGATCTACCAAATGCCCCCTTCATACTCCAGGCAGGCCCCTTCACCAGGGGACCATCCTGTTCCTTTTAAAATGCAAATTTAAAAAAAACCCAAACAATCCTTTTATGATTACAGAAGGACATGTGTACAGTACTATAGAATGTTTTAAGGTTTAAATAAACTAATATTAAAATTTTTAAACATATCTCTACCCCCAGAGATTACCACCATTCGTACTTTAGTATATGTTTGCGCCACCTTGACAATATTTGTCACAATTATAATTTTACATTTATTTGGATGATTTGTAAAACAATGTGTATCTTCCCCAAAGGTGATAAAACTACCTAAGGACAAGGACCTTGTCTGGTTTGCCCCAAGTGTAGCCCCAGTTCCTAATAAAGTGGGTGACACAGGTTGGTAACTTAACTAATAGTCATTGAGTGGATAAATAAAGGAATAATGTCCTTGAAAAAGTAAACTAATTTGGTAGGTGTGTTTTGGGGTGTGTAAGCCACTCACACCAGCCCTCTTTCTTAGAATTAATTCCCCAGCCCAATGAGTTAGCTCTGATAGTCATCTTTGTGCTACGTGACTCCACTCCCTGATAATTGAGTGGATCAGGGTGGACACATGACCCAAGCTGGGCCAATCAGATTGTTTTTCCTGGGAACCGGGATCTAGACTGCAGAGGCAACCAGTCTCAGGTGTGTCTGGAATGGAGGGACTGGTAGACATTTGGGCAGAAGGGGACTCCTGCTATGTGGGTGAAGAAGCAGAGAAAAACCATCTGCAGACTGAGAAGAATAAAACAGAAACATAGTGCTAAGCAGAGATAAGAGATGGAGAAAAGTATCACGTTCTCAAAGATTTGCTACTTCCTGGTTCTGCTCTGAGAAGCCCAAGTATCCGTGGATAATGAGACACCACAGTACATTGGAAATAGAGCCCCTTCTCTTTTTTTTCAGCTGGCTCAGCTCAATTTCTAGCACTTGTAAACCAAAGAGTCTCAAATGAAACGTGCTGTTTATATCTTAGGCAGTAAGACTAATCCAAGTGATCATATAATCTGCCTAGGGCCACACCTTATGGATGACAGCCAGAATCCCAGTCAGATTCTCCTAGGTGAGAAAACCCAGCCTACTAAACCTTCCTCTACCTGCCCTAGCCTATTGGGTAAGAAATGAACCAACTGGGGGGATATCTTCTGCTTGAGACAGAGAGAGCAGGACGTGAGCTGGAGCCACTTGACTTTTGAGAGTCTTGACCCTTTCACCTGAAATAGACATGTGGATTCAAACAGGATGAAGAACAGTAATTTCTAACATTTCTGAATAGAGAACTGGGGGAAAAAAAAAAAGCGATCAAACCAAAACCAGACTCATAATTTTGGTTATTGGTGGCTTCAGGCTATTTTAAGAAACTGCCTTTGAATTCCCCAAGGGATTTTTTTTTCCCTGTTCTTTTTGTCATCCAGTGGACAACTCAGGGTTTACGGGCTCCTGGAAAATCCAGGGGATTTTGCAAAAGAAAAATCTGTGGTGGCTTATGGTTAAAATGGAACTATGCACACTGAGCTTTTGTACCAAAATGATCCTGGTAAGCCCCTACCAGGCAGAAATACACTTGAAGGCATGTTCAGTAGTTAAGATAGATGTGTGAAACCATCCACACCCTCATCCTTGAAGTTCTTAAAGCACAGTGTGCTAGTTTGGGGACCAGATGTCCCGTCAGTGTTAGGGATGCAGCCTGGAATTATGGAATATTTTTTTTGCTCTGTGACTCTAATTGTGTCCTTGGCTTCTTTGGCCATGCAAGTTAGCAGATTTCCCTCTGGTATTCCAGGGCCATGGTCATTTGCTAAGGCTGGAACTTGACATGGTTCTATCAAAAAATTCTCCTGCATAAGGACCCTCACCAGAGTCAAGGCTAAGAAAGAAGGCGAAGACTCTCAATGGCATCTTGTGTAGAAGCCTGTTGAGATTTTTCTGATGAACTTACTGTGTTGGGAGTCAGAGAAAGGTGCTTTCCACCACCTGGTGGTTTGGCAAGCAGAAGGGCCTGTTATTATGGCTGCAATTAGCCAACAATGGGGCTAAGCAGACAGGGCAATTCTGGTGTCTCATCCTGGTCCCATTCCCCAGCAATCAAGTAAAGAAGTCTGGCCAGTAATTTACTTGCCTCTGGAGAAAACGGAAGTTGATCTTACTGTCTACTCCAAATTCAGGAAAGACCATTCTCAAGACACTCCCCAAACATTTGCTTATTAGGGCTGATTTGAAAGAGAGAGAAGGAAGGAGAAGAAAGAGAGATGCATGTACACCCTGGACTGCTTATAGTCTGTAAACTGGCAGGTTATTGGTACCAGGCCCTCCTGCTCTTTCCTGCCAGAGGTCAGCCGGGGATGGAAAGGGATACAAAGCAGGGCCAGCTGCTTTGAGTTAAAAGTGCTAAAACAACTTTGGCCAGTAGGGGGCTCCAAATCTCATTCAAATTTGTACATCTCTGGATAACAGACCCATTAGACTTCATTATATATAATAGTTATCCAGTATCTTAGAGCGTGCATGGGACCAGAAAATCACCAGAGACCCAGAGATGGGAAATGACTTCAATATCACAAGGCTGGGTTGTGGCTGAGCGGAACTAGAACCCAGGTTGGGTAACTCTCTCCAACTCCTAGGCGTCACTTTCATCAGCAGCATCAACAAATACCTAATTTTAAAAGACAATCATTTATTGAATGCCTGGCATGTATAAAGCTCTGTGCTGGGTGGGGTGTGTGTGGCAGGTGGCCGAGGTGCTATGGTCAGGGTGGGGAGGGAAAGGGTGGTGCCAGAGTCCAAATTCATGGTCCTCAAGACCTTCACCAGCTTCTTACTGGTTTAGAAAGCACAACCTAAGCACAGCAAAGTTTAAAAAACAATAAAGATGTAAATAAGCGTTCAGTACAGTAGCGGCTGAATTGTCGTAGGGCAATGTATGATTAGTAACCAAATGAATGTTTAGTAATCTGTTTTCACTGCTTTCCTCTATGCTGTCGTCTTTGAGGACTCATGAAGACTACATGGGAGAGGAGGTGAGATGGGCTCTGCATATGGGAGCTGATAGGATTTGCATGTGCACAGAGGGGCTGTGGAGACACACGTGATCCCTGCCCTTGAGGAGCATCCTGCCTGGACGGGGTGGGGGGTTGTTTGTAGGCAGCCTGTGATGCTTATGTGAATGGAGAATTGGAACAAGGGACCCTGAGGGTCAATGGAGAGCAACATTCTGGATCTGCAGGTATCTGTAATGCTCTTTAAATGAACTCTTCTCGTGTGGGAATAAGCTCATACAAGGAGTGGAGGACAAAGACGACAAGTCTAGGACTCCCTAGCTGTGTGGCATTGGGCAGCTTACTTAGTTTCTCTTGGTCTCGGTTTGCTACTCTGTAAAATTAAGTAATAAATAACCTCTCTGGTCCCTTCCAGTTAGAAAATTCTATGGTTCTAAGCATCCTACAATTCTCTGTTTTTGAAAAATCAGATTTCCAGGTATCAGTCAGTTTGCATCTTTATTTTAGGTCCTCTTTCCCTTATTTATCCTAAACTTAAAAAAAATTGCAATTATATTTTGTCATTTGAACTAACACAGTGTCCTTGGGTTAGAGTCGTCTGCAGTTCATGGATGGAGGTGGCAAAATAGGGGTTTACCTAATCCTCTCCAGCACTACGAGCTCCTTGAGCAGATGTTTTCAATATAGACCACCCAATGTACCTACTCTGTGCCAGGCATGCTGGGTACTGAACAAATGAGACACAGTCTTGTCTCCGAGGAGCCTTCAGCCAGTCTCAGTCATTGCTGGGAAAGGGCCAGGCACATGTGAGGCACTCAGTAAACGTGTGTAGAGCAGAAAGGCATGCCTAAGGCGCTGTTGGGAAGGAAATCTGCATGAGGTTGAAATGTACCCAGGGAAGAAGGGAGAGCCTGTGCCATTTTATACTTAAAGTCTCTTGGCTAGATGGCCCCAGGAGAGAAAGGAGACTTTCTCCCATAGGTATTAATAACTTCTACCCAACTAATTTCCAGACACCCTGGCACCGAGGGGGCTGGTGCTCGGTTGCTCCCTCCAACTGAGGTAATTCGGGAGCGCAGGGGAAGTTGGGGGTCCTCAAGTTGTGCTTCAAGACCCTGAATTTAGGAGATGTCAGGTTGTCTGGGGTTTCTTAGACCAGAAGAAGGCCATCAGCTTGTAGGCAATCACCCTTCCTCTCTCCTCCGGATCTCTTATCCTCAGGTCCATGTTCAGATCCTGATCCAGAAGAAGGAGGGTGAGTGGGAAACCACCGGTGCCTATTGGGTGAGTGCTCTGACTCATAAGGTGACCCAGTGCGAGCCAAACCCCTTCCTCTTCTTTCCCTCCAACAGCTAAACCCCGGCTCCCCTCACCAGGGGTTTCTCCGGCTTAATTAGCACTTCCAGAACACCTTGCAGCCCACAGAGGAACAGTGGCCGAGTGCCATTAGGAATCTTTTCGCCATGAACCCACAAGCTGTCTTGCTCTTTCACTAAAGGTGCTCCCAGATTCCCACAGCCCAGCCCTTCCCTGAGGAGCTCAGTGCTGAGGGTCTATCCAGGTCTTCCTCCTACTCCCACAAGGAACAGGCCTTGCTCAAGGCAGTGATGCCCTGTCTCCTCCTTTTCGCATCACTGAGCATCACTGTCAGATCATCTTCTCCCAGGACAATGGTTTTCTATAATCTTCTCTGATAGAGGAGCCCTGTGCCTAGTGTCAAGATCTCTCACAGTCTGGATCCCCAACACCCATCCTTCTCCTTATGTCCTTTTCCTGTGTCTCACCCCCTTGCCTGGCTCTTCCCCAGGTGGACACTGTCCTCCTGGCCCTCTGCCTGTCACCTGCAGGTTCAGGCTTCAGTGTCCTCACTCCACCTTTTCTTTTCCCCCTGATCATTCATTCAACAGATTCTCATACAGTGAGTGACTACTACTGTGGATAAGGTACGGTATTTGCTATATGAGGAGTGCAAAGAAGTATAAGATAACTTAAGCCAGTCCTTGTATACCAGGTGCTCTCAGGGGAGAGGAACTGTGTTATGGACAAATACACACAAGTCAAAGCAGCTCAGGGCAAATGCACCTGGCTTGGAGGAGTTCAGAGGAGGCAGAGTATTCCAAGGTACTCCATTCAGCCCATCCTTCAGTCCCTAGCAGAGGGACAGCCTCCTCCAGGAAGTTCTCCTGGATTACTCCAGGCCTCCATTTTCTGGAATGCTAATGCATATTTTATTAGATACAGTCTTAATGGTGTCTCTGTTTCTCAACTGTATTCTCTTCTCTTTGAGGGGACAAGCATTTTGTCAATTGGATTCAGTTTTCAGGTACACAAACATAAACTGAATTCTCTCTCTCTTCTGTTCCTTAAATCCTTGTAAATGAGCATAGATTAGGTGCTCAATCAAGCCTAAAATTCTAGAGTTTTAGAGAAGAAAATTTAAAAAATATTTTTTAAATGTCAATATCCATACATGCTAATTATGAAAAACAAAGAACTCAAAACTGTCTCCAACAGGAGTAACTACTGCTAGGAGTTTGGAATGTATGTAGGGAGGAATCTTTTTTTTTTTTTAATAAATTTTTATTTATTTTATTTATTTATTTTTGGCGGCGTTGGGTCTTTGTTGCCGCGGGCCGGCTTTCTCTAGTCGCAGTGAGCGGGGGCTACGCTTGGTTGCGGTGCGCAGGCTTCTCATTGTGAAGCATGGGCTCTAGGCAAGCAGGCTTCAGTAGTCGTGGCACGAGGGCTAAGTAATTGTGGCACACGGGCTTAGTTGCTTCGCAGCATGTGGGATCTTCCCGGACCAGGGCTCGAACCTGTGTCTCCTCCTTTGGCAGGTGTATTCTGAACCACTGCACCACCAGGGAAGCCCCTGTAGGGAGGAATCTTAAAAGACCATCTAGTTCAGCACCCACATTTCACAGAGAACTTTAAGATGACTCTAATGCCTATAGTATTAAGTGATTTGCGGCAGGTCAAATATTTAGATAGCAGCATCATTTGGTGTTCTGGCATCCTTCTCCAAGAAAGTTGGAGGGGTAGTATGATATTCTGTACCAGGCAAATGTGTGAACAGTCTTAGATAGCTACATGGGTTCTGACAGTGCAGAGAAAAAAAGTATTAACACAATTAGATTGTAAAACTCTTGGCCTCCATTTCACATGCTTCACATTGGTCCACAGTCACAAAGCTCATTGTGACTGTGAAACAATAGGATTAATTGTGAAAACAGTACTTCTTTAAATATTTGAAATTAGAATGGAAAATATGTTGAAATAGATGAGGGGGTGTAAATTGAATTAAATAGTAATTGTGTTCCAAGTCCAGGGACAGACAAGTGGCTTGGAAAGTCGGTTTTCCATATCAGAGGGACAGGTGGTGAGAAAGCCAGAGCCTGGGGCCAGTGATGAGGCAGTCCCCAACCCAGTGGTGGATTTTCTCACCATTGTGTGCTTTCTTCCCTCCTAGCCTGCCTGGGGAGGGTCCCAGGGAAGCCCTAGGCTTAAGGCAGTGCTGTTACAGTCTTGAAACCTCACTGGTAAATGATATCACAGGTTGGTTACCCAGACCCAGATCGATAAACGACTCAGGCAGCGGATCGATCACATTTCCGGGGAGAATCTACCCTTTGTAACCTGCAGGGGGGCAGGTGGTTTATCAAAAGATAAGGCTCTGGCTTGAAGGATTTAATGTCGGCTCTTTCCCCACTCCTGTCTCCTCCTTGGAGGGCCTGGGCCGTAACAGCGGGGTAATAAACTACTTTTCATTAAAGAGATCTGGGGAATAGGAGTGGGAGGGGGCCGTAAAGGTGGGGACAGAAGGCACAAATCCGCTCCAAGACGGAAAGCCAGGGTGAGGGCGCGCTGGGTTCACTTCCCCCTGCCCCTCCTCCTTCCGAAGCCACCCTGAGTTTCCGTGCCCGGCGAAGTGGCCCAGCGCCGCGCCAGGCCGCTGGCCGAGCTCTTGGCGCTCCGGCCGGGCTGCAGCCCCCTCCCCGTCGCCCCGGGCCCGGAGCCCCTCCCAGCACGCTTCCCCTCTTTCCCTTCCCTTCCCTTCCCTTCCCGGCCCGGCCCTGCCTCCGCCTCCTGCGCCCACAGCCTCCGCCAGCGCCGAGCCCCCTGGAGCCGGAGCGCGGCGAAGGGGCGCCGCCGGCCCCTCCCCAGCGCGCTGACAGCAGGCTCCGGGGCCCCCGCCCCGTCCTCTCGCCGGCGGGACACACCCCCGCCCCTCCTCTGCTCCGCCAGTTCCCGCCGGACCCACCGGGCGGCGGAGAGAGCTGGCGGGCGAGCCGGAGAGCGGCGGAGGCGGCGCTGGAGGGAAGGGGCGCGCGGCAGGCCCACGGGGAGCCGCCCGGGCGCACGGTCCGCTCTCGACCGTCCCCGCTCCGCGGCCGTACCTGAGGGCGCCGGGAGCCCGGGCAGCGGCGCGCCGGACCGGGGTGGCGTGGGGCCCGGGGACCTGGGAAGCGGGAGAAGGAGCCGGAGCTCGACCAGGATGAGAAGGTGACGCCGCCGGGGGGCGCCACTCGCTCTGTGGGGGAAGATGCTCGCCTACTGCGTGCAAGATGCCACCGTGGTGGACGTGGAGAAACGGAGGAACCCCTCCAAGCACTATGTGAGTATCGCCCCTAAGACCCCCGCGGGGCCTGGCCAGGAACCCCCGAGGGCCCTGGGTGGCCCCTTGCCCTACCCGCGCTGTTGAGTCCCGGGGCTAATTGCCCACAGGGCAGCCTTCGGCGGTAGAGTTTCTTCGCAGGGCTGTGATCTCCAGGGAAGCCTTTTCTGACCTTCCTCCACTCCCCCCACGCCCGTTTTCTTTTTTTGGCATTGGAATTGGCAAGTGGCTGCCCTTGTCTGTTACAACGGTGAAGTCATCTGTCCGCCTGAGCTTTGAAGGATGGTGGGGGGAGCGTTCGTCAAACCCTCGCTGGGAAGCTCCGTTGGGAAAGAGCATCTTCCCGGCCCTCCCTGGGGACTCGGGTCATTCACGCTCACACAGACCGAGATGCTTTCAGAGGCTTGACCTGGGGAAGGAAGCCTCACGCGAGCCTCCCACTTTTGCTCCGTTCTCTGCCTCCCTAGGCCTGGGTCTGGGGGCAGAGGGATGACGCCGCACCCCTGCCCCACCTCCACCTTCAGCCCTGAGCTTTGATTTCCTTCTTAAAGTCCTTGTGTCCGTCGGTGTGAGGAGAATTGTGGCTTTTCCTTTTATCCCTCCTCTGGACATGACCCTTAACTGGGTTCATTTCCTCTTAAGTGATGCTCCATCTCCAGACACGAGGAGGCAAATGTTTGCTGTGGTCTCCGAGGAACAGCCGGCTGCCCCTCCCCCTTCCTTCTCCAAACTTAATGAGAAGGGGCTAAGCTTGATTGAGCCGAGCTCCTGGCCTGTGGGACGCGTCCCCCTTTCATCTCAGCCCCTCCTGTCTTCCCATCCTTCCCACAGTAAACTGTGTCCTTGACGCCTGAGAATGCCAGTCCTAGCGGCTTTGCTCCTGTTCTTGAGATAGAAGAGACAGACAGCAGGGCATCCAAAGCCGGAGGACTGCATCTTATTTGCAAATTAGTCAGTTAAAGGAGCATTTAGAATGCTCAAAGCATTAATTTTAACAATTAAAACAGGCTGTTGGTTGCTGCCCTGGACAGCACATTGATTTCTGAAATTCCTTGTTGGAAGGAGACTGGGATTTGTGCAAATGTCAGCCTCAGGCTACTCTTTCTGTCTTTATCCCCGGTGGCTCTGATCTTTGGGTTTCTTTATAGTAGAATAAGTGGGCCTGGGCTCAGGTTGGGGAGGAGGTAAACCAAGGAGTCTGGTTCCTGATGGGACAGAGACGTGGGTGCTGGTGGGAGAGCTGTTCCTTTTGTGTTACTGGCTCAGCAAGCATCTTGCCCTGCCATTTCAAGAAAGCTCTTTTTGGAGGACTTGGGTCACCATGTGGTCACCCTCCCCTGGGGACAGATGTCCATTTGCACATCCCAGCACTTATTACAAAGTCAGCTTTCTTAAGTTCTTTTCTCAAATGTTGCAGGCTAAGTTTTAGGGGTTCTTTTCTTTTCTTTTTTTTTTTTTGTCCTGAACTTTTTTAATAAACATTTCGAATGTCATTTGGTTTTCTTATTATTCTTTTCTTGTTTGTTTGTTTGTTTGTTTTTTTGGCTGTGTTGGGTCTTCGTTTCTGTGCGAGGGCTTTCTCTAGTTGCTGCAAGCGGGGGCCACTCTTCATCGCGGTGCGCGGGCCTCTCACTATCGCGGCCTCTATTGTTGCGGAGCACAGGCTCCAGACGCGCAGGCTCAGTACTTGTGGCTCACGGGCCTAGTTGCTCCGCGGCATGTGGGATCTTCCCAGACCAGGGCTCGAACCCGTGTCCCCTGCATTGGCAGGCAGATTCTCAACCACTGCGCCACCAGGGAAGCCCCCTAGGGGTTCTTTTTTAGTCCTCAGTTAAGGTAGGCACTGCTTTCAACAGATGGCACTCTGTTCTGAGACCCAGGCAGGTGCCGGCTCTGGATTTTAGGTGAAACATCAAATCTTAGCTTTGACCAACGATGTTCAAGATTACAGATGTAGGATGCACTCCTGGTCAGGAGCGCTGCTAAAGTGACGGGGGGCCCGATGCAGACAGTGTTGAGAGGTGGTTAGTGCTGAGGCTCTGAGTTACAGGCTCTTGTTCAAAGCCTGGCTCAGATACTGACTAGCTATGCAGCTTTGGGCAAATTATTTAACCTCCGTGGGCCTCAGTTTCCTCATTTTTAAAGTGAGTATAATAATAGTATCTACTTCAGAGGATTGTCTGGAGAATTAAATGAGATCATACATGCAAAGCACTTGGCGCAGTTCCTGGCACAAAACAAGCACTCATTAAATGGTAGCTTGGCGTGATTCTGACTAAGAAAGCACTTTTGAAAAGCAGCTATTAATGGTCTGGCAAGAAGGAAGAAAGTTTTGGGGTTTTAAGATTGATAATAACTTGTTCTGTGTGAAAAATACAAAAGAAGTCCTGTCCAATTCCCTCAAAATGATCATTTCCTCCCTTTTTATGGACAGTGTTTTCTGGGACGTCTCCGCTTCCCGTGTAAGAATCAATGACGTTATGTTTGGGGCCGGGAGTGATGTCACTGAGCAGATGGGGCCATACAGAGCCCTGAACCCAGGTTGTGGGAAAACAGTTAAAGGAGAGAGTATTGTGTGTTATGGAATTGTGGAGCTGGCAGGGACCTGAGGACTCATGAGGCTCCACCCCCTCATTTTTACAGATGAGGAAACTGAGAACCAGATGGGATAAAGTCACTTGTGACACAGCTAGTCCCAGCACCTGGGTCTAACTGGCCTTCTGCCCATGTCATGGGTTGGGTTCATCGAAATACCGTAAAAGGCTGGTTGGGGTTGACGAGCCCAAATATCTGGTGATAGCAAGAGGTTCCTGCACATTTGGGGCATCAGTGCATAACATAAGGAGAGGGGGCCAATAATGGAAAGTGTCGGCAGCGCCAACAGGGCAGGAGGAGCATGCTGGGGAGGCTGTGCCTCTGAAGTTTAGGATCGCCTCCTCTCTCGGCCTTGACGTGGTGGACACCACACACCAGAAGGTCAGGTGTTCCGGGCAAGGTGCGCTGGTGTGGGTAGCTGGCAGGACACACTGCGCCCAAGTCACGTATGTTCTGGAAGCCCTTTACGCTGAAGAAGCATGCCTTCTTCCCGCCTCTCCTCCACTGATGGTGAATTCTGAGTCTGCGGTTTGGCAAATTGCAGAGCAGAGCCGCTTTATGGGACGTGCATGTTAGCTGGAGCTAGCTGATGAGAAGCCTGGGGCCCAAGCAGGAGGGGCCCTGCTGGCCCCAGAATGCTGGGAACATACTGCAAAGGTCTTCTCAGGACATCCAGCCAAAGGCATGCTTGTCCCCGTCATGTGGGGGAGCTGCCTGGACACTGAGGGTCTTGTGTTTTGGTCTGTTTATGAAAGGCAGGCAAGTGACCTCCATCATTTGAGTGGTGCTGTCAGCCCTTGGCTTCCTTCCCCTCTGTCAAGCCCCTGCTTGGGGTGCGTTTGGGGAAGATGGGCAGCTGCTGCTTAGGCCAGGCTCCCTGCATGGAGCTGGGCTCCTCTCTTAGCTTTTATGAGCTGCCCCTGGGGAGACCTTTAGGTAAACTGTCTTTGGCCTCAGACCACTTGTCTTTCAAATGATCCTGATGGTGCTGGTTGCAAACTGCAGATACCTTTGAAAACTTTCCATAAGGATTGAGTTCCAGTTCTTTGTACCCACAAGGATGTGTAGGTGTATGTCAAGTCATTTGGTGTTGGAGAGGAGCTCGTGCATCTAAAACAAAAAAGAAATTGTTTGGATTTGGGAGGCATTGTGCTTTCACAGTCTTTTCCTTTCCTGATTGTTTATTTCAGACAAATATCAGTCATGAGTGTTCTGATCCTCTACAGGGCTCTTCAGGGAATGCAGATAATAGCCAGTGTTAGCAGTTACCATCGATGGTGCCAAACGCTTAGCGTGCATGATTTCATGTAATTCCTACAGTTCATCGAATGTCTTTGATTCCTTCATACAGATGGGTGAACTGAGAGGTTAGAGGTTGCCCAAGGTCTCCCAGTTAGTACAAGGCAGATCTGGGTCAACTCAGGTCACTTTACCTCCAGAGGAAGCTATGAACCTACAGTGAGGCCTTCTCCTCCACTGGAGTCTGGTTGGGGAGACCAGGCTCAGGTATACATGATGAGAGAGCAGTGCCATGTGGTATTTGAGGACTGGCTCACTGTGTGGGACGTGCACCTTGTGTCCTGGAGGGGAGTGTGTGACGGGTGATGGAGGAGGTCACTGTGAGGCAGGGGGAGTGGAGCAAATCCAAGATGATATCTGCTCCCCAGTGATGCTTGTGATAAATGAAGGATCCACCCTGTGGAAATAATACATTCTGTGTGTTTAGAGCATTGCAGGTTTGGGTCTTGGTCCTGGGAGCTACATTTTTAGGAATTGGCCCCAGACCCATTCTTTTCTCTGCCCTTCCTTTTTTCTTAAGCCCTTAGAGGATCCAGCCCCATGAGAGGAAGGGTGTGCAGCTGCAGTACGGAAAGGATCTTCTCAGGCCAGTCCCACTGTGGAATGAGTGGTGGTGGGCAGATCAGGGTTTGAATCCCACCTCTGACTCTTCCTAGGTGTGCAACCTGCAGCCAGTCACTGTGGGTCTCAGGTTCCTCACCTGTAACCTCACAGGGATTTGGGGAAATTGATCTGAGATAATTTGGGGCAAAGCTTCTACTTAGTACCTGGCCTCCATCATGGGTACTCAACATATACTAGCTTCCATCTGGTCCTCCTTATCACCAAAACACTTGAGTACATTTAGGATCAAATAGGTGAAGCTGTGAGAGAAGGAAAGACTGAGGCAAAAAAGGAAGGCCCAGCTGTTCATAGTCTGATGGGAAAGTGGGCTACATGCCTCATGGAAAACACCCAACATAGGAGAGAAGCACATAAACAAGGAGCAGCTGTTCAGACCTGGAGAGCTTCCTGGAGCTGCCCTAGTGATGGCTTCCTGGTAGGCTGGGAAGGAGAAGGGAAGGAACTTGTGTTGGGGGAGAGGAGTAGAGAGGTGTTGCAGGTAAGGGCAAGGTCAAATAGTATCCTAGCCCCAAGGTCAGTGCAACACATCGGTTAGCACTCTTGCCTGCTCTCTTTCTCTCTGTCTCTGTCTGTCTCTCACACGCAAGAACAGTTTCTTCTTCTCCAAGGAGGGAAGTGATCTAGGGGTGATTCACAGGTCTGACAAGGATTCCTGCTTATGGAACAACCGACCACATCCTTCAAGGCTGTTGGAAGAGGGAGCACAGCCAGCCATTTATCATGGCCCTCTTTAGAGCCGAGTGAGGGTTTGGGGGGACAAATCAGGATTGGAATCACCATGTGTGGCGGCAGGCAGAGGGGAGGCGAAGGGAAGGGAAAAATAAACCTATTTGATGTCATAGGAGACCGGTTCCAGCTCCAGAAATATAAGCGCCAGCTGCTGCATTTTCCAAAGAGATATTCCGAGGCCAGCGTGAGTTAATCGCCAGTGGAGACAGTGAATTAGAGCAGTGTTGTTAGGACTTCTGACTTGGGGGTTTGCACAGCGGTCCCTGGAAATTGCCTTCTGATTTCCTCAGCCTGAGTCACTGACCAGACTATTTCTTGGCCAGAAAAAGTCTAACAGGAAACTCTATTCTCTTTTGCCTCCTTATTAAATAAAATAAAACAAATAATAGAGTTATACATACGGTAGTCACACTTCTTTTGAGTTCTGAGAATCCGGGAAAGGGATCATGGGTTAGGACAGTGAGCCAGGGAGAAGGAAGGACAAGGGGTGTGTGTGGGAAATGAGGTGGAAATACTGGCTTTGGAAAGAGGTTCTGAGCCAGGGCCAGAGGTGCTCTCTGCCATGGCCGTTGCCAAAAGTAATGGAAGAGTCCAGGAGAGTGATGAGCATTTGAAGCGGTGATTCCCAGAGCTGTGAGTGACTTCATGCCCAGGCCGGGCTGCTGCTACCTGTAGTGGAGTCAGTGGGGGAAGGGGGCACGGTGGGGGGGAGGGGGGAGGGGCTGGGGGAGGGGAGGGGAGGGGGGACTGGGGGAGGGGAGGGGGGACGGTGAGCCACAAGCAAGCCCCTCTCATGCCCCCGAGTAACCTCCAGGCAGGTCACATCAGCAGCAGGTGCTGAGCAGAGTCCAGCGAGGATGTCGAGGTGCAGGGGGAAGGGAAAGAACCCATCTGTGAGTACCTACTGTGTGCCGGGCAGTGCAGAAGAGACCCTTCAGAGGGGATTTTACTTAAGCGTCATAACAATCCCATGAAGTAGGTAGGTGTTTTTATCCCCACTTTACAGGTGTGGAAATTGAGGCCCAGAGAGTTTATGTGAGTCTCACTCAGTGGCAAGGCTGGGATTCTTACCCTGGCCTCTGACACCTGAGTCTGTGAGCTTGTTACTTTCTTCCCCATTAGAGCTGGGTCAGTGAGAGAGGGGTATGAAAATAACCGAGGAGTCCGGGCAGCACCTCCTGAGAGGATGACGTGTATCTGGAAGGCTGTGTTGTTGGAGAGCCCCTGGGCTCTGGTATCCCTGGGCCAGAATCCTGTCTCTACCACTTACTACGTGGGACCCGGTGCAAGTTACTTCTCTCTCCGTGCCTCAGTTTCCTCATCTGTTAAAAACAAACAAAACAAAATGAGGGGAAAATAGGACCTAGCTCAAAGGGTTGTGCTGAAGGGTAAACGAGTTAATAAATGTCAAGACCTTAGAACAGTGCCTGGCACATATTAGGTGCAACATAGGGATTTGTTCTAATACTGATTAAGTCCTGAAGCTTCAGAAGGGGGAGCTCTCTGTGAACTGGAGTTTTCAGGGAAGACTGGCTGGCGAAGGCAGGCTTCACGCTAGGCCTTGAGGAGTAATTAGGATTTGGATGGGAAAGAGTAGGATTTAGGTGGGAAAAAGAGGAGAAGGGCATTCCAAGAAAGGGAAAAACAAAGGTACCGGAGGCGGGACGTGCAGAGAAAACGTGGACAAAACCCAGGTGGGGCAGAAGGATGGGGAGGAAGGGTGGGCCGGCTTCTGAGGGTCTCACAGGCCAGCCGAGGGAATTCAGAGTTTATTGTTACACCTCCGCACCTTCTGTTCCTCCCAAGGATTGCAGGGGAAGGGGAGCTGATTGTCACCGTGGGTCCCTTCTGGTGGGCCCCAGAGCTGGCTCTAGGATTGTCGTTGCAGCCGTGGTGGGAACAGAGCTACATGGAACCGTTTCTGTAGCTCTGCGTTGGGGACTCTTTTTTTTTTTTTTAACATCTTTATTGGAGTATAATTGCTCTACAATGGTGTGTTAGTTTCTGCTTTATAACAAAATGAATCAGTTATACATATGTTCCCATATCTCTTCCCTCTTGCGTCTCCCTCCCTCCCACCCTCCCTATCCCACCCCTCTAGGTGGTCACAAAGCCCATTTGCGTTGGGGACTCCTTAGCTGCAGGCCCAGCCCAGCCCCTCTCTGTTTATAGCTCTTACTCCGAGGGGTCAGGCTGCCTCATAAAAGTTGATTGCACCCCAGAGGTCTTGGGGAGGGAGGGCGGAGGAGGGGGAGGGGAATAGCAAGGAGTGAGGCATCAGCTGCTTTGGGCCACATCCGCGGAGGGCCCCGCTGGCAGGGCCTGAGGTCACGGTGCAGTCATTTCCACCCCCAACGGCAGCGCTGCCGCTAAAGCACCCCAGTGGCAAGAGAGAGGAGACCCCGTCCTTGGAGGGTTTGGAGGCTAATGCCAAACAGCTTGCTGGGAGCCCCGGATGAGGTGTCAGTGTTACCTGAAACTTTCAGGCCAACGTTGTCTTCTACTTCAGCATCTCTCTGAACCTGTTTTAGTTATAAAGACAGTGCTTCAAACTACCTCTTCATTTATTTAACCCTCACTCCACTGCCAGATATTCCAGTAAGCCTGATTCTTTAGGGAAAATGTAATAATAAAAATAACAGCTAACAGTTCTGAATGCTTTCTACATGCTGAGTTTTACACGGAAACTCTCAAAGCAGCCCGCCGAAGCGTGTAGTTACTGCTGGCATCCATGTCGTGCAGGCGAGGACGCTGAGGCCCAGAGAGCTTAAGGGAGTTGCCAAACACCACACAGCTAAGAAGCTGCGTGTGGAGAGGCGCCTGCAATGACCCAGGCCTGCTGACTCCAAAGCTGGCCTTGTCCCCATAGAAGCCTCGCAGCCAGCCCTCCGTTACATGCCACACCTGGGGAGACCAGGCCCCAAGGCGATTCCACCTGAGGCCTGGCTGGTTGGCTTCTCAAGGTGTGAGACCTTCCACATGTCACCTTCCCCACTTGATCTCCATTTGCCCATCCAGTGAATGGGCTGACTGCTTCCTTTCTGCCTTGTAGAGGGGAGGGTGGAGAGGAAAGCTGCTTTGGAAAACGCTGAGCCCAGAGAAAACAGCTATGTGAAGGGGTCCTAGATCCCTCAATCTGGTTTCCTAATCATTTGTGAAGGGGATGCTTTACAAAAAGAAGCTTTTCCTGATGCCAGGGAATTTTTCGACAAGGTTTCCTTGCCATACTACGCCCCCTGAGAAGCCTATAGCCAGGGTTGACTCAGGACCACTTTAGGCCCCAGTGAAGATGTTTTCTAGAAAACCACCTCTGGGAACTACGCTTCGCTTCTTTCCAAGCCTGTCAGTTTTGTGAATGGAAGAGACAGAGCTATTTCCAGTCCCATCTGTCCCGGCTGTTACCTGGGGGGAGGAAGTGACATCCAGGGGGCTGAGCTAGCAAAGGGGAAACAGCTGTGCTTTCTGCCCCTCCCTCAGCTGCTTTCTCTGGCCCTTTGCTGTCATTTCCCTTTGCCTGTGAGGAAGCCACCCTCCCTAGGCCTGGGAGGAGGTGGCGGTAGGGTTGGGGCAGGATTCCTTCCTCTGTGTCAGTGCAGCATAAATTATGCAGTGGGACGTTTTGGGCCCTCCAGTCTGTCTCTGGACTCCCTGGAGTGTGAACCAGACCTGACAGAAATGGATCACTCAGGGAGTGGGGGTGGGGTGCTGCCCAAGATAGTGAACTTTCAGGGTCAGGGATGGCGTGGGTGCGGGCCAGTCTGTATTTCTGCCTGTCACTGCGTGGTCCCCCGTAGAGAGCCTTGGCTGTTTTCCTTTTTCCAGGACTATTCTCACTCAGTAACAAAGGAGACCTTGACCTCTATTACATGGGCACCATTATCGTAACAGCTACCACGTATGGAATCCCTATTTTGTGCTAGGCCTCTTGTTTATAATCTCTGGTCCTGACACAGCCCTGAAGGTAGGCATTTTTAACCCCATTCTATGCATAGGGAGACCGAGGTTCAGAAAGTTGAGGTTGCATTGTTAGTCAAGCACAAAGCCAGGTGTGTTCGGGCCCCTACCCCCAGGCGGTGCCTGTTTCACCCTGTCACTGTGACTTGCACATTGGTCCCTCTCCTGGGCTGCCCCAGGTTGGGGGTTGGGGAGCTTCTGCCGGCCCCGCGCATCGTCCTCCTGGGGAATAGTGTTCTTTGTGGAGAGAGCCTGCCTTGCTGACTTTGCCCACCTAAGGGTTCTGAGCGTGAAGGGATTGTCTCTGCTGTTTGAAGCGGCTGCTTTGTAAACTCTTTCATGGTAGGCCCCATTCTGACCCAGCTTTATTCCGTTTCCTGATGGCCCAGACCCAAAGGGCTATTTTAAGGGCCTTGCCTGTGTGGGAGAATTTCTCTTTGTAGCAACAGAGAGGGAGGCCTGGCTGGCCTGGCATGGTGCTGGCAGTGGGGCTCTGAGAGAGCGAAACTCTTTCCTGAATTTTGCCTCCTGGGCAGAATTCATCGGGCTCTCAGCACAGGGCCTGGCAACCCGGAAGGGGCACGGTCACTTGTCAGTGAGGGTAGGGCTTGCAGAGGTGGCCACCCAGGGATTTCTGCTGGTCTAAGCCCCGGTGGCGTGGCAAACTGATGATTCTCTCGCAGAGCTGAGGCCTGTAATAGGACAATGTCTGGACTTTGGTTTCAAGCCGGGGTTAATTATTTACTTTAGTCATCGCTCATTGGCAGCTGGAGAAAAGCAGCCTCGTTTTCCCCATGATTGCTGGTTGTGGCAGCTCCTGGGCAGGGATAGTGGGGAAGTTGGGTCGGAGAATGTGTGAGTGGAGCCCTTCTAGGTGCAGGCACGGGGCTAGGGCTTCTCATCCACCGTCTTCTTTAATCCCCACTGCCACCCTGAGCATCACCCCTGTTGCGTAGCCAAAGAAGCAGGGGCTCAGGGGGGTGCAGCATCTTGCCCCGCATCACGTGGCCGTGAACGGTGAAAGCCAGGGTCTGCACCCAGGTCTCTGCAGTGAGGAAAGCCCGCGATGGTTCCGCTGTGCTCCCTGCAGAGTTGACGGATTACCCACCCCACAAAGGTTAGGTTGCTAGGCAGGAGTACTTCTCTTTTTTCCCTGCCCTCAGCTGGAGGCATCCACACATATCAAAACTAGCTGCACTGGGTTTTTCTCTACACTCTCTGCCGTCCCTCAGACTCTGGTCTCCGCGGCTGTATTTCTCCCTCTGCTGCATGCACCCATGGGAGTCTCGTCCCTGATCTGTGGCTGTGCTAGGGTATGGAACGCTGACAGCACTGCCCTGGGCTTAAGAAAGGAAGTCAGCCCAAAGGGCATATGCACAGTGGACCTTCCCTTGGAAGGCTGGGGCCCTGCAGCTTTATAGTGGCTTTGTCTCCCGAGAGCTTCCCAGAGAGGCTGGGAGACTAGGAAGCACATCACGTGGGTCCCTGATAAAACTTCAAGGGTCTGAATTAAATCCTGGTCATCTGCCCACTCTGACCTTCCCCCTCCATTAACATGTGATGTGGTTGGAGCTGGTATTTGGGATCAGATAACAAACCTCTTGCTACCTAGAATGGCTCCCTAGCAAGGTCTGGCCTCTATTTTGGGATTCAAATTTTTATTCCCCTTGATCTCGTGTCCAGAGGCACTTTTAAAAGCCTGGTCCTTCAGAAGCCCCAGCTGCTGGGGGTTCTACGTCCTGTCCCCAAGGATGGTGGCTAGCACGGCACTGTGGTTGGGAGCAGGGAGCAGTTTATTTCCCAGGCACTTTCAGCCTGCTGCTTGCTCGGGCTAAACGAGGCTCTGGCAACTGGAGCTAGCCCCCGAGAGGGCCTCAGGTAGCAGCAGTTGGAAGTTGAGGGCAAGAGGATGGGAGCAGAGCACCGACTCCCCTGATACATGGGCTCAGGCTCTGAAGCCCTTACTACCTTGTTTCACTTGTTCAAATTTCTTCCCTGCCATGGGCCTCAACTTTCTAATCTGTAAAATGAGAATAATAGTAGTAATAACAACAGCACTTAGCCCATTTGGTTGTTACTCCACATGGTGCTGGGGACATGCCTGGTGTTCAATGGATGGCAGCTGTGGTTATTATTATCTTGGTCATCCTTCATGGTTTTGCTTAGTTTCTGCCACCTCCCAGAAGCTTCCAAGACTTCTCATCTTACAATGTTTTCTGTCTGTGAATTTTTGCAAAGTTTATTGTTTTAACCTCTCCTGTAACTCTTACCAAGAATGGCCTTGGGTTGCTCAGTTTGGGGCAAGCCTATGTCTCCTGTGCCTGATTGATGGAAAAGCCCATTGTGGGGTGGACCTTAATCTGAGGCTTATTTGTATTCATTCATTCATTCATTCATTCAATCAGTCAGTCAACATTTGAATGTTTACTATGTGGCATTGGGAACACAGCAGGACAGATAAAACTCCCCGCCCTTTTGGAGCTCACATTCTGATAGGGGGAGGGAAATAATAAACAAAACTGGTGAAATATGTAGTGTGCTGGATGGGGGCTAAATGCTGTAGAGAAAACTAAGCGAGGTGAGGGAGACAGGGAATGACAGTGGTGATGGGAGTTGCTGTGCTATTTTATAGAGTGTGGCCAGGGACAGCTCCCCTGTATAGTGACTTTTAAGTAAGATCTGAAGGAGGAGAGGGAGTGAGGCCTGTGGCCATTTGGAGCAAAAATGGTTGAGAGAGAGGGAACAGCAAATGCTAAGGCCCTGAGGTAGGACTGTGCCTCTAGCCTTTGCAGAGAAGAGCAAGAGGCTGGTGTGGCCCAGTGGCATCAGCAAGAGGGAGAGAGCAGTGGGCAGTGAGGTCAGGCAGCTAAAGAGCTCAAGTTGTGCCTGTGTCCCTCCCAGCACCAGGCCGGGTGCTCTGCTCAGCAATGAGGCGTCCTCTTGACTTGCTGAAGACAGAAACTGGTCAAAACACAGCTGGAGAGGTCGCTCTGGGGACTGTTTGGGGTTTGACCCTGACCCCCCAAGAGGGATTCTGTGGGGAAATACAGCCTCCATCAGCAACGGCTTGGATAGCACCTGAGGACCCCGAAGGTAGCGCACGTCTTAGGGAGTTTCACTAACTGAACATTAGTTTTGTACCTACTGTGTGCAAGGCACCAATGCTGAAAGCAGTCCCTCCAGCTGGGAGCTAGAGGGTGGGGAGCTCCTGCAGAGGCAGCAGCCTCCGCATCCTTTCATCTTTAAACTCCCTCCCTCATGCTAGCTGATGGTCTGGATCACAGTAGGGCCTTGAGCAGTGAAATAAATCTGTAGACGAAGGCTTTATCCTATTAAACCCCCTTCCTCCTACCCCACTCCTATTTTTTAAAGAACCACAGCTTTTAACTTACAATTGTGGCAATTGGTCATTTGAAATGTAGAATATATATTCCTATCATTATAATACTGTGAATGGTGGTAAGATTCTCAGGCCATTCCACCAAAACCTTACTCATCCATGGAGTAGATGGAATTATAACACCAAGAGCCAGATGTCTCTAGTTCACCTATATCACGGGCTAGCCTGGGAACTTAAATTCCATGTGTAGCAGCCAGGGGAACTCTCCTCCAGTGTTCATAGTGAGAAGGAAACTTCCAGGCTGACTGATGATGGTGATGATGACGATGATGATGGTGATATTAGGAGCACGAATTATGTGCCACCCATTCTTCTAAGCACTTTACTCTTTACAACAACCTGATGAAAAGAGCGCTCTTTTTTTTTTTTTTTTTGTACACGGGCCGCTCACTGTTGCGGCCTCTCCCGTTGCGGAGCACAGGCTCCGGACGCGCAGGCTCAGCAGCCATGGCTCACGGGCCCAGCCGCTCCTCGGCACGTGGGATCTTCCCGGACCAGGGCACGAACCCGTGTCCCCTGCATCAGCAGGCAGACTCTCAACCACTGCGCCACCAGGGAAGCCCGAGAAGAGCACTCTTATGGTCCTTACTTTATTGAGGAGAGAACAGAGACACAGGTTAATTTACCAATGGCCATAAGCTAGGAGGAGGCAGGGCTGGGGTTCAGAGCCAGGCAGTGGGGCTCCGAAGTCCTTCGGGAAACCTCTTACATCCTGACCTTCCAGGGAATCCTGCCAGCCCGGCTGCCACAGCCTAGCCTGGCCGTCCACAGACCTCAGTTAACAAGTGTCAGAGTTGGGAACCGAAGCCACTGGTGGCAGGCAGGAGCGGCCCCTCTTTGTTCCTGAGACAGGAAAAGCCATTTGCTCCTGGAGCCTGACACTGCAGGGGGTGGGTTTGCCAGGCATGGTTGCCTTCCTGGGCCATTTACAAGTCCAGCACTTGTGGCTGGGGTGGGGAGCACTGTATCTGTGGGTGGAGAGGCCAGATTAGAGTGTCTGGCAAGATGTTTCTGACACCTAGGCCATTCAGCTCAGCCAGGCTCAGCAGGTGACCAGGGATATTGCTTTAGCTGGGAGGGGACACCCTCCCCATTCTGCCCTGTTCAGTTTACTGTGAGAATGAGCTGGGCCTTAACCATTCCTTCCTCTCTCCCTGGGCCCCAAAATAAACAGCAGCTGTTGGCTGCATCGTCTCTGTCGGCTGCCAGTCTGTCAACAGCCGTAGCTCTCGTTTGCCCCGCTCTTTGGGTTTAATGCCATGGGGCATTGGGGACCCTCCAGAGCCTGCCTTGCTGGTCAGCTGGTGTGCCCTGGCATGCCCTCTCCCAGGCAGTGCTGGCCTGTTGGCCGCACACTGGCATTGTCCCTTCGTGCCCTGCATGGAGGCAGGTCCTCATGGTGGTCACAAACTCAGGCTCCAGAGTCTGACATCGGTTCTGCTCCTGGCTCTGCCATTTAGCTGGTGACCTTGGGCAAGCAGCCTAACTCTGAGCCTATTTCCTTCTCTGTAAAATCCGGCCATGGGTTCTAGATCCTGGTATCCTGCGAGGATTGAGACCAGTGCTCTCAAGGCAGTGCTGTCTGGCTTCTGCCCTTGAAGCAGACTGGCCGATCTGAGTCCTTGCTTTGGCACTCAGGAGTTTTGTGCCCTCGGGGCAGGTGCTGGAGTTCTCCCCACCTAGGTTTTCTCATCTGTACAACGTGGATAATAAAAGCATCTCCCAGGCTGGTGGTGAGGGTTAAATGAGCTGTGCCAAGCACAGAGTAGGAGCTCAGTGAATGGAATAACATGTGCTCCCTTTGACAGATAAGGCAGCGTCCCCTAAAAGAGTCGTCCACAGGCGCACATCCGAGCGCTAACAGGATTACTCCTCCCCTAACCGTTGTATCTGATTTGCTTGGCTTTGTTTCTACCCTGCGTTCAGAACTTCCACTTGAGGGGCTGGGGGTTGGGGGGCGGTACCATAGAACTGGTTATAAAGCAGGACGGAGGCATGAGAAAGGAGAGCTGGGATTTCTGTTCTACTTGGCAGTGGTTCTGCTAATGTAACATAAGAAATGGGAAGAAGACCGGGTCCGAGGCCATGGACTGCCTTCAGCTGCTGGGCAGATCCCCCGTGGTGTTGACCGGTTTTCTCTGCTGACGTGTGAGCCCCAAGATGTTCTTTCATGTGATCTCCACAACGTCCCCGTGGGCCAGCCTGCCTTGGCTCCGTACTCTGGGAAACCCTTGTGTTCTTTGGCTGTTCCTTGCAATTACCCTCCCTTGTGGAAAGCTTGTACTGGGAACCCCCTTTAGAGTATCCAGACCCCAAAGTCATCATTCTCAAAAAGGAAAAAAAAGGCACTTGACCCCAATTGTGTTGAACTTCAGTGCTACGTGCCGCTGTGGGCACACCAACCCCCTGTTAAAGAGACCCTCACTCAGCAGGGAGCATTTGCACTGTCTCCCCAGGAGCCTGGTCCTTAAACAGGTGGCTGGGCCGGCTGTCTTGTCTCCTCCATGCTGCTCTTGGCCAGTTCTTGCCCCAGGAGAGAGGTCAATGGCAGTTCCATTCCCAACATTCAGGGATGACCCTTTCTGATAGACTTGTGGGGAGAATGAGTCTGCACTTTCGAGAGGAATGTGGCAAAGTAGTTTAGAGCAGGGGCTCTGGAACCAGATTGCCTAAATCCAAGTTTCTCCTCTCCCATTTACTTCTGTGTGACCTTGGGCAAGTCACTTAGCCTCTCTGTGCTTCAGTTTCCCGTTCTGAAAAATGGGGATAATAATAGTACCTTCCTCATAGGATCGTTGGGAGGATTAAATGAGAAAATGCTGATAAAAGCACTTATAACAGTGCCTGGGGCAGAGTTAGTGCTACCTAAGGGTTACTGCTGTTATCTGAGCTGGCAGGGCAGGTGCAGTCTGCTTCCTATCAGCCCAGGCCTGACGGATATATATATAGAAGCCTTGAGAAGATGCCTGGGGTTTGTGACAGAGGCATCTGGGATGGAGCTTGCGGCATGTTCTAGAGGAAGGGGGTGTAAAGATTCAGACAAGTGTTCCAAAGCTGACTCCACCATTTCCTAGCTGAGTGCCGCCAGCGAGTTGCTGACCCATCTCAGCTCAGTTTCCTCAGCTGACTGTGCCCACGCCTTCCTCGTAGGGTCATTGTAAGAACCCAAGACAGGGTACAGCATCTAGTAGTCACTCTCCTTTCCTTTAAATGGTGGCCATTTAAACAGCCTTGTGGTTTGGCACGGGGACCAGGGGGATGGTCAGTGGGCTCCAGCCTGACCTTTCTGGCCGGGAGCCTTGAATTACACTCTTTCCACACCTCTCCCCTCACGAGCAGCCTCTGGGTGTTTATTGCAGCGGGGCTGCCCATGCAGAAGGTGACGGTGCCTCCTGCCGGGACCGTCAGTATCCCAGGTTGTCAAGCTCCTCACAAACAGTCTTGCTGCCTCTGAGGGACCTGCTGAGAAGGGCTGTAGGTCTCCTTCCTGTTTCACAGACAGGAAAGGCTCAGAGAGGCACATGACTTCTGTGATTGTGGAGGACACTGTCGATGCCCCGCCCCGTATGCCCTGGGCTCACCTGAGTTCACCTGCAGCGGTTTCCAGCATGCTGGCAGCTCCCCTCCTCGAGTGTTCCCCGCTGTCGCCTCTCCCCGCCTCACTTCTCTGGGCGAGGGCTCCCTCCAGCAAGGGCACCACGGGAACGTGCTCTACCCGAGCAGGTGCAGCTGAGGAAGGCCAGGGGAGGGGGCGGAGGTGAGTTGTCACTCCGTCATCCTGTCATCCCAGGGAGTTGATATCTCAGCTGCCTGCTCTCCACTGGGACAGTTTGGAGGCGATTTCCAGCCAGAACCTCAGAGGATCCCCAGCAGGACTGAGCCCCAGTGGCCACAGCAGTAAATTGGCCATTAAGTGCCCTTTATCGGCCTTTATCCTTTCCTGGTCTCGCTCTCCATACCTCCTCACTTGGGATTCCGGGAATCATCTCCCTAATAAATAGCCTGTACCCAAGGCCTTGTCTCAGGGTCTGCTTTGGAATGAACCCAAACTATGATAGCAAACTCCTCCTTCTAGCAAGTGGTGGAGCGAGGACTGAGAACCTCTGTCCGTGACTCAGTTCCCCAGGCCGTGCTGTCTTTCTGGAGGTTCCTGGGGTTCTTGTTATAGAAGAGTCAGGATCCTTGTTCGATGCAGGTTTTTTTAAGCTAATAAGAGGCAGGAGTCATTGTGGACAGGGCTGAAGAATACTTGATCAATACAGCAGCTTCTGGGGGCCTCATCAGAGAAGGAGCCCAGTCAATGCAAACGTGACGGAGAGAAGCTGGGCCTTGGACACGTGGGAATCTGACCTTGTATAAACTTGCCTCAGGAAAGAAATAAACAAACAAGGACTTATGGATAAATAGAAATCTAGTATCTTTATCCATCATAGGTCAGGCTGGGAGGAGCAGTGTAAGTGTCTGAGGAAATGAGGTCGGGGCTGCTGGCCTCTGAGCCCAGGTACAAGGTGACATGATGTGAGCAAGACACTGTCGTTTGTATCTGCTGTAATCTGGCTAGTTGGCGGGGAGTTAGGCATTACAAACATTAAAGCTTCTTGTGATAGTGTTTGAAATTGTGGTGAGACTGGGTGTCCTTATAGAGGATGAAAGCATCTTTAAGAAAATAGAAAAAAGGAGAGAGTGTGTGTGTGTGTGTTTGCATGTAGAATGCATGTGTATTTGGAGATGTGTAATGTCTGTGTGTGTGTTTGGTGTGTTATGGGGGGTGTATTTGGGGATATCGTGTGTGTGTTGCAGGGTGTTGGGGATTATATCTGGGTGGTGTATTAGTATATGTCTATTTGAGAGTGTGTGTTTATATGTGTGTGCATTTTGTGTGGTATGTGTATGTGTGTGTGTATGTGTGTGTGTGTGGTATGTGTGTGGTGTGTGTGTGTGTGTGTGTAGTACAAGCTGTTGGGTCATTGTCCATCAGGCATATTCCTGGGGCCATCTTTTATCCTTGAGAACTCCTTACGGTCAGGCTAGGGGGTCCCAAAATACTTAGATTTTAGTATAAAATGGAATCATAGACCCTCACATATACTTACCCTAACTACCTTTTCTCCTTTCCTCCAGTGCCTCTTCTGAGTCAGGCAGGTTTACACAGACCTCATTTCACTCTCACAAAAGAAAGATGGTATTACTCCCATTTTTGTAGGCAAGGAAACTGGGAATTGGGGAGGTTAAGTCACTCACTCAAGGTGACACAGCTAGTGAGTAGCAGAACTGGGATCTGACCAACCTCTGAACTTCCACCCCTCTGCCCCCTCCACCCATGTGGGGTGAGCTGGTGGGTGGGATTCTGCCGTGACTTTGCACGTGCAGAAAGGGCCCTCTTCTCCATCCAGGACACTTGCTCTAGAAACATGACTTCTAGCTTCAGAGGAGGCCCCAGAAGAAGGCTTGCAGGAGCAGGAAGCTGTGAGGCAGGGCTGTGTGAACTAGGCTGGTATAGACATGCCAGAGGACCTGATCCCAGGAAAGAGTTGTGACCCGGGGGGGGTGGGGGGAGGTGGGGATGGAGGAGAGACTCTAGAAGCAAGGGAGAATTGAGAAGGGAAGCTAGAAGAGGCCTTGAGTTCCTCCCCTGGGCCTCAAGGAGAGGGTATGTACACATTTTTGCTGGGTAAGGAATCTTACGCCTGGTTTTATCCTCCAAGAGCAAACGTCCATCTCCCTCCTGTTTTACTGTGAGCCGGTTACGTGTCCAGGTGTGTGGGGCTGGGGCAATGCGGACCTGTCCGTGTTACCTGTTATGTGAACTAACCCCTAATAAGGGGACGCACAGAGAAACAGGCCTTCCCTACCTGGATTCCTGGAAGGAAGAGAGGGTGGCCATTTCGTCAGTGTGCGTTCTTGGCAGACAGAGGCAGTGGGGCCCCTGGGCTTGCCTGGCTGCTCCCACCCACAGGAACTCACATCAGACAGTAGGGAATCCCATGGAAGCTTCGGTCCCAGATGTAGTCTGCGTGGGGCATTTGGGACTTATTCATGGGGTTCAGATACGCTTGGGTTCCCAGAGCTGCTGGGAGAGGGCCCCCTGGTACCCAGCCAGCTCAGTGACTCCAAACAACTCCTCAGGAGCGACAGTTCCTGCCACTGTCCCTGAGAACCTTAAAGGGCCACCTCTGCCCCACCCACATCCCCCGAACATCAGCCAGGATGAACCCAGGGAAGCAGGTGGATTCACGCAAGGCAGCCTGAGCAGCCCAGATTTTCAAAAGCCATCCTCTACTAAGTTCCCAGCCCCAATGCTATTAATATTAGGCGTTAACCTAATACAGTGTTAACCCTGTGGACTTGTTTGGCTCTCTGCTGACGTGGATTAGGATGGGTTAGAGTGCAGCAGTTACAGGCGAGGCCAAGTCCCTCACAAGCCACGTGACTTTGGGCAAATTATTTAATCTCCCCGAGCCTCAGTTTCCTTATCTGTAAAATAGGGATAATAAAAGTACCACAAACTCATAGAGCTGGTGGCTGGCATCGAAGCATCATGAAGGATAAAAATATAGGAAACAGCGGGAGCTGGGCATCCTCGTGTAGCTCCCCGCGTTAAGGCAGTAGATAGCCCACACTGATGCTCTTAGCCCCCCTCCCTTTTTGGGAACAGCTCTATTGAGATATAATTCTCATACCATACAACCAACCCATTTAAAGTATACATTTTAGTATATTCGTAGAATTGTGCAACCACTACCACAGTCAATTTTAGAACATTTTTATTACCCCAAGCAGCAAGTATGCTTGAGCCATCACTTCCACCCTCCCTCCCCACACCCCCACTGGTCCCAAGCCCTTGGAAACCACTAATTTTCTTTCTATCCTTATGGATCTGCCTATTCTGGACATTTTATATAAATGGAACCATCAACGACGTGGTCTTTTGTGACTGGCTTTCTTTCACTAATATAACGTTTTCAAAGTTCATCCACCATCAGCCCTTTTGATGGCTGATAGCGTGAGCTTGACTCATTCCCTGCTGGCCCAGGAGCCCTGGGCACAAACCCTCACCGTGACTTTGGCAGGGCTGGCCTGCGGTCCTGAGTGCAGGTTCCACTGGGGCATTTCCTCTCTCTGCCCTTTGGAGCATGTGGATTTTTCTCTCCTCCTCTACTGTTTTGAAACTGGCTGAGGCTGGATCTTGTAGGAAATGTTGAATGCGCCTGCAGTTTATTCCCATTACTTCCTCTGGCCTGGTCAGCAGCTTGGGGGCAGGGTGGAAACTGTGCAAAGTCTTTACTCATCTGTTCCCCCTGGACTCTGTTTCCGGGAGGGGATGGGGAGAGAGACAACAAAGCGTCTTTATTTGTTTTTAGTGTTGACTAACTTCCCAGCCCCCTTACCAAGTTCTGGTGAAAGTTGCTGGGTTCCTGGTCAGGCTCTCTTCCCTCGAGACACAGGGTCATGGGACTTCTCTTTTGGGGGCAGCCGATGGGGAAGTCGCCAAGTGTTTTGGAGTTCTCTGCGTGTGGAGTCAGACTGCATCTGTTTCTCCTCTAGCTGGAGCTGGACCAGTGCAAAACTGGGAATCCGTTAGGAGGCAAGTAACAAAATCCCATCTAAAACAATCTTAAACCATACGGAAATTTATCATCTTACTTTGAAGTAAGAAGTAGATAGAAAAAAATTATAATTAAAAAAAACTATGCTATTAATGAACATTTAGATTGTTTTCAACTTTTTTATTTTTGCCATTATAAACAGTGCTGCCCTAAACATCCATATGTATGTATATATGGGCTACTATTTTTGTAGGATAAATTATCAAAGCGACACTGATAGGTAAGAGTGTCTGGGGTTTATTTTTAGTAGGTCAGTCCACATTTAATCCATTTTCCTATTCCGTCTGTGTCTAAATCCATACAATGAGAACTGATACTTCCAGTGAAGACCCTTGTGGATACCTGATATTTGTGGAATCAATTTAGGAACACTGTATTATCTTGCATCCCCATCCTTCCCAATCTATGGCTGAGCATCAGGCTAAAGTAATGTGGGTTTTTTGGGGTTTTTTTTTGTTTGTTTGTTTGTTTTGTGGTATGCAAGCCTCTCACTGTTGTGGCCTCTCCCATTGCGGAGCACAGGCTCCGGACGCGCAGGCTCAGCAGCCATGGCTCACGGGCCCAGCTGCTCTGTGGCATGTGGGATCCTCCCGGACTGGGGCACGAACCTGTGTCCCCTGCATTGGCAGGTGGACTCTCAACCACTGCACCACCAGGGAAGCCCTAAAGTAATGTTTAAAAGCAAAAGACACAACGTAAAGGACTTTTTGGTCAACAAGAATATGTCATATATTCTATACCCTTGAGTATACTACTTAGCAGTTTTCTTCAAGAGATTATGTGATTCCCCGTTGGAACGCACAGGGTGAAATGTCTTAACAATGCCAAGTGTCGGTTAGACTATGAGGAAGTGGGGAACCTCATATGCTGCTGATGGAAGCACAGTCCTACCATGTGCCTGAGAAGGAAGAGAACTGGAATATTCTGTGAACTATGGCTACCACTTGGAATAATACAAATGCCCAGGAGAAGAAGATGGATAATAAATATGGTATATTCATATGATGGAATTCTGTGCAGTTAAGGTGAATAAGATTTATAAGTTTCAACCTGGAATGATCCCCAAAACAATATTGAGTGAAAAAGGCAAGCAAGAGAATATTACCTATTATACCATTTATGTAAATATAATTTATCTAAATTTCATACTATTTCTATAAATTAAAAATTATTCACAAAATAATAGTGTATTATATATATATTTACATACGTTTTGTGGAAAAAGTATAAAAACACAGACTGGAAGGATACACACAAAAAAATTCATGACACTGGCTGCTTCTGGATGGGGAGAAAGAAATGGGCCTGGGAGGAGAATAAGGGATTTAAACTTTATCCATAATGTTTCTGTTTCTCTTGTTTAAAAAATGATAGAATTTTAGCATTTATTTATTTTGAATGGAGTGTGGAAGGATTTGTTATATGTAACATGTAGTCTTCGTTTGTTCATTCATTCATTCAGCAAAGATTTGTTAAATGCCTACTACATGCCTGGCATTGTTCTAGGTTTGAGACTATATTAGTACACAAAAACAGACAAAAATCCTTGTCCGGGGGAGTTTATATTCCGGTGAAATGTATTGATAAAAAAACAAAACAGGACTTCCCTGGTGGTCCAGTGGTTAAGACTTCACCTTCCAATGAAGGGGGTACGAGTTTGATCCCTGGTTGGGGAGCTGAGATCCCACATGCCTCTCTGCCAGAAATCCAAAACATAAAACAGAAGCAATATTGTAACAAATTCAATAAAGACTTTAAAAATGGTCCACATAAAAAAAAAAAAATCTTAAAACAAAATTTCAAAGTAAAAAATGATACAATTCCCAAATTAAAAAGTAAGTTAAAAATTTTAAAAACTAATGTTTAAATGTTTGCATTCCTTCTTTATATGTTTATTTAATGATTTTGCAAATTTAGAGTAAAGCGGTAATTCATATCAATAAAAATTCATTTTATATTTATTGAGATATATAAAAAGGCTCAGGATGAGGTGCCTTAGTTCATTGGTACAGAAGTTGGGTCTAAATCTGAATTTAAAAAGGCAAGAAAGACAGAGGCATCTTGACATAGGTTTGATTCCCGCACAGAATTTGACCGAGTGACTCTTGAAATAGCAAAAGTAACAATTAGATGCAAATTAGCCCAGAGCCCACCACACTGGGTGAGCCCCACCTGGGAGTAGAGCTTATCTGTTCAGTGCCTTGGGTGGGATTTATCATGTATTAGGAAGAGCAGAGCATCGAGCATGAAATGAATGCTTTACGGAGATACAGTAGCAGATGTGCACGAGTGCGTGTGCATGTGTGTGTACCCATGAGCACATGTATATGTCTAATGGACTGTTTACTCTGTGCCCCGCACTGTTGAGGGCTTTCTGAGTGTTATCTCATTTAATCCTCACAACCCTGTGAGGTAGGTGCGTTAACTCATCCCCATCTTACCAAAGAGGAAAGAGACTTAGCCAGGGTGGCAGAGCCAGTGATTGGTGCACTGGGAATCAGAGTCAGGTGCCCTGGCCTCTGTAGCTTGTGCTCTTAATTTTAGGTTACTAGAGGGGGAACGAGAGAAAGACAGGTCCTCCCCGGGAGAGGCAGCGGTAGACCAGCGGACAGATGATGGGGAGCCATGAGGAGACCAGAAGTGGGAACTTGGGGTGTGAAGAGAAACTGGGGTCTGGGGCTGGAACATCAGGCTTGCACGCTTCTCCTGCAAGCCGGAGAAGCCCCTGGAGGTGTTGCTTGACACGACCCAGTGTGTGTTTAAAGATGTAACCGCACACGTGGTGTGAAGGATTGATTGGACTCCAGAGACCGGAGGAACTGGAAAACCAGTTGGGAGGGGATGGCAGTGTGGTGTAGCCTCATCTGATGTGCGGGTCAGGCTCTCAAGCCAACAAGGAGGGTCAAAATTACCTTTGAACATCCCTTAAATTGCCCGTCCAGTTCAGTGTCGAGGGCACTTTGTACGCAATTTTGTGCAGAGTCAGAACCCCTGAACTAGAGTAAAAGAAACAAAAGGCAAATCAGTAGCCCTCGTTGGGCGTCCAGACCAGTCACCTGTAACATAAGGCCGGTGGGAGGTGGCTGCAGGCTGTCCGCAAGGCTGACTCCATTCTGCTTTAAGATTAAGCCTCTATAACCTACAGCCTCTTTAGGGGATTTGTAGTCAGGAAGATGGACCCAGAGAGTGAAGGTAGCACCAGAGGGCTGTGATTCCACCGCAGCTGCTGGCTTCGTGGTCTTTCTGTGTCTTGGTTTTCCTTACTTTTCATCATTCCTCTTATCTCCTGGGATAATCCCTTTCCACTTCCTAAACAAAGGTGTTTCCCTAGATTCTGTCCAGTTACTAAGCCTTGTGCTTCCATTTTCTTCTCTCCATACTCTTTGGTTCTGGACCTTCTTTTCCACTTAATCTGTGACCTCTGGGCAGATCTGTGTCCTCAGGAGGACCTTCTCCTGTCCCCAGCCAGCCAGCACCTTCTCACCAAGGTAAGTCTGTCCTCCGCCACCCACCTCATCCTACTCCCTGACTGCCCAGTATTTTAATTAATGGCACCCCCATTTTTCCAGTCCCCGGAGTCAAAATCTGGGAGTGACATTTGACTTCTCCTCCCCTGACTTCCATCTGGATTCTGTGATCTGATGAGTGGTTCCCAGATCTGCCTGGGAAGCTGGTGACGAATTTCTTCCTTTGGGATCACCCGCTACAAGCCCGGAGGCTGATTCAGTATTCAGGTAGCCTGGCACAAGGGCAGGACCCGAAGTTCATGTCTTTTTCAAAGCTCCACAGGAGCACCTGCTGATGAGCCAAGTGCTGGAACCACTGCCCTGGGTCTGCATCTGCCCCGTCCCATAGAGTCATTAGCCTTGCGCTTCCGTCTTGCACTCCTCTCTCTATCACCCTAATTCTAGGCCACACGGCAGCTTAGATGGGCTTCTGCAGGTCACTGCAGCCAGCCTAGACCAGAGCGGTCACCTTGCGGTCACCCAGCATCTCTCTCTGCACCCTTGCCCCAAAGCCATGTTCATTGCCTGGAACTTGCCCCCTCACCTGCTGAAATCCTTTAAGGCTCATCTCAGATGTGTCTTCTAAAGGGCCTTCCAGGTCCACCTGAGACAGATGGGCTTCCTCCACTCCTAGCTTGTAATAATTACTGGTTTACATATTTCTTTCCTCTGCAGGATTAATTGAACAAGCATATGTGAAGCACTGACCCAGACACTTAGGATGAGGAGGGACAGAGAGGGGCCCATCCTTAAGCTCCAGGGTACTTACCAGATGCTAAACTCCTTAGGACCAGGGCTCTGGCGGACCTCGAGTGTGCACTTCATCAATATTTGTTGATCCTGCCCTGTATCGTGCATTTCCCTCCCCAAAGAGTAGGTCACATGCTGTGTTTTCTACCCTCAGGTGCAGCAAGTTAAGTTAATCGTATTCTTCAGTTCATTGTACCTTATCACATTGCAAAGGCCTCCTCCTGCTTTATTTTTATTTTTCCCCTTCAATCCTAATCTTCACTCCTGTCCCTTTTCCGCTTATGCATCCCCTCCAACCTGTTTAACATAAACCCATGTATCCTCAGAAAATAGGTTGTGCTGTTCGTGAGCGTGGTTCGTAATCTACATAAATGGTATTGTGCTATAGGTTTGGTTTGGTGATTTCCCTTTTTACTCAATAAGGTGTTTGTAAGATCTATTTACGTTGTTGTATGAAGCCACTTTATTGCTTCTGACTGCTGCATGGTGTTCCATGCTGACATTTTACTTATTTGCTGCCCACTGTTACTGGGCCCTGAGGTTGCCTCCAACACTTTCTCCTGCAAACATTGCTGCAGAGTAACGTCCCTGTAGGCTGCAGCCCTTACAGTCTGCAGTGATTTCCCCAGTACGTGTACCAGGAGTGGGACCACTAGGGCACAGGGCTTATACAGACTGAGTTTAAGTAAATACTACCCTATTGCTTTTCAGAAGAGCTGTACAATTTATAAGCCTACGAGCAGTGAACCACGGTTCTCATCTCCCTACACCGTCACCAACACTTGGTGTTATCCAGAAGAGTAGGTCATTTTCCTCTCTCCTTTCCAGAGAGGGCCTTCTAGGCTGTTGGCATTTCTCCCCATGGACCAATCCAACCAAGATTGGAAGATGTAGTGAGTTTTAATGTCTTCATATTATTCCTTCCTGGCCCGTCTCCCTTGCCTGTAATGAAAGTTCTTTTTGTAATTCCCCACCCAGTTCTCACTAATGGGACCAGAAACCTAAAACCTTTCTCCATTATCTTAAAAACTCAGCCAGCTTTTCAAAGCTAAACCTCCTTTGTTTTTCAAGTTAATCTGAAATAAGCCCTTCTTATCTTGTTTTCCCCCTTTGCTCAGTGCCTCCAAGCCTCAACGGCCATTCTTGCGAATGCCCCAGAAATGGCCTCTGAAAGGTACTGCTTCACCTGTGTGTGCCCACGGTTGGAGGTGGGCTGCAGACCCTCCCCGGATGTTGCTGTCTTCACAGAAGCCAGGTTTGGGATTTAACTCTGTTTAAATGCCTGCAGCCTTGTTTGCAAACGGAAATGAGTTGGGTTTATTTGCTGGGGATAATTATAGGGAAAAGACTCCCTATCCAACTTCTGGCCTGAACGTTTCAATGGATAATTAATCATAACTGTTCTTTGACATCGTATCTTTTATTTTTTTTTTGGCCACGCTGCACGGCTTGTGAGATCTTAGTTCCCCGACCTGGGATGGAACCCGGGCCCTCAGCAGTAAGAGTGCTGAGTCTTAACCACGGGACCACCAGGGAATTCCCTGTTCTGTGACATCTTAGGTCGCTGGGGTGGGCTATTACTGAACTCTTAAACCTTGACTGGTTCCAGCAGAGCATAAATGTGGCTTTAGGTCCTATGTTAGATACGCATTATATGCTTGCATGATTTCTCCAAGTACACTGTGAGGGTAGTGACTAGGGTCTTCCTTACCCTTCTACCTAAAGCCTGCCCCCCACTGCCCCTCCCCCCCTGCCTTCCCCCCCCACCCCCGCCACACTTTGCACTTAGCAAAGTAAATACTTGTTGGGTGGTTGACACAGGATTACATGTTAATCCATCTTTTTTTTTTTTTTGGAAGAATCTTTTTTTTTTTTTTTTTGCGGTACGCGGGCCTCTCACTGTTGTGGCCTCTCCCGTTGCGGAGCACAGGCTCCAGACACGCAGGCTCAGCGGCCATGGCTCACGGGCCCAGCCACTCCGCGGCATGTGGGATCTTCCTGGACCGGGGCACGAACCCGTGTCCCCTGCATCGGCAGGCGGACTCTCAACCACTGCACCACCAGGGAAGCCCCTAGAAGAACTTTTTATTTATTTAGGTATTTGTTATTTATTTTTGGCTGCGTTGGGTCTTAGTTGCTGAGCGCGGGCTTTCTCTAGTTGTGGCGAGCAGGGGCTGCTCTTCGTTGTGGTGCATGTGCTTCTCATTGCGGTGGCTTCTCTTGTTGTGGAGCACGGGCTCTAGGCCCATGGGCTTCAGTAGTCACGGCACGCGGGCTCAGTAGTTGTGGCTCACGGGCTTCGTTGCTCCGCGTCATGTGGGATCTTCCCTGACCAGGGCTCGAACCCGTGTCCCCTGCATTGGCAGGCGGATTCTTAACCACTGCGCCACCAGGGAAGTCCCTAATCCATCATTTTCAAAGTCTAGAACCAGACCTATTTAAAAAAACAAACAGAATCCTTCCTTTAAAAAGTGGCATTACCTTCTTAGCCTCACACGTGTTCATTTTAGCCTCATTTATTGCTCTTTGGAGTGGGGGGTCTTGGGGGAACGACTCTGAGAGCCTCTTAAACTTAAAAGAGGCATAATAAATTACACTCTTTAGAGAAGCTTGGATAGCTGCTTGTGTCCCAGAAGTGGGATGGGAGCACAACATTCTAGATGGTTCCTCTGCTCACACCCCCCGCCCCTCCCTGCCGCCTACAGGGCTTACCTCCCAGAGCAGTGTGTGGTACCCTACAGATCGCCGTTAAATAAACAGTCCCTTGAAAACACAACGTAAAAAGAAGTGCTGTCTATGTATTGCATCAGGAGAGCTAACTATTATGGAAAAGGCCAGATATTTCCACTGTGTTAAGAAAATAAGAACCCAGCAGCATGGAACGTCCCAGTCAGTGGGCAAAAGATGTGGAGACTTCAAAAGGAAGAAGAACTGTCAAGACAGCATGAGCGACAACGGGCGACTGCCCCGTTGAGAAAAGAAAGCGTGCTAGGGGGTGTGCGGGTGTGTGTGTGTGTGCGTTTCCATATGCAGCGGCAGAAGTCGCGACAGTGCCTTTCACCTGGGAAATAAATTAACGAACACACCAGTGTCTGTATCACGGCTCACTCGAGCAATGGGCCAACCGTGACTCGGCCTGGGGGTGAGGTTAGGAGGAGGGGGGCAGAAGTGCAGAACAGAAACAGTCTTTGTTCTCACAAGACCCAAAAGGCAGATTTGCAGGAAGAGACCCCTCGTCGTGGGTCTGAAATGAAGATGGACGCTCGAAGATAGTGCTGATGGCTCTAGCAGAGGCCCTGCCCTTGGGCTCTCAGCCAGGGAGGGCCCCCGACCCTGAAGCGGAATATCTGAGTGATGGGATTCCTGCTCGCTTCTCCAGCCCAGCTCCCTTCGCCAGCTTGTGCTTGTGGAGCTGGGGGAACGCCGTAAGGCCAGGCGGCCTGACTTTAATTGGAAAGAGACCAGGAATCATCTTGCTTTTATTAAAAAGTTAGGCTGGGTTATCTCAGGGCCGCCCCCAGGGTGGGCGATCCTTCAGAGCTGACCAAGTTCTGAGCTGCTGGCCTGCCTACTTTAATGAGCTGGGGGAAGCTCATTTGAGGAGTGGCAATAAAGTCGGTCACCGGACTTGCGACGTGAGAATGTTCTTAAACCTGAGAATGTCGTCCCTGAATCATCGGGAAGAGCTCCCAGGTGTGGAGAATGGGCTCTTGTTCCTTAGGCTGATTTGGGACCTGGCACCTCACTAGCTTCCTGGCTTCCTCTCCTGAGCACAGGCCTCCCCTCCCCGGCCAGGTGTGGCCACCTGGATGAACCTGTCCACCTAGATGAGCCTGTCCACCTGGATGACGATGCATCAGCTCAGCGGGCCCCTCCCTTCCTCGAAACGGAGAACCATAACATCTTGTCACAAAGACTTCCCTCCCTCCCTCCCCAGAGATGCCAGTGCCCTGTGCCACCCTGCTGGGCCCTGCCCGGCTGATGATCCCTGTCTCCGGCCCTTGTTGAATTCTACGCCAAGGACTGTATAAAACTCAGTACACACAGGCCTTCCTGTAAGCCTCACACCAGCCCTCTACAAAGGCAGAACTATTACCATCCACTCTTGTTAGCCCCATTTTACAGATGAAGAAACAGAGGCTCCAGCAGGCATAGGACTATTTGCCCGTGGTCACACGGACAGTACGTGGCAGGGCTGAAATTTACACCAAGGCCCATGCTTTTCAACACTGCCCTCTCTCTCTGAGGACTGTGCAGAGGTGGCCAGGACACAGCCTTGCCCTCAAAAAACCTCACGGTTTAGGTGGAAAGAGAACACTTCCTCCTGTGGAAAGATAATTAGCTACCAAACACTGCAGGGGAGTTCTAGGGAGAGGCTGCAAGGCATTCAGGGTGCATACAACGTGCCAGGCTTTGTGCTGTGGGCCTTGTGTCCATGACCTCGTTAATTTTCACAGCAACCCAGTGAGGTTCACTTTACAAACACAGGACCAAGGCTCAGAGAAGTGTTGTTACTTGCCCAAAAACACACAGCTCATGGGTGGTGGATCTGGGCTCAAACTCACATGTTAATATTTTATAATAACTATAAACTGAGTATAACCTTAAAAAGTCATGAATCACCATTGTACACCTGTAACTTATATAATATTGTATAGCAACTGTACTTCGATTTAAGAAACCTCACATGTTGACTCCAAAGCACATTCTCTTTGCCTGATACTGTGGTAGAGACTCCGTTTTAGTAGGGTTGTCTGGGAGGGAAGGGAGATGGGAGGGGGTGAGCACCCCAGGCTGCAGAAGCAGAAGAGGAGGACCCGGGAACAGCAGGAATTCCACCAGCCCCTCCTGAGAGGGAGCCAGTGTCCCAGTCTTCATCACTGCCCCAAAGCCATGGCCCCTGGGTCACAGCTAATGACGTGTGGTGACCGCTGAGGGCCAAGTTTCCTCGGTTCCATGGAGGCGACGTCCCCTACCCATCCCTCCTCCACCTCGAGCTCCCAGGGTAATTCATTAGTGTGGTCACCACAATGGGTGTGGACCTGTCAGGATAACAGATTATCTGAGGGACATCCTTGTTTGGAAGGAGATGGATTCATCCCTTGATCACGTCCGTGCTCTCTGCTTTTCCTCCCATCCTGCCCAAATGGAAACACACCTTTCCTTGGCTCCCAGCCCCCTCCAGGCAGTGTCTTCTAGTTCCCTACGGTGGGCCATGCAGAACCCTTGCACTGGTTCAGCCATGCTGGCCTTGAGAAAAGCAGGCCTGTGTCTGTTTTCTCATCTGCCCTTTCATTCATCAACAAGCATTTATTAGATGCCTACTGTGTGCCAGGCACCATGTCAGATGCTGCAGATTCCTGGTTGAATCAAAATGATTACAAGTCAGAAGAGGAGGGAGCTTACAGACTGGCTGGGATGACCAACTTTAACCAGTCTTGTGTGTGGATGTGCAGCGATGGACTGAGATCAGGAAAGGAACAGGACACTCTGAAGCATGAACAGGAGGCCTCTCTGTAAATTTGGAAGGAAGGAGAAGGGTGTTCCGAGCGGAGGGTAAAGGCTCAGTGGTGGGAGGGAGGGAGGTGTTTCAGGATCCTCACGACAACCCTGTGAAGGCAGTTCCCTGTTACCGTTGTGATACCCATTTTATAGGTAGTTAGGTGAGGCCCAGGAATGCCATCGTCTCCTAACCTAGGGCTGGACCTGGGTTGCTTCCAGGTTCTAAATTGTGCCTGGGGCGCCAGAAGGGATTGGGCTCACTAAGAAGAAAATCCCAGCATTGGGGGGCAGTTCCACCCAAATCGTGGGTTCCTGTTTCCCAAGGCCGGCCGTGTTCCCAGTAGGTCTGAAGCTCTCTGATCACAGGAAGGAGGTGGAGAGTGCACTGAGGGCCTGGGATGGAGCGGGGAGTGGGGGGTGGTGGTTCTGGGCTCAGGCCAGAGAAAGGACAGAACCAAGTGGAGCCTTCTTTAGGGAAACCTGAGAGACAGCATCACACAGTGGAAAGAGAAGTTTTAGAGTTCAGCAGACATGGCCAGGCATCCGGGTTTCCATCTGTGTGACCTTAGGTGAGTCACGTGACCTCTTAGAGCCCAGGCGCCCTTGCTTGCAAAATGGGAGTGATGATGCCACTGACAGGACTTCATGCCTGAAATGCTCAGCCGGGAGTCCGGCACGTGGTGAGCACTGCACACGCAGGTGCCTTTATTAGCTAGAGTTCATGAAACGCTGGATGTGCAAAAGAGGTCAGTTTGTGATTAATTTACAGGAGGACTTCTTGTTTTATGAACAAACTTGCTGATGAAGCTTTTGTATAGGGAGTTCCTCTTATGGTTTGAAAAATAAAAGAATTTGTTATTTGCAACTGTGATTTATCGGGGAGCCCCCCTGTTCTCAGCTTCATACAGAACTGAGCTAAGCGTTGACCTGAAGGAGGGTCTCTAGGGGTGTGCCTCAGGGCTCTGTTCTCTGTCTCTGACCAAGAATGTTTGTCAATGACTTCAATGGGATTTTGAGGTCATCCTGATCACATAGGTGACACAGGGAGGAAGGAGAGTGTGTTAGGCAACAAGCCACCTTCCAGAAATGCCTTGGAGAAGATTGGGATTACCTAGGCATAAATGTAATGTGTTTTAATTCAAGGGACCAGTGGCCCAAGTGTTGGCAGCAGCAGGTTTGGTTTTTGCGGAAGCGGGAGTGTGATGTGTCAGGGTTTGGGTCGCTTGGGAGGTCAGCAGACGTCAGCAGTATGACTCTCCAACCCTGGGTATGGGTTCACAGAATTCACAGTTCTTAGACTGTGCTCAGACAGTCAGGGTTTAGAACGTTTAGAGGAGGGAGGTGATAAGAATCTGCTTCTATTCTGCCCTGTCAGTCTGTCTGCACCTGGGAGGCCCAGTGCATGCTGTCTGAGGGCAGAGTACACGGAGGACAGCATGGTGGAGGAAGATGCAAGACTGGCCATGGGAGCAACAGGAGGAAGTGGGGAGGTTGGCCTGGAGCAGAGGAGACGCCTGGAGAGGGGTCGTGTGAAATGCCCTCCTTCAGGAGAGGAGTTTGATCTGTGCTCTGTGGCCTCAGGGACGGAACTAGTGGATATGGACAGCGGTTAGCAGGAAGGAGATTCAGATCAGTATAAGGAAGAACGTTCTGATGGTCAAAGATTGCACGGACTGCCTTGCGTGCAGCCTCCGCATCGCCACTGGACCTATGCAAGCACAGGGCAGGGCTCAGTGACCTTTCAGGTCCCCTTCTGGTCCTGAGAGTCTGATTCTCTGATTGGTTGACGCTGGCCCTTTCCAGCTGTGGTCAGAGCTCAGGGAACACGGCTCTTGTTCCTTCGGTTCCTCTGTTGAGACTCCCATTTGTGCCCGTGAAAGTGATGGTGTCAGGGCCTCAGGGCCTGGGGCTGGGAACAGGGTGGGTGGTCGTCCCCCACACTAGCAGCCTGTTCTCAGCCTCGCTGAATGTTCACTTGATACCCAGAACCTCCTCTAGAACCTGAGCACGTCTGGACCCAAGGTCACAGAGCCCATGGTGACCAAGCTGGACACTAACCCCAGCCTCTGACTCCAGGTCCCCTTCCCCTCGCACTTGACCCAGCCTATGCACTGGCAGCCTCCCCCAGCCGTGGAAAAGCCCAGAGAACACAGAATGTTAGAAGCTGGGCGGGGGACACTAGCAGTCATATCCCAACTCTGCCCTTTTGCTTGTCTTCCCATTTCAAAGACAAGGAAACTGAGGCCCACGGGGGGTGAAATGAGTTGGCCAAAGCCACTGACGGAACCAAACTCCACCCCTGCCCTCCCTGCCCTCGGCACCCGCTGGATGTCTCCTCTGTCTCTGCAGGGTACCGCAGAAGGAGGCGGGTGTCTGGTCCTTGAGGGTCAATGGGAGAGGGCCATAGTAGGCACATTCCACAAGGCTTCAGGTTTTCAAAATAGCCTGGCAGGCCTGTGAGCTTCCTCCTAGGGGCCAAGGAGTGGCCAGCAGCTGGCAGGGGATAGCCTGGGGTAGCAGTCCCATGTAGAGGGGGGTGGTGTGGGTACTGAGATGCCTTTTCTCATCAGCAAGGAGTAAGGCCTTGGCAAGCTGACTGGCCTGACTTGGCTGTCCCAGCCCAGACCTGGCCCCTGCCCGCTGGCCCTTCTTCCCTCAGCTCAGCTGCTTCTGCAGACTCCTCCCTGCCTCCCATCCCCAAACTCCATCAACTTTCTAATAGTCCGTGAGTTGTAGTGTAAGGCCTGAGGCTGTCACAAGGTGGGGAAGAACACAGGGGTTGGAATCCAAGCCTAGTACATGCTGGCTGTGTGACCTTGGACAAGTCACTTACCCTCTCGGAACCTTAGCGTCTTCTTCTGTGAGATGGGGACACTACTCGTGCCCATTCCCAGGGTTGGTGTATGGGTCCCCTGAGCTTGTGTATGTACGGCTGCCTCCAGCATAGAGCCTGCTTGGAACTTGCTAGGGTGGCTCCTGTCCCTTCCTTGGGTGCCATGAAAGTTGCAGTGCTCTGTGACTTGGCTGACCGGAGCCAGGCTTTCAGTTCACTGGAAGGGAAGTGGTTAAAGCCAGACCAATAAAGGCAGAGTAAGGAATGACACCTTCTTAGACAAAGCCAGCACTGCCTTAAGGAGTATTTATGCAAAAGGATTGATTCTTCCATATCTTTCTCTTACTTCTTTCATGGCATAACCTCCCTGTGGGCAAAACTAGAAGACCTTGCTCTTGGGATAGTTGCAAACTATTTAATTCTGAGGATGTCCTGTAACAATTTGACGGATATTGCCCAAAACATCCTTGAACATAAAACTTGACACACTTCTGTGAGTTTATCCCCAGGATAAATTTCTAGCAGGGGAATTGGTGGGTCAAAGAATTTGCATTTCTCATTTTGATATATACTGGCAAATGGCCCTCCTAAAAGAATTCACATCCCTCCTACAGTGTGTGAGACATGTCTGTTTCCTCATACCTTCATCAGCACTGGGACCTACCAAACTTGAATGTTTTGCCAGTCAGCTAAAGAAAAAGAGTTCTGGTTTCTTTTTTTTTTTTTTTTTGCGGTACGCGGGCCTCTCACTGTTGTGGCCTCTCCCGTTGCATAGCACAGGCTCCGGACGCGCAGGCTCAGCGGCCATGGCTCACGGGCCTAGCCGCTTTGCGGCATGTGGGATCTTCCCCGACCGGGGCACGAACCCGTGTCCCCTGCATCGGCAGGCGGACTCTCAACCACTGCGCCACCAGGGAAGCCCCGGATTTCTTTTTTAATTGTGCATGAGTTTGAGTGTCTTTCCTAGGATGGATTGGTCACTTGTATTTCTTTTTTGGTAAATGCCTTTTTATATTCTTGGCCCATTAAACATTTTTCTGTTGGGCGGTTCAACTCATTAGTTTGGATTTAGAGGGTTGTTCTCCAGGCAGGTGGGTGGGGAGTCTCCAAGAGGGCTTGGTGGTGTTTAGATCACTTTCCTCTGGGGCTGTGAGTTGGAAGTGAGCTTCTTTGCTGCCTCCACCCAAGGGGCTGCTCTGGGCTTGCTCTGAGCTTCCTGGGGTTCTCATTGTTAACAGGCACGAAAGTGCTCTTCCCCTCTTCATCCCAATGCCAGGCAGTACATCAGGGCAGAACTTGTGATTGGACAGCTGTGGGGGGGGACTTGATGTTGGACACACAGCTTCTGGGATTAGGGGAGTAGAGGGAGAGGCGGGATGCCAAGGAAGAAGCTACGTGTGTGTGTGCGCGCATGCGCAGCTGTGAGAGTGTGTGTGTGTGTGTGTGTGTGTGTGTGTGCTTGTGTGTGCTTGCGTGCAGCTGTGAGAGAGCCCCAGGATTCCTGTGGGGGCTTGGGCTGCTAGGGGTTATATCTGTGTAGGAAGCATCCTATTAGAGAGTGTATTCCAAATAACAGATTTACTAAAGTTGCTTTTGTGCACAGTATGTAAGACACCCAGAAAAGGTCAGTTTTCTATTTCCCAGGATAAGTAGCTATCAAAATAAATAAGAAAGATGAAGTCAATAATAATATAACAATTATTGGAAGTCCAATCATTTTGGACTTCCCTGGTGGCGCAGTGGTTAAGAATCCGCCTGCCAATGCAAGGGACACGGGTTCGAGCCCTGGTCCGGGAAGATCCCACATGCTGCGGAGTAACTACGCCCGTGAGCCACAACTACTGAGCCTGCACTCTAGACCCTGCGAGCCACAACTACTGAGCCTGAGTGCCACCACTACTGAAGCCCGCGTGCCCTAGAGCCCGTGCTCTGCAACAAGAGAAGCCACCACAGTGAGAAGCCCGTGCACCGCAACAAAGAGTAGCCCCCGCTCGCCGCAACTAGAGAAAGCCTGCGCACAGCAACGAAGACCCAACGCAGCCAAAAATAAATAAATAAATATACTTATTTTTTTAAATAATAATAATAATATAACAATAACAGATTTACCACTTGTATTTGGAGCTGGCCACTGGCAGTTGTGCAGGTGGCACTGAGCCTTCTCTGGCACTGCCACTGGAGGAAGCCAGGAGATAAAAGAGCGACCATACACACTGGGTGTTTGCTGAGGGCCAGGCACGTGCTAAGCACTTTGCATACATTTTAGTCATCACTCAAACTGTCCAAGGCCTGTCCTCTTATTACCCTCAGTTTACAGGCAAGGAAATGGAGGCTCAGAGAAATGAGATAATTTGTCCACCAAATTTTCTTACACCACACAAGAGGCAAAGCTAGGATTTAGTACTGGAAGCTGTTGGACACCACCCATTGGACTTGCCTGTCTTTTCTTGCCAGCCTGACCCACCCTCGGTTAAAGCTGGAGGGAGATTCCACGTAGAGGTTGGAAGAGGACAAGCCCGCAGTGTTCTGGCCGAGCGTCCCAGCCCCCCGGCCCCCCTCTGCAGCCCAGCTGGCATCTCAGAAGAGAGGGCTGGGAGGGGTGGGCCCTTATTTGGGGCTTTGGTGTGCGGCCTGGGAGGGCTGGAATCTATAGCTCACGCCTTTCCCTGCATGGGCCTGGGTGTGAGCTAGGGTGTTGGGTGGGGGGCCTGCTCTCCGGGGGTGGGCTCTGGCCAAGTGAAACAGGCTGGGGTCACAGGGAGGGGGCAGCCCTCCCGGAGGGAATGCCTGGATGACGTGACTTTGGGGGCGCTGGGGGAGGAGGCCGGCTGTGTGTCTCTCGTCTCACCTCCATGCCTCGGCCAGATGGGAGTCGGTGCGGGAAGCCGAGCCAGATGCAGCCTCTGGCAGTCTCCCCTGGCCGCGTGCGTGGCTCTTCTCCAGCCGGCTTGGCAGGCCTCTCCACCTCCTCCCCGAGGGGCCCAGGCAGCAAATGACGTCCTGCAGTTGGCTGTGGCAGAGCAGGGGTCTCCTCTGGCCACGCAGCTTGCAGAGGCAGGGAGAAGCGGGTCGGGGCCCAAAAGACGTGACCTGGTACCCCCTTCCCTCATCCCAAATGGCTCTGTCTTCTGAGCCAAGTTTGGGGGAGGGAGGGGAGGTTTATAAGGTTTGCTGTCAGATCTGGAGCCTGGGAGCTAAGAGAACATAAAACAAAGCCTCTGACTTCGACTGCTTTGTCCCTCTCCTTTTGCAAAGCTGCTTATGCTTTCTCTCCATTGACAGTCTCTAGGTGTCAGTCATTCTTTGCACTGTCCACCAGTGAGCAGCAAAGCACCCCGTGCACTGCCAGGACCTGGGGTCTACCCGCTCCCAACTCTGAGTTCTGTCCCAGTCATTCCATGTCATCCTGACTGTGGTCCATCTGGGCTCCCAGAAGCTTTGGGGCGGGATTTCTCAGTCTCCAAGTGTCCCTTCCCAGACCCCATTTCCCTGCCCCTGGCTCAGGGACCCCTCTGCTCCTCTGGGGCTCCTCCATCCTCATCTCTTCCTCCCTAGCTCCTTAGATCTCCCCACACCTGTCCTTCCGTCCTTCTCCAATCCCCAAACCATTCCAAGTTTCTCACCCAAAAAACACTTCAGCTTGCCCTCTGTTTCTCTGCCTTCCTCCCTTCCACTGCTCTCCTGCCCCCATCTTTCCTCTAGCCTCAGAGCCAGGGACTCTTCACTCATCTCCTGCCACTCACTGCCTTGGACTTCAGGCCGCAGCCACCCCACCTGTTCCTGGTTCTCTACCCAGCTCAGGCCATGGTACACCACCCCTCCCAGCTTTGGTCTGTGCCCTTTCTTCTGCTTAAGATTCCCTTCCGCCACCACCGCCCTTGCCCTCACCTCTTTGCTCAGCTTACCTTCTTCATCTTTCACCCTTCACCCCACCTTCAGGACCACCTCCTCCAGGAAGCTCTCTTGGCTTGGTGCCTCTCCTCTGTGTTCCCCCAGGGTCATGTACATTTCTCAGTCTAGCCTCCACAGCAAATTAGCCATTAGTGCCGCTCTTTCTCACAGTCTGGGAGCTTTCTGGGGCCAGGACGATATTTTATTTGACTTTGGGTTGCCAGTGTCTAGTGAGGAGCTTAGCACACAGTAAGCACTTGATACTTCCTTACAGGACTGAACAGCATTTTATCAGACAGAAACGACGTCTTTATTGAGGATCTACCACGTGCCCAATATCCTCAGGTATTATAGGGAAAACAAGGGAAGTCAGGATAAAACACTTGCTTTCCAGGAGTTTGTGACCCTGTTGAGGGCAGATCTGGGAACAGGTTTAGGGAATGGCCGCATATGAAATTGGCAATCTGGGTCTCTGGTGCTGAAGTGGACGCTGTAGCTACGGGGTGCCCTTAAGAGTTTTGGAAAAGGGGGAGAAGACTGTGGGCAGAGGGGCTATGAGGCCTGGAGGGGGGCAAGGGCTGGGTGGGATCAGATGAAAGGAGGCTGGGCCAAACTCCGGGGTCAGGACCGTGAGCAAACGGAGAAACATGTTTCTAGAGAAGGTGAGCAGATTCACCCAGTTCTGCAATTACTCTCTGTGGGCGCTTCCAGCGTCGAAGTTTAAGTGCAGTTTCCTTATTCTGGAAGCCAAACAGGAGCTGATGGTGTTCCCAGTTTTGCTGCTTGACTGGGAAAGTTTTACTGTGCGCCAGGCTCTGCTGGGGCCAGTGAACTCTCCAGGCAAGGAGAGGAGGATGTTTCCGGCTTTGGGTCTTCTAGTCATCATTGGAAGAGAACTCGGTCTCTTCTTGCTGAGCCTGGGAAACCAGGTGCATTTTAAACTAGGCTTTCTCCTTAATCAGCCAGGTACACCTACTATGTGCCAGGGTTGGTGATCTGCACCATGGTGGTCACAGAGGCCCAGGATTCGTTTCCTCCAAGACTAACGGATGTGACATGACCCCTACCTACACAAGCCTGCTGTGTACCAGATGAAGGGGCAGAGGGAGCACCAGGGCTGAGGCAGTCCAAGGAGGCTTCTAGGAGACGGTGGGTCTTGATTGAACCTTGGAGAAATTAGACAGGCTGAAAGGTTAGAGAGATGGAGCCTTTTCTGGCAAAATCTTCTTAACTGAGAGTGACATCTTTTCCATTCAAATATTTTCAAAACTGCTTTATTGAGATATAATTCACATACCATACAATTTACCCATTTAAAGCATACAATTCAGTGGTTTTCAGTATATTCCCAGATAATGGGTAACCGTCACCACAGTCAACTTCAGAACATTTTCACCATCCCCAAAAGTAACCCCATTAGCAGTTGCTCCCCATTTCCCCCAGTGTTGCCACCCCCAGCCCTCAGCAACCACTAATCTGGTTCTGTCTCTAGAGGTTTGTCTGTTCTGGGAACTTCGTATAAATGGAATAATGTGATACGTGGCCTTTTGTGTCTGGCTTCTTCCACTTAGCGTGACGTTCTCAGGGTTCATCCATGCTGTAGCATATACTGGTACTTTATTCCTTTTTATGACTGAATAATATTTCATCGTGTGGCTATTATAGCACACATCATATCCTCAGGTATTATAGGGAAAACAAGGGAAGTCAGGATAAAACACTTGCTTTCCAGGGGTTTGTGACCCTGTTGAGGGCAGATCTGGGAACAGGTTCGGGGAATGGCCACATGAAATTGGCAATCTGGGTCTCTGGTGCTGAAGTGGACGCTGTAGCTATGGGGTGCCCTTAAGAGTTTTGGAAAAGGGGAACAAAATTACATCATTTTGTTTATCCATTCATTAGTTGCAGAACATTTGGGTTGTTTCCACTTTGGGGTTATTATGTAATATATATATATATAATATTTTGTAATACAGTGCTGCTGTGAACCTTCACATAGAAGTTTTGGTGTGGACGTGCGTTTTCATTTCTCTTGGGTAGATACTTTGGAATACAATTGCTGGGTCATATGGTAACTCTGTGTTTAACCATTTGAGGAACTGCCAGACTGTTTTCCAAAGCAGCTGCACTATTTTACATTCCCACCAGCAATGTATGGAGGTTTTAATTTCTCTACATCCTTGCCAACACTTACTATTATCTGTCTGTTTGATTATAGCCATCCTAGTGGATGTGAAATGGTACTTCATTATAGTTTTGATTTGCATTTCCCTGATGGCTAACGCTGTTGAGCATCTCTTCTTGTGCTTATTGGCCATTTGTATATCTTCTTTGGAGAAAAGTCTATTTGGATCCTTTGCCCATTTTTAAGTTGTGTTATTTGTCTTTTAGAGTTAAAAGAGTTCTTTATATATTCTAGATACAAGTCCCTTATCATATACATGGATTGCAAATATTTTCTCCCATTCTGTAGACTGTCTTTTCACTTTCTTGCTGGTGTCTTTTGAAGCACAAGAGTATTTAATCTTGATGAAGTCCAATTTATCTATTTCTTTTTTTTTTATTGCTGTAATTTTAGTGTCATATCTTAGAAACCATTGACTAGTCCAAGGTCATAAAGATTTGCACCTATGTTTTCTTCTAAGGCTTTTATAGTTTTATCACTCACATTGAGGTATTTGATCCATTTTGGGTTAATTTTTGTATATGATGTGAGGTAGGGCTCCTTTGCAATTTTGGAAGGAGTCAAACTGAGATCCCACCCACCTCCCCAGCTAGTGAGTAGTACTTTGCTCTTTGCATTTAGATCTCAGCTCAAACATTTTCTCCGGAGAGAAGTCTTACCTGACCATCTGTCTGAACTAGCCACCTCCCCTGCAGTTAGTTTTGGTCACTGCACTCCATTTTATTGGACCATCAGAAACAATTATATGTGTGTCTGATGCTCCTTGAAGACAGACTGTCTGGCTCACTGCTGGTGTGTCCAGCACCTAGTGCAGAGCCTGACACTCAGCTGGTTCTCAGGATGATTTTTTGTGAGTGGAAGACTTTTTGGTAAAGGAGCTGTATTCCCAGTGTATTTTGCTAACTTTCTAAGTGTTTCTGGCCTCCTGCAGTTGGAAGTTAGAGGGCTGAGTGGAAATGGGTTTCCCAGCAATATCACAGCAGACAGGTGGTCACTCATCTCCTGCCCTGATGGTCCCATTACTTCACAGGACAGCCCCTTCCATCCTTGGGCAGCTCTGGTTGACAAGTTCTTCCTGACTTTGGGCAAGACCTGCTTTTCCATCATTTACACTCCCTGTCCGCCACCTTCCTTTGGGTACAACTGGAGCTGACCCTCCCATACTGATAGTCCTTTAAATATTTGAAACCAGCTGTTGTGTGTCTCTTAAATGCCTTCTCTGGGTTCAGCACCTCTAATTCTTTCCGCTCTTCCTCCTGGAGGTGAAAAGGGCTGGACTTTGACCCCTGAGTCACTGATATAGGCCCCATGGAGGTGGGGACAGCCACAGGCTGCCGAAGAAAGTGAAGGCACAGCCACAGCTCACAACAAGTGAACCCCCGTCTCCTTGTTTTCTTTTCCCCATTTGAGCTGGTGAATTCCAAAACTGGAGGCAGAATTTTGAGAAAAAGCACTGAATACAAATTCCCTAACTGGACCTCTTGAAGGCAGAGCTGACTCTTACTAGCACAAATTACACTATAATACTGCTTTCTACTTAAAGAGTAGTTTTTTCAGCTAGTCCAGTGGTCTTTTTGGTATTGGTCCACCTTGAGTGGTTCTCAACCTGTAACAACTTGTAGACTTACCTGGGAGCTCTGAAAACTACCAATGTCCACTCCAACTTCCTGGATTCTAATTTAAATGGTATACAGTAGGGTTGGCAGGCAGTATTTTTTTAATATATAAATTTATTTATCTATTTTTGGCTGCGTTGGGTCTTTGTTGCTGCGAGCAGGCTTTCTCTCTAGTTGCTGAGAGCAGGGGCTATTCTTTGTTGCCACGCACGGGCTCTAGGTGCACAGGCTTCAGTAGTTGTAGTACGCGGGCTCTAGAGTGCAGGCTCAGTAGTTGCGGCACATGGGCTTAGTTGCTCCGCGGCATGTGGGATCTTCCCGGACCAGGGCTTGAACCTCTGTCCCCTGCATTGGCAGGCAGATTCTTAACCACTGCGCCACCAGGGAAGTCCCAGCAGACAGTATTTTTAAAGCACTCCAGGTGATGGTATATGTAGACAGTGTTGCAGACCTTGGCTTCAAGAGCTCAACATTGAACTTGAAATCCCCTACCTACCCAAGAATGAAGACATATTGGATGTTGGCAGAATATCTAGGAGCTGGCGCTAGCCAAGGGACAGGCTAAAAGAACACAATTGTTTTGTAAGATGGAAATCTTATTTAAAATTTTGAAAGCCAGGGCTTCCCTGGTGGCTCAGTGGTTAAGCCAATGCAGGGGACATGGGTTCAAGCCCTGGTCTGGGAAGATCCTACATGCCGTGGAGCAACTAAGCCTGTGCGCCACAACTACTGAGCCGGCGCTCTAGAGCCCGCAAGCTACAACTACTGAGCCTGTGTGCCACAACTACTGAAGCCCGCGCACCTAGAGCCCATGCTCTGCAGCAAGAGAAGCTGCCGCAATGAGAAGCTCGCGCACCACAACGAAGAGTAGCCCCCGCTCGCCGCAACTAGAGAAAGCCCGCGCACAGCAATGAAGACCCAACGCAGCCGAAAGTAAATAAATAAAATAGATACAACATTAAAGAAATAAAAAATGTTTAAAAAAATAAATTCTGAAAGCCAAACATAGTCAAAAGAAATAAAATAATTGAGAAATGTATAAAGTGAAACTTCGATTTCTCCTTAACCCAAGTAACCACGATTATCAGTTTGTTACATTTTTCCAGATATGTAAAATGTACATGTATGTGCTCATGCACAAACCCCCATACACACCTCCCCCGAAATCTAACTGTATTGTATACATACTGTTTTGTAATCTGTTTTATTCTTTTCTCGATATACTGTGAACATTTTCCCTTAATGACACAGAAAGAGCCCCCTTATCTTTAACAGGTGTAGAATCATAATTTATTTGACCATTTTTTAAATCGATAGACAGTCAACATTCCTCATTTTTTGCTGTTCCAAACAGCACTGCATGAACATCTTTATGTATATAAACACACACACACACACATAGACGCACACATCCACACACTTGGGTGGATAAATTCTTAGAGGTAAAATTGCTGAGTCAAAGGGAATGCTGGTTTGGGGCAGATATTACCAAAATGCTCTCCAAAAAGATTGTTCCAGTCTACCCCGTGCAACAAAATTCCTAGTGACAGCAATTCTCCTTGTGTCAAAAGTCGAGCTTTGCTGAGCACAGCAGAGAGGAAGGTGTGAGTGTGTCAGATGGCGGGGAGGAAAAGGTGGGGTCACTTCCCCTGCAGGCTGTGTGTGAAGGAGGCCGCTGGCCTCTGGCCTTGCCTGCCTGCTGTGTTTCCCAGGAAGAGGAAACCAAGCTGTGTGTGTTAACCTTTGCCTTGCTCCCCAGGGTGTGACGGGGGAACGGGGCATGGTCACAGGATGTGTGTGTCCAGGTCAGCAGGCCTGGGTCAGTCATTGATTTGGGAGTGTGTGGGGCTAGAATCCTTCTTTCCAACCCTTTCCTAGATCCTCTGGGCTGCGTCCAAGCCCCTTGGAAGCCCAGGAGCGTGATCCTTTCTGTGGTTTGGGAGAGGATACGTTTGTTTAAGGTTTCCAGGACTCTAGCTCCTGATTGTCAATATGCATGTAGAGTTTTTCTCAATTTGCACAGTTGGGAGAGCCTCCTTCCTCTGGCCTGGACACCCTGCCACCCTCTCTGGGCTCCTGGGCATTACCCAAGACATCCATGCCCACCAATTGCTGGGCCTCTCCATTAGAGCACCTGCTGATTCAAGGTGGTCAGACACATTTTCTCTGATAAGCTGGCTTGGGAACAGAGGGAGGTGGCAGGGCTGGAGGGAGGGAGGTACAAAGGTTCAACCACATGCCCTCAGGTACTCTAGAGAGCGAGCAGTGGGGACCACACCCAGAGCCCTAGAAACCACAACGCCTTCCTTTCTTGACTCTGGGCTCATTGGTGTCTCCAGGAAATTCTAGGGAAGAGGCTAAAACTCCAAGAGCGCAGAAGACTGCGCTAGGCACTTTGAAGGGTATGGCGGGGAAGAGAGGTGACGTTTATTGAGCAGCTACAGTGTCCCAGGCTCCGTGGTTGTGCTTTGCTTGTGTTCTCATTAATCTTCACAGTGAAGCAGGTGTTACCACCCCCATTTTATAGATGGGGGAGTGGAGGCTCAGAGAGAGTAACAACTTTTCATGTAGTCAATCGGATTTTTTTTTTTTTTTTTGCCACACCAAGAGGCATGTGGGATCTTAGTTCCCCCACCAGGGATTGAACCCATGCCCCCTGCAGTGGAAGGGTGGAGTCTTAACCACTGGACTGCCAAGGAAGTCCCTAGCCAATCAGATTGATTCTAAACTGTGCAAAATAGAGTGCTGGTCCCCATAGAGGGCTCCTTACCCCCTGCCTCAGGGTGGCCTCAGTACTGACTGATGGGTCACCTACACGTGGAGCAGCCACCTGACAGAGCAAATCCTTGTGACAGGGGCTCTGCCTGGCTCCAGGCAGTCTGGTGTAGTTATCAGAGGACGAAGTGGTTGGGCTACGGCAGTCAACACTGCATTTGAACCTGAGCTCCATCACCTGCCATGGGACCTCAGGTAGATCAGTTATTTCTTGAGGTCTCTTCATTTGTCAACTGGAGACAATAACACTTTCCTCACAGAATCAATGTAAGGATTAAGTGAGATCATCTGGATAAAGTGCTTAGCAAGGCCTGGAATGCAATAAGTGATCAATAAACAGACGAGGCTATTATTTTTGTTCCTAATGAAACCACTAGTTCCTGCATTTAAGAAAAAGGTTTGTAGAAAACTGGCTCTTCCTGCTGTTTCTGTCCTAGTTCTGGTGACTAAGGGCAGAGCTTCGACATCTGAATCTTTTTTAAGGTCCACATAGGGTTTGTAAATCCTGGGAGCTCCTACTTTGCACACTCATTTCCTGTCCAGGAAACATGAAAAAAAAAAAGAAGAAAAAAAGCCTCCGACCCCGAGGGGCTTGCTGCAGCCCGTCCATCCTTTCAGCGGGGTGCTCCTGAGGATGGCCATTGTTTCCCAGCCCTGGGCAGCACAGTTATTTTTGCTCTTCTACTTTCCCAGGCCAGGCTTGTTATTAGTAGTGGGATGTGTGTGTGTGTGTGTGTGTGTGTGTGTATGTGTGTGTGTGTGTGTGTGTGTGTGTGTGTTACCCTGCCCATCTGTGTCCCTGTTTCTCATATCCTGCTCCCCTCCTACTCCTATTCCTGGTGTCATGATCCAAGTCTCAGGACAAATGGAAAGAAGTCAGTTCACCCCGCCCCCTTCCTGAGTATCTAAATAGCAAAGGTTCACTGGGCGCTTCCCATGTGCCAGGCCCTGTGCTGGGCGCCCCCATGTGCTTCATCACATTTAACGGGAAGATCCCTTTATAAACCACACTTTGCAGCTAAGGAGACCCTGACTCAGAAAGGCTAAGACACATGCCCAAGCCCACACAGCAGAGAAATGTTGAAGCTAAAATTTAAATCCACCAAATGCTTTCAAAGCCGTCTTCCTCCTCCATGATGCCAATGCTGCCTGTGGTCCTTCCTGAGCCTCACTTTTTGGCATCCCATCACTCCATCTTATACTGTTTCCCTACTTGGTTTGTCAGTGTGAGTCTGGCTGCCACAGCTGAGCTGTAAGGGCCTGGAGGTCGGGGACTTTGCCTCATCTTTAGAGTGGCACAAAACCAGGCACCAGGGAAGCACTCGCTCGACATTAGCTGGTTACTTCGTTCCTTCACTTACTTAGGGGACATTAAATGAGTGCGTCTTAGGTGGAAAGTGTCTTGCTGGGCGTTAGGATGCCATAATCTGCCTTCAGGGAGCTTGTGTTCTAATGGGGAGATGCAGGGTTAGATCACAAATCCTCACAACAGCCCCACAGTGAAGTAACCACTGTTATCCCCATCTTGCAGAGGAATAAATGGAGGCAACAGCAATATGGACGCTTCCTCCAAACCCTCTTGCCTATGCATTGCCCTCAAAATTAAATAAACAATCGAGGCCCATGATTCATGCAAACGATGGCAGGCCCTGAGTGTGATGAGTACCGACCAAACACTCTTGAAGGTGTTTGATACAGTTTAAGAGCCTGCTGAGTATCCCCTCCTCCAAATCCCCTTAAAAGCCCTTTTTCCAAATGCAAATCAAAACCACAATGAGGTATCACTTCACACCTGTCAGAATGGCTATTATCAAAAAGACAACAAATAAGTGTTGGCGAGGATGTGGAGAAACAGGAACACCTCATGCCTCGTTGGTGGGGAGGTAAATTGGTGCAGCCACTTTGGAAAGCAGTGTGGAGGTTCCTCAAAAAATTAAAAATAGAGCTACCATATGATCCAGCAATTCCACTTCTGGGTATTTATCTGAAGAAAACGAAAACAGTAATTAGAAAAGATACATGCACCCTTATGTTCATTGCAGCATTATTTACAATAGCCAAGATAGGGAAGCAACCTAAGTGCCTATCAACAGATGACTATCAACAGATGACTAGATAAAGAATATGTTTTAGGGCTTCCCTGGTGGCGCAGTGGTTGAGAGTCCACCTGCCGATGTAGGGGACACAGGTTTGTGCCCCGGTCCGGGAAGATCCCACATGCCGCGGAGCGGCTGGGCCCGTGAGCCATGGCCGCTGAGCCTGCGCGTCCGGAGCCTGTGCTCCACAATGGGAGAGGCCACAACAGTGAGAGGCCCGCGTACCGCAAAAAAAAAAAAAAAAAAAGAATATGTTTTATATATAAATACACACACACACACATATATAAAATGGAATGTTACTCAGCCATAAAGAGAATGAAAAAATATATGATATATAATATAAATAAATATATAATGTAAATTAATGTAATATATATTGGGTTTCCGTATGATGTTATGGAAAAACACGAACGAACCCTTTGGCCAACCCAGTATTTACTCAGCCATAAAGAGGATGAAAATGAAATCTTACCATTTGTGACAACATGGATGGACCTAGTGGGTATTATGCTAAGTGAAATAAGATGGAGAAAGACAAATACTGTATGATTTCACTTATATGTGGAATCTAAAAAACAAAACAGTGAACAAACAACAGAAACAGAGTCATAGATACAGAAAACAAACAGGTGGTTGCCAGAGGGGAAGGGATGGGGGGAGGAGAAAAATAGGTGAGAGAGATTAAGAAGTACAAACTTTCAGCTGCAAAATAAATGAATCACAGGTATGAAATTACAGCATAGTAAATATAGTCAATAATTGTGTAATACCTTTGTATGCTGACAGATGGTAACTAGACTTATTGTGGTGATAATTTTGAAATGTGTAGAAATATCGAATCACTGTATTGTGTACCAGGAAGTAAAGTAGTGTTGTAGGTCAATTATACTTCATAAACAAACAAACTCATAGAAAAAGAGATCAGATTTCTGGTTACCAGAGGAGGGTAGGTGGAGGGGGAATTGGATGAAAGGTACAAATTCCCAGTTCTATGATAAATAAGTACTAGTGATATAATGTGCAACATGATAAATATAATTAACACAGCTGTACGTTTTATATGAAGGTTGTTAAGAGTAAATCCTAAGAGTTCTCATCACAAGGAAAAACATTTTCTATTTCTTTGATATTATATCCATATTACATGATGGATGTTCACTACACTTACTGTGGCAGTCATTTCATGATGTATCTAAGTCAAATCATTAGGCCGTACACCTTAAATTTATACCGTGTTGTATGTCAGTTATATCTCAATGAACCTGGAAGGAAAAAAGCTCTTTTCCCAGATGAGAACCATTTGACGCAGGCCTGCAGTGACGGCATCTGTGTTTGGAGGGGATTGGTGGATCGTGGTTCTGGGAGGAGCCTCCTGCTGGCCACACACCCTGTCTCTGGCAGAGCCTTTCTGAGGTTTGCTTCTGCTGCATTTGCTGTGACTGCTCCATAAACGTGAGGTCCAGAGCGAGCCTGAACAGGGTGCTCTGAGGTCTGAAAGGCTCCACCGCCTGGTCATTAACCCTGTAGTGGATCTGTGTGTGTGTGTGTGTGTGTGTGTGTGTGTGTGTGTGTGTGTGCTGGGGTGGAGGTTACCCCCCAAGTCCAGACTTCTAAGTGCTGCTTGTTCCCCAAATTTGCAATGTCACTACCCTTCCCACCCCAAGAACAATCACCCACCCCAGAGGAAATGTCAGAATTTTAAAGGACCACACCCCGAGGGTGCTCAGAAACTTTATCCAGGTGGCCACAGGCCACTGAACTTAATTTTGCTGGCAGGGTTTTGGGTTGGCAAAGACCTTTGCACTGACCGGATGTATTTTATATTCTGCCCCTTGGCCACTGGGGATTTGCTTCTGGAGTGGGGGGCAGTCCCCAAGGGTTGCTGCTAGCGACTTCTTTGGTTCTTCAAACCCAATGGATTTTCACTCATGAGCCAGCCAGTCGTATTTCAGTGTGCCCAGCGGACTGGCAGGCCCAGGGCACTGCAGGGGGTCGGGGAACACAGCTGCTGCCCATGGGGAGACCTGGGAGGACATAGTGGCCCACGTGAAATAGACAGGGACACAGCACGTGTCCAGTGCTCGGTCATTCTGAGCCAACAATTAGAAAACAAAGGCAGATCTAATAACTGGCAAGTTGTGAAAAACAGACTGTGAGCACAAGAGATGGCCCCAGACCTGCTAGGCTGGTGGGCCCAGGTCAGATGATGAAATCTGGGGAGCTTTCAATTTGGGTGTGGCCAAGTGTTGTCAAGATGGGTCTTTGATACCGGGGCCCCTGCTGCTTATTGGGGGGGGGGGCAGTGGGCCCCGGCAGGGAGGAGAAGGGGCATCAGCCCAGCATTTGGTGGAGCTACTTGCTCTGGGAGCAGCAGCCCTGGGGTCCTCTGCCCTGCTGGGTGGTCTGCATCTTGAGGATCAGCCCGGCCTAATTTGGGACTCCCCTGCCCGTGATAGGACTTAGTACATGGGGCCCTTTGAATAGAAGGTTAGAGCCTATTGGTACCTTAGGGCTGCCATCATCTTCTTGGGGAAGAACGTGATGAACTTCTCCAGTAGGAAGCCAGAGAAGCGATCATGTCCCTAAATGTAAACTCCCCTTTACCGGCTGTTGGAATGCGTTCATTCAGACTTCTGAACAGTCCATCTCAAACATTAAGCATCCCTCCATCTAGAAGATTTGGGAAAGTTGAGGAGCTGGGTCCTGAGAAGATACCGTAACCTCAAGGGCCCTGGAAAGCACTGACAACCTACCCAGGGGACAAGGTGCTGTGTCCTGGCCAGAACCATTCTGTATGCATTAGAAGGAGGTGCTCCTTTATCTGTGTGCCTGCAGCCTGGAGCCAGGGTGCACAGTTTGGGATGCAGAGGATAGGCTAGATTTCGACCCCTACTTGTCCCGGGCAGTCTTTGGACAGTGAGCAACTTACACAACTCTATGCGATGGCCCTAGTCCTAGCCAACTGGTCCCACCCTGTGTTGCTGGGAGCCGGTGAAGGAAGATTGTCACTGAGTTTCCATTTGGCCTGGGGCCAGGGGCAGCTGGCAGGGGTCCAGGGGAAAAAGGCCTCCTTAGTAAACTGAGCCACAGTGCCACAAAGATAGAGGATTTCCCCCACGGTCCCTAACTCCTTGTCTCTAACTGTACTTTTCATCAGTACAGGGAGCAATGGGTACTTACTGGCACTTTCTAACTAAACAGGGGCAGGTCCCAGGCCTTCTAGGAATGATTAGGCCGTAACTTTGGGTCATTAATTGGCCACAGCCCAGGTCTGATCATGGACCTCCCTCCATGGAAACTGGGCTGGGCTTCATTCTCAGTGCTCTGGCGCTGAGCTGCGGGTCTGATCTGCATCAAGGCCACTTCCTTGTTGAAAGGAGCAGGACTTGGAAGTCTCAGAAGCCTCAGACATTTCTGGGCCTAATGAGCTGAGCAGATGGGAGGCAGCCCAAGATGGCCTTGGAACGGCTGGGCTGGCGGGACCGAGGCGTCGTGGAGCTTCTGTACTTGTGTCTGTGGTGGAGACCCTCCTCGGAAGAGGGTGAGCCTGGCAGGTGAACTTGAGACTCTGGGGCTTCCTCTCCGGGGGAGGCTGGATGCAATTTCTAGATGCTTGCCATCTGCCTGAAGTGACCAGAGATGGGGTAATAGAATCCATGAGTTTTTAAAATCCAGAAGGAAGGGAAACTCCACCCGGGAAACGTAACTCCAAGTACAGTGTGTGGAAGCAGGTGTTTAATTGCAAACCTTGCTTGGCACCAGCTGCTGGGTAACGTTATCTTGGTCACTCCTGCAGCCAGAGGAGAGTTTATCTGGGGCCCTGACGTAGCCCGGTAAACAGAGCTGGCTTTCTCCAGTGACCTCTGCCCTGTCCCCCTTGCCCTCCACCTGCTCTTTCTCTGCGTTTTATCGCTGGGGGCTCCAGCACAGCCAGCTCAGGGAGGCTTGGGAAACTCTGATTTGGGGATGGGGGCATGTGAGTCGGGCTGGAATTTTGTGTATCATTTGCTCATCTGGAGTGATCATCTAGGATGGTCAAGGTTTGGAAGAAAGCAGACAGGCGTACAGCCCAGATGAGGGAAAGGGGCCTGGAGGTTGCCCACAGATCCTCCGGGCTTACCTCCGGGGAAGTCTCTGACCGGTTCCTCCACTGAGGCTTTACACTGTTTTTCCAGGAGGGTAGGCTGGGGGTGGCGCTGGGAGGCTCTGGCAAATCGCAGAGGTTTGGGAGAACCAGGGGGTGGAGGCTCATTTCCCCACCCCCCGACCCCTACATGTAAGTCACCAGAGGCCTGTCTTCCTTGTGGGTTCAGGTCAAGTGTTAGATAGTGACAATGCCCTGTGACTCTTCAACTGTTTTCAGTAGTCAAGGAAGAAGGACTTTTCTAGGGCAGGTGTACGCTGGTCATGTGCTGATTAGTCCTAGACTAGGAATTAGGAGGTCTGGGTTCCTGTCCCAGCTCCACCACTAACGGGGTGAGCACACCTGCAATGAAACCAACGTAGTGGATCAGGCCCCATAGCCCTGAAGGCTGTGCCCATAGAATAGAGGAAGAGCCTGAGGGTCTGAGAGGCTGGGCTGAGGTCTCACAGCCGATGATAAGGAAGGTCCTAAGAGTGAAACCCGGGAGTGGCTGACTCCAGGCTCTGTGCCTTTTCCTTGGCAAATTTCCATCCTCGGTCCTAGGTTCCTCCTCTGCAAAAGGAGAGGCCTCCCAGCTGCCAGAGGCAGTGAGCCTGTGATTAATTCTCCCTGGGAGGTGAAGGGAAGCCCCTAATTACTAGGGAGGATGGAGCATGGGTCATGTTAAGCCCCAGTTAAGCCCTTCCTCTGGGTCCCACTTGGTTGGCCAGGGAGAAAGACTACTGTCTAATGGCCTGCGAGCGAGTGCAGGCTCTCTCCCGAGAGGGCCCGGTCACTTGGGGCCTCCCTACAGTGCATCTGCCTGGGCGGAGGTCAGGAAGGCAGCACCTGTCGTGCACAGCATCTGTGGGAAGGGGAGATGCAGGTGGGAGGGGAGATGTAGCTGGCAGGATTTGGGAGTCAAGGAGCTGGGGGTCAGCAGGGGGGATGGGGTGGGCTATAACCCCTGTGAGAAACCCCAGAGCATCCTGCCACAGTCGGTGAAGCCAGTTGTGTATGAGAGTTTCCTCTGTGTCTGTCTGGTTTTGTAGCATTCTTAACCGCTGACCTCTGTCTGGGCCAAGTTCTATCTCTTCTTGGTCTCAGGCTCTCAGAATTAGCCTTCCTCCCCCATGTTCCTCAAGGGTTGTACAGACTTTTCTGATTACCCAAAACTTTATTTTAAAAAATGCCATTCAGTCCTCATCAAGTAGTTTGATTAAATATCCCCACTCCTGAATTTACATATAGGGAGACAGTCCAGTGTGGTTAAGAGCATAGGGATTAGACTCAGTTGGACCTAGGTTCAATCCTTTGCTCTGTATTTTCCTAGCTGTGTGACCTTGGGCAAGTTATTTGGCTTCTCTGAACCTCAGCTTCCTCTTGTGCAAAATGGGGATCACAATGGTAGCTACCTCTTGGGCTGAAGATTAAACGAGCTAGTGCATATGAGTGCTTTACACTGCTGGCACATAGTAACCATTACCTAAATGGTTTCTACAATTTATTGTGTGAGTTATATGTTTGTATATGTATAAAGCAAAGCATATCCCTATATATTTATTTATGTCAGTTTATTTTGGGCTTGTGAGGGTAGGGATGGCCTTTTCATTTTATGGTCTTTCTTAATTGGGATCACATAAAACATGTCATATCATAAATACCCCATTTCAGGGTGGCAACACTCAGCTGTATTTGCTTTGCTCTATGGCGCTCTCCTTGGGTGTGTTTCAGAACAAACACTCCACACGGCACGAGGCTGACTCTGTGACTTAGAGATCGGAGGGGAGAAGGGACTAGATTCAGAGCTCATTTCTTTGGCTGTTAACTGAGCAGCCAAACATAAAGCCTCATACTCCTGTGTGCAGAACCCTTGCTATGAAGTAAATGTTCGTGCCTTCCCCCTCCCCTCCCCTCAAGTCCACATGTTGAAGCCCAGATCCCCAGTATGATGGTGTCTGAGGTGGGGCCTTTGGGAAGTAATTAGGTTCAGGTGAGGTCACAAGGATGGAGCCCCAATGATGGGATTAGTGCCCTTATAAGAAGAGGAAGGGACTAGAGCTCACTCTGTCTTCAGCATGTGAAGACACAACAGAAGTCAGCCATCTGCAAGCCAGGAGGAAGGTTCTACCAGGAACCTTGATCTGGGACTTCCAGCTTCCATGACTGTGGGAAATAAATGTTGTTGTCTAAGTCACCCATCTATGGAATTATGTTTTAGCAGCCCGAGCAGACCAAGAGAGCCCTGCTCCAGGCATGTGGTGAAGTCAGCCAATCTGATGCCAAGGTTTCCAAATGCTCCTTCTCTTTGCTAATGTTCCCTCCTTCTCACAGTGGCTGTGACCCTGACCTCTCTGGCCACTTTGTTCTTCTCTCTGATGGAGTCCCCTCAGACCTCCTGAATCAGAATTGCTAGGCAGAATCCTGGGAATATGGGTTTTTAGGGAGGTCTGCAGGTGATTCTGGTGGACGGGGCATCCTGGCAGGGGAACCAGTGCTGTGACCTACAGCAGCTCATTCTCCTCTGAGGGAGGAAGCAGGTGGAGGTCTCGCCCACGTCTTAACCCTGGGTCTCCCTCCCTTAACGCTGTGCTTGGAGACATCACAACAGGCACTGTGGGGAAGTTCAGCGGAGTAGCCCTGAGGTTGTGTGAGGGGACCCTCCCTCTGACTGAAGCCTCTCCCAGGAAGGCGTGTCTTTGGTGTGAGTTCAGATAAGAGGGACAGAAATGGTGGGAAAAATAGGACAGATTGTGTGGGCCTGCGACTTTCTCTCCTTCTCCAGTTTGGAGTCCCACCCACCTCCTGGGCTAGGTGAGCCTTCCAGAGTGGCCTGAGGCAGTAGTCCAGAGCCTGATTGAGCACTGGGAACTGGGGTGACATTGGGAATGGGGTCCTGAAATGCCCTCATTTCAGAAAAGTTTACAAATCTTCCATGTGCTAATTTCTCTCCTGTAAATCTACCTCTCATCCAGAGGGTCAGTTTGGTTGTTCAATGGAGCATAATGGTTTCTGAGCACCCACTCAGTGCCAGACGCAGAGCTAAGACTTAGGGACACTGGGATGAACCACACATCTCTGAAATGCTTACAGTCTCCTGAAGTGGGTTCAGAGTGTGTTCTGAGGATCAACTGTGGCAGAATGACCTGGAATGGGTTTTTTAAAACATAGATGCCCAATTTCAACAAATGTACCACTCTGGTGAGGGATGTTAGTAATGGGAGAGGCTGTGCATGTGTGGGGGTGGGGATATATAGGAAACCTCTGTACCTTCTGCTCAGTTTTTCTATGAAAATAAAAGTGCTCTATAAAAATTGTTAAAAAGAATAAAATGTAGATGCCTGATCCTCTAAAACCCAGGTCTACTTATGCAGAATTTCAGAGGGTGGGGTCCTGACATCTGCAATTTTGGAAGGCCCTTTGCAGAATCTCATTCACCGTAAAGTTTGAGAACCAGTGGAAATAAGCTACTTAAAATTTTAAACAACTCCAAATTTATGTTCATTGTATAAAATACACATAAACAAGAAGAAGAACATTAAAACCACTTGTAACCCTACCCTCCTAAGATAATCATCCTTAGCATTTTATTGAATACCCTTCTAGGTGTGTGTGTGTGTGTGTGTGTGTGTGTGTGTGTGTGTGTGTGTGTGTGTGTGTGTGTGTGTGTATTTAGACACATGTGTAGCATCCATGTGTACCTGACACTGTGCTAAAGCCCTGGGGACAAAGATGAGAAAAAGGATGCTCCTGGCCTGGAACACCCACGGTCATGTTAAACGATGCCTGGCACAGCTTGAGGCCCTGCTTTAGTCACCCACTCACCTGCTCTTATCTTTTCCCCACAGGTATACATCATTAACGTGACCTGGTCCGACTCCACGTCCCAGACCATCTACCGGAGGTACAGCAAGTTCTTTGACCTGCAGGTGAGTGGGTCTGAGCTCAGATGGTGCCTGGTTCCACACGAAGTGGCGTGAGTGTCTGGTGGGTTGGCCTCTCTCATGTCCTCACTCATCCAGAGAATCCCCTTCCCAAGCTCTCAGGGTCAGAGTCTAGGCAGAGCAGAGGGACAGAAGAGGGAACCTCGGCGGTCAGGCTGGGTTGGGCTCAGTCCTGGATGATGCAGGCAGATACTTGGGGCTTCGCTGGCTTCCTCAGACGGTCTTAACAGTCATGCTTTGTCACCCTCCTTCGTCTGGAGGGTGGTAAACCAGGGCGGAAAGGCGGGAGGTTGGCCATGGGTGCTGTGTACTTGAGCAGACATGTGTCTGTAAACATCCAGGGTGAGACACAAGCCACCACATCATTGCAGGCAAAGAAAAGCAAACACACAGAAAAGACTGAAACAGAAAATAAGCTGTTTCTTGAACTACAGACACAAATGCGGCATACCGCTGTGTCTGTGTAACCAAATAAGGCTCTTATCTCCCTGTTTGTACAAGTGTATGATATGTGTGTCTCTCTAACATACCCAGGCATGTCACACAGGGGGATGGTAGCATGGATCCACAATTCCATTGTAGACACCTCCCTTGAGGCCAACTAATTTGATTAGGCCTCTTTAGGTTACAAGTAATAGTTTTACACTCATACTGGCTTAGACAAAAAGGAGACTTGGTTGGAAGGATATACCAGGGAAGCTTATGCAGTCAACCAGATGGTGGAAAGGGGAGAGAGGCAGTGGCTTCAGGAACACCTGAAACCAAAGCTGCTCTCCCTCTGTCTTGTCTTGGCTTCTCTCTGGGTACTGTCATCAGTAGTTCAGCTGTCAGTAGCTCCCAAATTTCATATCTTATGGTTCCCAACAGCAGAGAGACTGACTGTCTCCCAGTTCCAAATTGAAAAATCCCAGGCAAGACTCTGATTGGCCTGACTTGGGTCAGGTGCCCTCTCTGCACTAATCACTATGGTCTAGCGTAGACAGACATGAACACAGACATGGCCACCAGGGGACCCACCCCTGTTTATCAGAGGCAGGCACCAGACAAGGCAGAATTATTGAGAGTTGGGCAGCAACCCTTCCTATATCAGGAAGGGAAAGCTGAGAGGTTCTAGATTCTTCCTTAGGGCTATGAGCCTGGTTTAGGCCTATAAAAACACAAAGAAGAGACATCCACTGCTGGCCCTCACAACCAAGGTCCACTTCTTCCTTTGCAGGCCTCTGGTGGGGAGTCATCTTGGAGAGGCCAGGCTTGCATGTTTGCCTCCAAGTACCTGACTTTATCCCACTGTCATTATGGCTCTGTCTATGAGATGAGCCAAAGGTGAGCCAGCTCCCTGCATTACAAATCCTCTCTTAATCGCTAACAATATGGGGTTGAAAGCCACACCTTAAGCTCCTGCCTTCTTCCTCTTCCCCCATCAACTCCTGTCCAGTCTCCTCGTGTCCTTCCGGCATAAACTGTTGGGATTTGCTGATACCCCATCAATGGGTGTAGTGTGCTGGACAGGAAATGATCACTTAGTTGGGGAGAGGGAACCCTGAAAGGACTCATTGATGAGCCAGAGGGAAACTCTCAAATCAGAACTTTTCTCCCCCCTCTTTTCTGTTCTATTCCCCTACCCCCTCCCTAGTTACAGAATCTCACAGGAAAGGAATGCTGCTCCCCCCACTTCTCCCTTGCCTGGAGGGCTCATTTCCTGTGTGTTGAGAGGGGACACACGGCATGAGGCAGCTTGTACGATGCGCTGGCCCTAGTCATGAGCATGGCCAGGCCTGTCCATGTGGGTCATTGTTACTCTGTAGATGCAGTTTGGAAAGGGGTTGGGATGGTTCTTTGGAATTTAACCTTTCAACCAAGCATTTTGGGAACCCATTTTTCAGAACTTGACATGATGACTTGTAATGGCCTTCATTTTAGAAAGCCTTTCTTATTTATCAGGATCTCTGATTTTAATATGGCGTTCCTATAGAGGAAGAATAAATGGCATTGCTAATTCCGTCTCTGGTCACTGGTGGCTCTCAGAACTCAGCTTGGAGCTTAGGCACTGGGGACACATTGCCTGGGACCAGTTACTGGCTCTGTCACTCTGTAACTCCAGAGAGGTTCCTTCCTTAGCTTCTCCATCTTCTCATCTGTAGAATGAAGGTTCACATGGTACCCACCCAGTAGGGTTGTTGTGAGGAGGAAATGAGCAAATCCATGTTTTCCCCGGCACATGGTTGTCTAGTGAGTTACTTGGTGTTAACAGGTGACAAGGATGCTGGGCTGCCTGGCTGAAGGGTCTGGGCGCTTAGTACCTCCTGTCATGGTGTTGCTTTCTCGTTTTCATCCCTTGGCTTCACTCTGCTGAGTTGCCGCTCAGTGCCAGGGCTGTGTCAGAGCGTACACAGTCCCACAGGCTGTCTCTGGAGCTTGCCACTGGGACAGGACGGAGTGAGTTGGGAGGAGGGGTGTGAGCCGTAGAGCGCTATTCTCAGAATCCTTTTGGGCTGAGGCCCACCTTGGAACCCTGGAAGTACCGCGCCGACTAAGCCAGCCCGGGGAAAGCTGCCTAACTGGCTTTACTAACTCATGGTTCTGGGCTTTCTGGGGACTGTATACTTTTCTTTAGTATGAGTATATCCCATATATTGCAGGAGATATACTAAAAAGTTATTCATTGGGACTTCCTTGGCGGTCCAGTGGTTAAGAATCTGCGCTTCCACTGCAGGGAGCACGGGTTTGATCCCTGGTCAGGGGAACTAAGATCCTGTATGCCACATGGTGCAGCCAAAAAAAATTATTTTGAAGCTATTCATTGTTTATTTGAAATTCCTGTTTTATCCTTTGTCCTGTATTTTTCACTTGCTAAATCTGGCAGCCTTAGCCTGGCTGTGCATGGCAAGGGTGGAAGTATAAAGATGAGGAAACCAGGCTGGCTCGTGGTAAGAGTGAATTGGCCTTTGCCAAGGCCTCCACCACATTTGCACTTTTGCAGGGCAGAAGTGGCACAGGCGGAGGGACACTCATTTGAGAAGGACAAGGTCCCTTCCTTCTAGGAGTCTGTATCTAGTGGGGAAATAGACTTTTAAGCAATTTAGTCCACTGTAGATGAAATAAATACTAGATTGAGGTACAAGTAACATGCCAGGGGATGAAGAGGAAGGAAAGAGCATCCTTCTTGGGAGGGGGCAACTAAGAAGATGCCCATATATTTTTAAAATTTATTTATTTATTTATTTATATTTATTTTTGGCTGCACTGGATCTTTGTTGCTGCGCACGGGCTTTCTCTAGTTGCAGCAAGCGGGGGCTCCTCTTCGTTGCAGTGCGCGGGCTTCTCATTGCGGTGGCTTCTCTTGTCGCGGAGCACGGGCTCTAGGCACACGGGCTCAGTAGTTGTGGCACGCGGGCTCTAGAGCGCAGGCTCAGTAGTTGTGAGGCACGGGCTTAGTTGCTCCGCGGCATGTGGGATCTTCCCGGACCAGGGCTCCAACCTGTGTCCCCTGCCTTGGCAGGTGTATTCTTAACCACTGCACCACCAGGGGAGCCCTGCCCATATGGTTTTGATTGGTGACAGTGGCCTAGAGTGATACAGCCACCACCCCCACTCCAGTTTGAGGGGATTTGGTTGCTTTTTGAGATTTATAGTTATCGAGGTAAAGTATGTCCCTAACTTATTTCTTAGTTTGTTCGTTCATTTATGCGTACTTGTCTGCCTCCTCTCCATCTGTCCATCCATCTGTCCATCTGCCCATCTATCCATCCATCCATCTATCCATCTATCCCAATCTATTCAGTCTTAAGTGCCTGCCTTCTGTGTCCCAGGAAGGATGCCAGGCTCTGGGTGGGGATTTATTGGTGAGCAAAGGCAGATCTGGTTACTGCTTTTATGGGACTTACAGCTTAATGAGGAAAGACAGATTTTAGTTTAAAAATGTATATACATATTATTTTATATGATTCCAAATGCTACAGAGAGAAGCACCATAGACATATTTTAGGGAAACCTTATACTCTGGTATCAGAGCAGACTTCCCTGAAGAAGTAAGTTTATCTGACAGACCAATGAGTTATTTTCTTTTATTTTGGGGGCTCAGGGTTTCTTTTATGCATCTTTCCAGACAAGCAAGAATGTACATATACAATTCTAATAACCCGCTTGGTCATTCACGCCCCCCTGAAATCCTTCCAAGGGCACTAGGATTAGACCCTCTACTCTGCCCAAAACCTTCTTCTCTTCCCATGTTTCTTTCTTGAGCCTTCAGCCCCAGTGGTTCTGCCACCTTCTCACTCAAGGGCCTGTGAACCCAGCCCCTCTTCCCACCCACTGGGAAGCACCAGGTATGGAACCTTTAGACTTGTGCTGTCCGATGCAGTAAGCCACCAGCCACATGCGGCTAGTTACGTGTAAATTTAAGTTAATTTAAAAACTTAAAGATCAAATTTTAAAAATTCAATTAAGTTCATTTAATTATTTTTAAATGAAATGAAATTTAGTTTCTTCGTCATACTTGCTGCATTGCAAGTGCCCAAGAGCCGCAGTGGCTAATGGCTACATACCGAGCAGATACAGAACATTTCTACCATCACAGGAAGTTCTATCGGACTGTGCTGCCTCTGACCATTGGGGACACACAGCAGGCTCGATCTGGCTTTATGCCCACCCCAGTGTGCTCTGCCACCTCCCAGGCCCTCCCCAGTTGTCCTCTAACATCTTCCAGGGCCCCTGCTGCAGGAGGGGGACTGTTTCCACCGTGATTTGCCCCATCCATAGAGCAATTCAAATTCAACAGCTCTTCCAAACACCTCTTCTGGAAACCAGGTCAGTTACTAGAAAGGGCTTCTAAGGGCATTTCAGATGTCAAGCTGGGAACAGGGAAAGGAGAGGCTCTAGGTCTCCAAGTGGAAATTGGTTTCTTCTAAAAATAATCCACCACTCAGCCCTATCTGACCAAGAAAGGGACCTGTCCCAGAGGGAGCTGGCAGGGACAAGGCCTGATATTGAGGCCTGTTTAGTTATAAAGAGTTTGGATTACTTGGAGGTGGAGTTAAGGGGAGAGGGAGCAGGGAAAAGGACCGCAGATGCTCTTAAGTTGCCTTCTCTTTGGTGCTGGACCACGTTCCCAGCCTCTGTAAATTTCCTTGCACAGCTCCTTCACTGTTAAGTGTCTCCCCCAAGACCTGGCCCCACCAAGGAAGGACCGGAAGGCTCTCTGAAGCTCCGGCTCCATCAAAGGTTGTTTCACAATCTGACCTACAAGGCGCTGGGATGCAGTAATTGCTCTGCAAACATTGGCTCCATAGTGCTGCTGGCCCTTTAGTCTGAACTCTGGCCAGTGAGTGCACAGGGTCAATATTTGATCAGAGCTGGGAGAGGCTCTTTAGCCTCCCCCATGCTGCTTGGGAGATAGAGTTAAGAAGGCTGTTCAGGTTTGCTCATTTGTTCTAAAGGGCTTAACCTATTATGAAGAGCTTTTATCTCTCTTCCTTATTCATCTCTCCAGTGTCTCCACCCACTTACCCACCCAGGGTCACACTCACTTTTCAGCTCTCAAATAGCCAGGCTTATGATGGGTGAACAAAACTATAATCTGCAAATTGTTAATAACCAACCTTAGGAGGGATGTGTATGTGTGTGTGGGCGTGTTCTGATGGAATATATGGAGAGTTACAGGATCACAGCATTTTTATAATTAGAAGAGCTCTACCCCCCAGTCCCTCATTGCAGGTAAACATCTGTGTTCATTTTTCTATTCCTTAAATTTATGTGAGCTTTAGTTTGGTTTGATGTCCAGAGCAGGCCTCAGCTCAGGTCAAACTGGGGTGATCCTGGTGTGTGCAGGGATCAACCTGAGAGTAGAAGAGGGGTCTGGGGGAGGTGTCTTCCCTGCAGGCTCTGTCTTTTAATCATCAAGGCAAGCTCTGTGTTGTTTGAGATCATTGACCCTAGACTAAAGCCTGGGGGAGGTAACTTGCCACGTTCTAAGAACAGTTTTGTACCAAGGATTCTAGAGAGTCCCAGCACATGGTGTGGCAGTTCTAGTGCCAGCAGTGCGATAAGCTGAGGGTCATTGTGATTGCTCGCATGCCCTGGACAGACAAGAGCATTGGCCTTAACTGAGGTCAGTCCCCAGTCCCAGGAAGCCTCCTATTGTTTGCCGTGGCAAAAATGGGAAACATAGGGGATGGCTAAGTAAGCTGTTGTCTCATACCACTTTGTACAACAGTCAAAACCATAGAGACTGATCGGTCCCATGGATGGAGCTCTAAGAAATGTTAATGAATGCCCAGTGCGAGTTTCAAAACATTGTATCATAGCAATTATGCAAAAACAACAAGATACATCTTGTATAAGTACATGCACAGCATAAGTATGCAATTATTTTTAAAAGGTCTGGAAGGATACACTCCAAATTGGTAAAAGAGTTATCTCTGGAAGAGGGCTGGGGACATGGATGGGAGGGAGGGCTTGGTCAAAGGGGAACCTTAGCCTTATTTGTAATGTCTTACTTTTTTTAAAAAGGAGAATGTATTCATGTATTACTTACAACATTTATATATAATAATTAAAAGATACCTGTGGGAAGAGGTGGGAAAAGTGGGAGGTCTAAAATAAACTGTGTTCCTCCCGGTCATTACAGTATAATGGGACAGAAAACACACAGGTTAAAAAAATAGACATTAATAACATATCTAACAAGAGAAAGAAAATGAAAATGATTATTAAAATCACATTACCTCATATTTCCTGAATCACCATTCTAGATCATTCCTATGGAATGTAACTGGTTAGAATCCATTACAGCAAACCCCAGGGACCTGTCCAAATTATCTTGTCAAACTGGAATCTTGTATTCCAGTATTGCCTACAACACATGAACTGTGTATTGGGCCAAGAAGCACTTGGGTGGCGGTTCTTGTGTCATGATGAACCACGCTGAGAGCTTCTTGGCTGTGGAGTGAAGTGGTTAAGGGCAGGTACTCCAGGGTCAGCTCCAGCACTTACTAGCTGTATATAACCTTTGGTGAGTTCTTTAACCTCTCTGTACCTCGGTTTTCTCATCTGTGTAATGGGGATAATAAAAATACCTGCCTCATGGGGTGATAGTAAGAATGAAATGAGACAATCCATGTAAAGAAAGCCCTGAGAATAGTGACTGGTGTGGAGTCCCTAGACAGGGAAGCTGAGAACTCACCAGTTAGGTCCTCAGAAACTTAACTTCAAGAGAAAATAGCTGGACATCCCTACTCCAGCTGGAGGCCGAGGTTTCTTCCTGTGCCCCATCTATACAGACTTCACTTTCACCACATAGCTCTGTCTGCGTCCAGGTGGGAGAGGCAGGTGGTGGTGGTTAGGTCTTCCCAGATAAACTGTTTCACCTCCGAAGTGTAATTACCAATCCACCATCCTCTGTTAGGAAAACACTGCTGTTCAGAAAGTTGCTATTTGTCGACAGTTTTTCCTTGCTCTTGGAAAGAGGCATCTTTCAGATTCCTGATGGAACACAGGGGGATTCCAGGGGAGCCCTGTGGGGATTCCAGTAGCTCCTGGGAATTCTGTGGCTGGCTTCCCCTCCACCGGGAGCTGGCTCTGCCTCAGCTGCTCCCTTTCATCTGGCCCCACGGCCTGAGGGTGAACTCCAGTTTCCTCTCTGTCTACCGATTTCCCCTCTGGCAGGTTCTGCCTAGTGGAGGGGAGAGTGTCGTAGGGTGTCTGTTCTCCAGGAAGTGTTGGGTGGGGAAGGCCTGGGGAAATGGTACCTCCAGGCCGGCTCAGGTTGGAAAGCTGTTCACTGAGTTGGAATCCTGGGTTGCTCGGTGCCCGGCTAGCGTGCACTTGAAGGTGGGTTTATTTTTTTTCCACTCCAAGCAGATGAAGTTTGCAGTTTGTACAGTGACTCCTTCTTGTGCATTTTCCCCAGCCCCACGGGTTTAGGAATGACCTTGTACATGAGGGGTCTTGCAGGTCCAGAATAGATGGAGAGAGGTGACCATGGGCATCGTACATGGGGCAGGGTCTCCACACGTCCGTGCCAGATGCGTACGGTGGCAGGGTCTGCTGTCAGCCATCCCCACCGTCTGCCCCGGGCAGAGCTTAAGGATGCAAAGAGAGGAGAGGAGCTTGTCCAACGGTCTGAAGCAGCCAGAGCTGTGGGATCCTTGTCATGCTGCAGGTGCACTTGGGAAATTCATCTTTTCCTGTAGAGATGAGTACCTGGTCTGTGAGCACCTGTCTTGGTACCTGCGTGCATTTGGTGCATGTGGTCTTCCTGGCAAATGGTCTGTAGGTGGTCCTGGCACACGTCTCCCAAGGAGTTCCTCAGGGACCAAGCCGTGTCGGACGAAAACCTCACTTGTGACCGCCAGGAAGTCAGGAGCCATCTCTGCCTTTTTCTGTTCGCTCATCCTCCCTCAGGGGCAAGGTGGGATTGTCACACAGTGGGGGAAGCCCCTTTGTAGACACTGGGGAAGATTGTAAGAAAAGCTGGAATGTCCTCTGGGTAGTAAACCTTGGCACTATTCATTGGCTCTAAGCTTCTGGGTGAAGTCTGGTGGGTGTGGGCACTGGGGACTTAGGGAGCTGCCTGCTCCCCCAGTAACTGTCCTGCAGGGCGGACGAGAACACATCTTTCGGGGAGAGAAATCAGCTGTGTGCAAATATCTCAACATGGGAGGTACATGCTTGCCGACCAGCATTAACCAGATCTGCTGGCGAACTGGGGTGGAATTGAGTTTCATGACCAGAAGGCCCTTAGAAATCATCTATCAGGATGATAACATATCTGGCACTCATGCTGCCACTTTCTGGTCTTGTGTCCACAGCAGGCATCACTAATTGATCACAGCACATTCCCATCCCGTGCCCGTGGCTGACACTGTTCCATGGGTCCTGAGCCCATACATGGTCTCAGAGTCTTTCTGAAAAAACAAACCCAGATATCTTCAGGAAGACACTACCTATCAATTGGCAATGGTACCTTGAGATGAAATTTATTGGCCACCCTCTGATGTAGTCCATTTCCTTTATTTGACAGATGAGGAAATGAGGCCCTAAGAGGGGAAGTGACTCGTCTACATGACAGGGCCAGCAAGTGACAGCAGGACTAGAGCTCAGGCGCTCTAGCTTTAGTTTATTCCAATCTGGAATTCTAGCCTCCCCTCCAGAAGTCTTCGTTCTGTTTTTGGTTGAGGAGGGCAGGAAGCCCCTGTTGCATCACCAAGAGAGCTCCTGGGGGGAGGGGGCAATCATTCACCCTTCCTGGAGAGAAGATGCCTGTGCAGAGCAGAAGACTTCTCTCCGCCTCCCAGAAAGTTCTGCCCAGCTGCTGCCTGGAGCTCAGCCCAAGCGTCCTGCCTACCACTGCCCACTTCTCTCATTGGGTAATAAATCTCAGCTTTGCCAGAGGTGGCATCTGAGTCAGGCCACACCTGCCTGATTGCTCCGAGCTGCACACCTTGTTTTCCCGGCGTGAGGGTGTCATGTCAGGGTGTGTTTGGGTGTGACATCAGCGAGGCCCTGCTGCCACCACTTCCCTCTTCCTCAGGCCCCAAGGTCTGACGTGCAAACTCAGCTCTGCCCGCACCGGGCCCCCATCTACCCCTCTTTGGATAACAAATGGAGAGTTGGCTGCACAGTGCATGGGGGCACAGTATCCCCTCCAAGCTGGAGAATGAAGGGAAGGAAGATCTCTAGTGGTGGCCAGGTGAGTGGTGTGTGTGTGTGTGTGTGTGTGTGTGTGTGTGTGCGCGCGCGCGCGCGAGCTGCGTGAAGCCTTCAACTGTGACCAAGGCACTGCCTTCCCACAGGAAGGAATTTCAAGTCAGTCCTGGCATCTTGGAGGAGTGCCAGCTACATGCCTGGCACTAGGCTTGGTAATGGGGACCCCGAGGGGAGAAGTCAGGGTCATCCTGGGTGGAAAAGCCAGGCTGACAGCCTTAGCCTGAGCCAGAGCCGCCAACTGGTGGGAGAATCAGGGTAGGCGCAGAAGGCGTAGAATGGGTGAGCAATCAGGGTGTAGACCACTGCCATCAGCCCTGCTGCTTGGGCATCCCAGCCTGCTTGTTGAGGTCTTGGCGTCCTTGTATCCCCTCCGCAACAGCAGCAACAGTTGGTTTTGCTTTTGACTCTTGTGGACCTGAGACAGCCAGTGTGAACTGTGGGAGCCTGAGTTGTGGGCTTGTTGGAAGGAAGACAGCCACAAGCCAGGTGACCCAGAGATGCAGTGATTTCCCTCACCGGCACCCTGCCACCCCTGGGCATCAGCCCCCATGTGATTGGGGGAGCTGCAATTACTGCATCTCCAGTACATTTCCTCAGGCCAGGCCATTGTGCGAGTTACTGGAGAATTGTAGTTCTTTCCTTTATATCCAAAATTTAGCTAGAGCCAAGGAAAAAAGATTTTAGATTCCTCAGAGACCTCCACAGTTGGGTGACAGCAGGCTCTCCAAAAGAGCCTGTGGGATTCTTGGTACCAACTTCCCAACTTTCCGAGTGGAGTAGTTTGCTCTCAGTGATGGGAAGCTCAGGCTTTGTTGTTAGACAGACTTACATGAATGTGACCTCATCCCTACTACCTCTTATCAGCTGTGTGACCCTGGGCCATTACCTAACCTCCAAGAGACTCAGCCTTCTCATCTGCTAAATGACTCTAATTGCAAAAACTGCTTCATGGAGTCCTTGTGAGATTTTTAGGAGACAACACACAGGAAACCTTTCCCACTGAGACTGAAGCAGCTATGGAGAGCCATTAGGATGGCGATCACAGCCTGTGGACATGGTGTCTGTCCAGCCTGAACTAGGGAAACATTCCCAGCCACGAAAGGGTCTTAGGCACCCCCAAGCTGCAGTAAATGAATGTTCCAGGGCTGGCCAGGAGACAGCCCCAAATGCCAGCCAGGGTTTGGCTCCATCTGCTAATTAGGGAGCATTTATCTGGTGCCCAGCAGAACAAAGTGGCCAGTTCAGCCATGCTGGAAGGCTGAGCTCAGTGCTGGCTGGGGGCTGGGGAGGAGACTCGGAATGGGACGGGCATGGGGGCATCCCTGGGGCTAAATGGACCACATTCAGAAATGGCTTAAAAAAAACCCCACCCAAACAGGAAGCATGAGGCTGGTGTACAGGCTGGAGCTGAGATGCTGGCAGAGAGGGTGGCTCTGGCACACAACAAGCAGCCATTCTTCCCACTGAGACGGTGCCGACCTGCTCTCCTCGGGGCATCTCTGGTGAAGGCCGGCCTGCTGGCTCCCCAAGGAAACGAGCTTGTTTTTATCCTGTGGGTGGAGGGGAGGGATGGCCTAAGAAATCGAACACATGTAGGAGGGCTCAAAACTGAGATTTTATCCGTCGTATTATGTACTTGGGGGACACTTTGGGCCAGTTTGGAATACCTAGGTTTCTTGGCTGTGTAGTTGAGAAACGAGGTGAGGGAGGGTAGAGCTGCAGAACCACCCTTTCTGCAGGTGGGGGCCCAGGATCTAGACCGGCCGTCTGGCTCTGGACTCCACAGGCTAAACCCTTCTGTCCACTCTCCCCTGTAACTTTGATGTGCCCCTACATGGGCTAGAGCACTGCAGAGCCAGCCTGGGAGATCCCAGCACCTCAGAGAGGAGGGGGGTCCTTTCCCTCCCTTACCAGGAAGGCTTCAGCTGCAGAGCAGGTGGGGCTGGGCTGGCCTCTGGAGGTGGGTACTGCCCTGACCCACTGCCCAGGCTGGGGAGGGTTTGGGCTGGGCTGATAGAGAGAGAAATGGTCAGTTTCTGTATGTTCATTTCCTTTTCTCTGCCCTTGAGTCTTGGATTCTCCCTATGGTGTTCTCTCTGTGTCTCTCTCTTTCCCCAGTTTCTCGTTATCTCTATCTCCCAAGGGTCTCTGAGTCTGGGCCTGTCTCTGGGCATAGCTCTGTTCATCCCTGTGACCTTTCCCCAGCCTCCTTTCTGGAGGTGTTTTCTCTGGCTCTGCTATGTCTTTGTCAGTCTCTGGGTCTCTTTTGTCTGTATGTCTTCCCCCCGGGATGCTGCCATGTCCCAAGCAGGAGTCTGGGAGAAGGGCAGGTGAGGGCCTGACTGTGACCTGTATGGAGGGTCGCTGACTGTGATGAGCAAGGGGCTTGGCACGTCTACACCCTCAAAGGCAAAAGCCCCGATGGGGAGTGGGGCTGCTTCCCCTTCTCAGGGGAAATTAACCATTTTCCTGACAATGGCTTATGTGTAGACATTCCTTTTGGAATCCAGTGACGGTCTTGGCACCCTGGTGGGGAGCCTGCCCTGCCTCCAGAGGGCACCCGTGATGGCCAGCCATTGGTCTTCCCCCTGCTAGAAGAGATGTGACTGCAGTCCCCCTGCCCCAGGCCTGGCGGTGCTCTCAGCCCTCACCCAGGCTGCCCCAGAGAGTCGGGCTCGGGGCTCCTGTGGGTAAGGTGGGGACCACAGGCTGGCTCTTCCTCTTCTCTAGCTGGACAGAGGGTCTCATCTATCTGTTCCATCGCCTAATCCCTTCCTGCCCCGTGCTGGCTGTTCCTCCAGGGCCACGCCTGCCCCACTGCTGTCCCCACTAGAAATAGCTGAGCAGTAGGCATTCGCCCAGGCGAGGGCATGGCCCTTGCAGGCTAGCCCCCAAATATGGTACCAGCTGTCGGGCATCTGGGTCAGGTAGGGCACCAGGAATAGGCTTGGGGTGGGGCTCTGTTCTCCTTGGGCATCTTCTCAATGGGGGCTAGTTCTCTGGGCCCAGACTCTGTCGTCAGCTAGAAGGCGGGTGGGGGTGAGCACCTGACCATGTTTGTTGAACACCTGCTATGGGCAAGTCACTGGGTCCAGGGTGGGGCTGAGCGGTGGAGACAGATGCAGCATGAACTGACCGCAGGCTGACCCTTCAAGGCATCTCCACTTAAAAGTCACACGTATGCCTGCACCTCAGCGTGCTCCGAACCCAGCCCCTATCTAGACCCCCCCGTCCTCCTTCCCCTCCTCCCTCCTTCCCTCTCTCAGTCACTGCACCACCTCTTACCCCTGCAGATCCCTCCTCTCTGCCCCAGGCCCCTCGGCCAAGCCCTCCTGATTCCTCCCTTGTATCTACTGCCTTGTTACCAGGCCTCCCAATGCTCCAGTCCGGCCCCTTCCAGCTGCTTCTGTGCATTGCAGCCAGTCAGCTTTCCTTTTCTAGTGTTTATTTTTAATTATGAATTTTTTTTAATCCTACAGAAAACAATATAATGCATCTGTAGACCTACTGATTTAACAGATGTTCACATTTTGCTACATTTTATTCACGTTTATTTTAAAGTGAGGTGTAATTGACATCAGAGACTTTTTTTAAAGAAATAAATTGGTGCCGATAGAGGAGGTGTCTGATGAATGCTAGATTCCCTTCCTCCCGCCTCAGGTTTTACCGAGAAGGTGGAACTGGAGGTGGGCCTAGGGGAAGGGCTGGGTTTGGTGGGCTGAGAAGGCACCCAGGCAGGGAGACTGCACGTGTGAAGGTGTGGAGGCAGGACTGCCTGGCACGGCCCAGGTCAGGGGATCCCTGCTTCTGCAGAGGATGGAGCCCCGCAGGGAGGAGCACAGGTGCCTGCGGTCCTCCAGCGGCCAAGCCCTTTCCCGCCTTGCCCTTCCTCGTCCTCCCACACCTCGTCCTAGGTGGGTAGCTGCCGTGTTTATGAGGTCGCGAGGAGAAGCCATCACCTGGGTCTGCATCAGTGCTGTCACCTGGACAGCCAACCTGCAGCTGGGCGCCAGGGTGGGCTCCGCGGGGAGCTCTTCCTCTTGTGTTCCCTGCTTCCCTGGCAGGAGTCAGGTTCTCCCCTCCAGGAAAGCCTCGTGAAAGCAGCTGGCCTGGTGCAGAGGCTGGGGAGGGGTAGGGTGGCCAGCCTCACTGCATGGGCCACTTGACTAGGCTCCCCTGGCAACTCTGCCTGAGTTTTAGTTTTTGCTTCGGGGATTTTTCTCTTTTTCTTCTGGTCTCCACCTTGCCTTCCCCTTCCATGAACTGTGAACAGACACTAGGACACCCTTAGCCTAAAGGGCCTCCAGAAAGGAGAAATTGCAAGAAAAGCCTCCTGTGGGCCAAATGGCCGACCTCAGTGACCAGGAAGGGAGCCCTCAAGGCAGCAATGCAGCGTCAGCCCTTGATGTCATCAGGCCAGATCTGGGCACTCGGGCTGCCCAGGTCAGCTGTTAGGAACACCTGAGGTGCCAAAGGGATTCAAACCCTTTGAATGCAGCCAAGCTCTGCCCTCTTCCTCTCCGTCTGCTCTGCCCCCACCCTGGTCCAGCCCCATCACCTCCCACCTGGGCAGCTGAGCAGGCCTCCTGGGGGACCTCCCCTCACATTCTTGTCTTCCCACCAGTGATCCTTCTAAAAATAAATCAGATCGTATCACACACCCCTTTTATAACCTTTCTGAAAGCCTTCCTTTCTTTTGGGAATGAACCCCCAGTTCCTTACCGCCAGGCCCTGTGTGGTGGGTCCCCACCTGCCCTTCTAGACCTGTCCCCTGCCATCCTCCTTTCCTGTCTCTCAGCTCACCCCCTTGATCCTGGGGCCCCAAGTGCAGTGCTCTCTCAGTGCCTTTGCCATTGCTGTCCCCTCTCCCTCGAACTCCGTTCCCCCAGGTCTTCAAGCAGCTGACTCCTTCTGGTTACTCGGGCCTCACATGACACCTCCCAGAGAGGCCTTCCTTGATCACTTCCTCAGAGACCCCCCCCAGCCCTGTCACATTGTCACATTCTGTTGTCTTCAACAATCTATCATTATCTTATTTAACTCATTGTCTCTTGGTTATGTGTCATCCCGGCTGGAATGTGAGCTTTAGGAGAGCAAAATCTTGCTTTCTCATTAACTTCTGTTTTCCCAGTGCCTAGAACAGTGCCTGACAGAGCAGGGGCTCAGGAAATTGTTGTCGAATGAATGGATGGGTGCATGGCGAGCTGGCACTGAGTGCAGGAAATGGGGAGAGAGAGGCCCGCAACCTCCTTCTCCATGCGCCAAAGACAATGTCTGCTGCGTAGCTCCTGTTGCTCCTCCTGGATGCCCATCTTTGCTTGTAGGCTGGACTTGCCGTTAGGGACACTTGTAAGGATTAGCTGGAATAGAAAGTAACTTTCAACTTTAAAAATATTAGAGGGCTTCCCTGGTGGCGCAGTGGTTGAGAGTCCGCCTGCCGATGCAGTGGACGCGGGTTCATGCCCCAGTCTGGGAAGATCCCACATGCCGCAGAGTGGCTGGGCCCGTGAGCCATGGCCGCTGAGCCTGCGCGTCCGGAGCCTGTGCTCTGCAACGGGAGAGGCCACAACAGTGAGAGCCCTGCGTACCGCAAAAAAAAAATATATATATATATTAGAGAACGAGGTGCATCTGGAAAACAAGAATACAATGCTGAGAAAAATATGCAAAGATCACTAAAAGTTATGAGAAATTAGAAATGCCATTGCAAAATAAGAAATTCAATAGAGGGTCTGGGGGAAAAATAAAGAAATCTTCTAAAATATTAAAAAACAGAACTTGAAAGAAAAGTTAAGACAAAGAAGATCAACCCAGGGGGTTCAATATCTGTTGAACAGGAGCTCCTACATGAGAGAACAGAAAATATAACAATGTAACAGAGAGGGAGAGAAATTAATGAAAACAAATTTTCTAATAATGAAAAGAATATGTCTTTGGATTGAAAATTCTTATAAATGCTTCGGGTTGGTTATTTCCAAAGATGGCCACAACATCTCCTGTACCACGTGACTTTTGCGATAAGACTTTATCACTTCTTTCATTAAAAAGAGTTTCCTTAGTCTAAAGGTCTCCCAACTGAGCTATTTCGACAATTATACTCCAATAAGGATGTTAAAAACAAGACAAAACAAAACAATATGATTGTTATCCATTTGGGCCAGATTAATAAGAAAAACAGAAACCACATTGTTTCAACAGAAAGATTACAATGTAGGTAATTGGTGATCTAACTCTGGCCAACTAGGAAGCAACTAGTCACTCACTGGCAGTGAAAAAACCCCTAGAGTTTTGGCCACTGGACTAGCCCCTCCACTCGGCCCCTGTACTAGGTTGTCTCCCCTGTAGTATTTGTTGTATTGTCACCTCCCACCACGATCATGATGGTGGCATCCATGGCAGCTCTGTTGGTTCACTCTCAACTCAGTGTGTTCTGTAACCCCTTTCCTCTGGGATAGTCAGATATGTGATTCCCTTCATACCTCATAGAAGCCAAGAGAAGCTTAGGTGCACTTAAGTCCTTCTTATGCGTAACTATAATGGGTGCAGTTTCCCAACATGCATCTCCTAATGAGTGTGAAACCATCCTGTTAAACAGTCTCCATTTAGATTCCCAAATACGATTATGGAACAAGTTCCTCACTGCCATTTCAAGCCGCTTCAGTCAAATTCACCTCCTACCTCTCGGCATCTGTCTAGAGAGAGGAGATCAAGACATACATTCTACTGACAGCCTCATTTATCTGCTGTCTTCCTTATCATTGAAATCCCTCAAGAGTCTGTTTTGCTCTGGACCTCTCTATGTTGAACTCTATGATATAGCTCACCAGGTCTGTAGGTCAATATATTCAATGTATGCAAGCCAGTATTTAGGAAAGTATTTATTCCTAGATAAAGCTTTGTTTTAAATATAGTTGTCTGTCTTTAAAACAGAAAAATATGCTATTATGAAGATCAGAAAAAAAAAAGGAAGTTTCCTCTATTCTTAATCCTGTGCTTATCCTGAATCACAGGCTCCAACGAGAATATCTTCCCCTTGAAAATATTCTTATTTGTAAGAAATAGATGATTAAATAGCTAATTATGTTTGTAAAAAAGATAAAGTTATGCTCTAATGAAGAGAGGACGAGAATGAGGTTTGAAGTACCTCTTTCTCTCTTTCCCTTCTTGTTTTTAGTAACATTTTCTTTGGGATAGCACAAATTTAGTGACATAAGAATACATGTCATATTTTCCAGGGGAAAATTTTATTTTCCATTTTGAACTCTCCTATATTGTTTGAAATTTTGTTACCATGTGTTACTTAACACAAAATGTTTTTGTATATTGCTGTAAAATATTTATAATTATTGCTATAGAAGAAGATTTTTATCTTGGGAGAAATATACCATTTTTTAATGAAAGAAAAGTCTATGCATAGAAGTAAAGAACTTTACTGTGCACACGAACTACTTAGCATCTTGTTAAAATGCAGATTCTGATTCAGCAGGTCTGCCTGGGGCTTGAGATTTTGCATTTCCACCGCACTCTCGGGTGATGATATGCTTAGTCTCAGGATCACACCTTGAGTAGTGAGGGCATCATAGAGTATTGGTAAGATACATTTGAAGCCCTTCTCCATTCCTTTCTTTTTCTTCCTTCTGTCCAAATGTGATCTTTCTCCCCTTTGGCCCTGGCCCTTTGTGACCAGGTGGGAATTTGGCCTGGTGAGGAACGCTGTTCCAGCACTTCCCAGAGGCTGCCAAGGGTAGTGCGGGCTGCCTCAGAGGGATGGTATGCTCTGTCACTGGAGGTGTTCCTGTGAGCGTGAATGGTCATGTGTCAGGGGTGTTGATCCCTGTGTGGGTCGGAGGAGGCGCCTCCCTACAATTCCACCTTGTGCCTCTGTGTGCCTTCTACAAACTTGTGAAACCAGGATCTCAGGTTGGGGCTCATTCACCTGTGCTGACTTTTACGGGTCATCTGGCAAGTCCTCAACCCCACCCTTCTCAGTCCTTCCAGGGGAACACTTGGTATTCTAAATACTGTATGTGTGATTTGGTGGATAGGACGGGGAGGGGGAGGAGGGGTGATGGCTTGGCTTTAGAAATAGTTCAATCATGTAGGAATGTGATGCCTGACTTGATTGGATCTCGGGATGGAGGGTTCTGCCTTTTAGATTGCCTTCCCTCTTTCAATTTGGTTCAACAGACCTTGACTAAGAGCTCCTTTGTATTAGTCAGGACAGGTTAATTGCCGTGTAACAAACTCTCAGGGACTCAATACAATAGAGGTTTAATTCCTGCTCATGTCATAGACCAAAACAAGTTACTAGAGAGCTCTACTCCAGGTAGTCATTCAGGGAACCCAGACTCTCCCATCTGGTGACTCCATTCCCCATGAATCTCTGTTTCCACCCAGCAAGTGTGGGAAGAGAGAGCGTGAAAGATTGCAGGGAGATTTTATGGGTTGCCTGGAGGAGGCACACATCACCCCTGCTCATATTCCATTGGTCAGAATTCAGTCACATGACTGCACCTCCCAGCAAAGGAGGCTAGGAAATGTAGTCTAGCTGTGTGCCCAGCTACATGTCAGACACGGTGATGGACGTTGGGCATACTGAGACACAGTTGCTTACAAGAGGCTCACAGGCTTTTGAAAGGAGGCAGGTGTGTAAACAAATAATTATGATATAGTAGTAAGTGCAGTTCTAGAAGTGTGACCAAACCACAGAAGCAATCTAGAGAAGGGAGTCAATGAGGGCTAAACCTGTGCAAAGGCCTCAGAGGTGGTGGCAGCAAGAGATGGCATGGGGTGGGGCATTCCAAGTAAAACGAACAGAATGTGCAAAGGCACAGAGCTGTGGAACAGCATGTTATGTCCAGGGAGGATGCAGGCAGCCTGTGCAGTACGTGGGGACATGCAGTAGTGGCAGGACATGCGACTGCAGAGGTCAGTCGGGGCAGAGGTCATGAATGGGCTTGTGTCCCATGGGAGGCAGAGAGCCAACAAAGGGCTCGAAGCCGAAATGAAACCATCAGATGGGGGCAGGTTGCAGCAGCGTCAGAGATGGTACGTACTTAGTGCTCTCCTCACCAGAACCTTCAAAGAGGTTTCAAGTGTGTTTTGGTCTCTTGTGCTGTGAAGTGTCTGACAGAGGACGATGTGGGAGGGTGGGCAGGTGACCTACCAAGTCACCTGCTGCAGCAGCGCTCCTGGTGGGAACTCCCTGGGCCTGTGTGGCTTCTGCCAGTTTCACCTGACAGTCAGGTCTCACTAGCAACTTCCAGCAGCTCCCAAGCAGGGGAGAGGCAAGATACAGGAGACAGGAAGATACATACCACCGGAGCCTCTTCACCTTGAAAAGGGTGACCCCGTTTATCAAGCACTTAGGTAAGCCAAGCACCTTGCTTACCTGTGTAATCTCATTCAATCCATACACCACCATGGGGCGGCTGTTCTCACTCACTGCCACCTTACGGATGAGAAAACTGGATCCCAGAGAGGTTAAGTGACTTGGCCAAGGTCACATAGCCAGGAGGGAATAAACTGGAATTCTGACTTCAGAGCCCAGGCATTGCATCACTAACCAGAGTTCTAAAATAATGGTAAAACCGTGCTGAGAGAGGTGACTGCTTCTGATGGCTCCCCCCACGCCTGGCATGCTTTAAAGTGCTTTACATGTACATTTTCTCTTTTCAACTTTGCATTAGCCCTCAGAGAGGAGAAAAACAGGTTTGGCACCATTTCACAGATGAGCAGACTGAGGCTCAGAGAAGTTACGTAGGAATAATTGCATCTTGCAGTTGGTAGCACTTTCTCACGTGTCTTCTCCTTGGATCTTCAACACCCACAGAGGCAGGAGCAGTATTTCGCAGATGAGGCCACTGCCACTCAGAGAGGCCAAGTCTCCTGCCCCAGTTGCCTAGCAAGCCTTGGCAGGCTGGAACTGGAACCCTCCGCTCTTGACTCCCACCCAGTGTGCTTTCTCCAAAGGTGTGGGTCTGCATGGTGGGGGTGGGTGTATGGAATGAGCCTCCTAGGGAGTTTCAGGGGGAGGCAGGGTAGCCACTGGTTTGGACACCTTCTAGGCTTGAGGAGGTCCCCTGGGATAAGGCCATCCTGTACATCCCTGCTTTCTTCCCTCTACATCTCACTGCGGGTGTTGCAGGCTCCACCACGTTAGTGTCACACATGCCCCAGCCAGCTCCCACACACCCGATGAGCTGCTGGGAAAGTCAGAGGCCTCCTCCCCAAGCCCAGCCCCCAAACACCAGCTGGGAAGCTCCTCCGGGGCCCCTAGACACTCACAGCGCCTGGCCAAGGCACCTCCCAGACCAGTCTGTCCCTCATGGTCTCCCTGCCTTTCTGACCTCAGGGCTGTAGGTTCCCAAGCACTTTCCCTGGCCCTGGGGACGCAGGCTAATGCCATAGCAAGAGTGACGCTGATGACCGCAGTGACAGTAATAGCTCACGTGTGGGGGCCCTTAGTCTGTGCCAGGCTCTGTGCCAAGCACTTTATACCTGTTATCTCACTGAATCCTCTCACTCATCCTATCAGGCAGGTTCTATCACTGTCCTCATTCCGCAGATGAGGACACTGGATTTGAAGCCAGATCTGACTAGCTATGTACCATTTATTATTATTCACATTATCCAAAACGTTGTGCAGGCACCGCTGTGAGTTCAGGAAGAGGCTTTTGGGTGGTATATGGGCAAATGCTTTATCTTTTAATAGTGATGTATTGTTTCAGTGTGTGCTGGTGTTAGGGGTTGAAGTCTTATGTTTCCCTCAAATGCATATGTTGAAGCTCTAATCCCCAGTACCTCAGAATGTGACCTTATTTAGAAATAGGGTTGTTGTAGATGTAATTAGTTAAGATGAGGTCATACTGGTGGGCCCCTAATCCAGTGACTGATATCCTTATAAAAAGGAGAAATCTGGACACAGACATGCACACAGGGAGAACACCATGTGAAGATGAAGCCAGGGATAGTGTGATGCTTCCACAAGCCAAGGAACACTGAAGATTGCCAGCAAATCACAGAAACTAGGAGAGAGGCATGGAACAGATTCTTCCTCACCGACCTCAGAAGGAACCAACCCTGCCAACACCTTGTTCTCAGACTTCTGGACTCCAGAACTGTGAGACAGTATATTTCCACTGTGTGAGCCATTCAGTCTGTGGTCTTTTGTTATGACAACCCTAGCAAATTAACACAGTTAGAATATGTGTATATATAATGTGTGTATACACACACACCAATACACTTATGATTTCATAGAGATTATTGCTTTGGATGTGGCTTTTGATAGGCTGAATAATGCTCCGCCACAGAGATATCCACATTCTAATTCCTGGAACCTGAGATTGTTACTTTATGTGGTGAAAGGGGCTTTTTAGATTTGATTAAGGATCTTAAAAAGGGGAGATTATCCTGGATTATCCAGGTGAGCCTAATGTGATCACTAGGATCCCTTATAAGAAGGAGGCAGGAGGGCTTCCCTGGTGGTGCAGTGGTTGGGAGTCCGCCTGCCAATGCAGGGGACACGGGTTCGTGCCCCGGTCCGGGAAGATCCTACGTGCCGTGGAGCGGCTGCGCCCGTGAGCCATGGCCACTGAGCCTGCGCGTCCGGAGCCTGTGCTCCGCAATGGGAGAGGCCGCAACAGTGAGAGGCCCGCGTACCGCCAAAAAAAAAAAAAAAAAAGAAGGAGGCAGGAGAGTCAGAGAAGCAACGAGAGAGTCAATGGAAGCAGAGATTAATGTGCTTTGAAGATGGAAGAGGGGGCCACGAGCCAAGGAGTATGGGTGGCCTCTGGAAGCTGAAAATGGCAAGGAAACCAAGTCTCCCCCAGAGCTTCAGGAAAGAAATGGCTCTGCTGACACCTGGAATTTTAGTCCCTTAGGACTCGTTTTGGACTTCTGACCTCCAGCACCCTAAGAAAATTAATTTGTGTTGTTTTAAGGCACTGAGCTGTAGTAATTTGTTATAGCAGTAATAGGAAACTAATAATCAACAAAAATAAGTATTTAAGTTTTTCCAGAAAGGGACTCAAAGAAAAGTAATAGATAAATCATAGTAGTGATATTGATACCGTGTAGGTAAGGGGGCTTGTACATGTATTTGGGAGACCCTGTCTGTACTGCCCTGCCTTCAAGGGGGAATTGCATCATTTTGGGAAGCCCTGTGTGACCTGAGCTTCACTCCCTTGCTCTGTGTTGTTGAGCAGGTTACCTAACTTCTCTGTGTACCCGCCTCCTCGTCTATAAAACACAGGGCAAATCATACCTACCTTGTGGGCAGCACATAGTAATTCCTCAGTTTTTGCCTCAATCATTGCTCAATATTCTAATCCTCTTTGATTCTCTTAATAGCCCTGAGAGGCAGGCAGGGGAGGATCAATTCACTGATCTTTTTTGAGTGCCCAGCCCCTGCTAGTCACTTGTCTCTGCGTGGTTGGTCATGGTGGGTGCAGAGGCCAGGGCACTTGTGAGGGTGTGACCCATCCCACCCTCGGGTCTCCTTCATCATGAGATCTCGGCTCTGAGAGGGCAGGAACGCTCCTAGCACAGGAGGCTTCTTTATCCATTCATCTGTTGATGGACATTTAGGCTGCTTCCATGTCTCGGCTATTGTAAACAGTGCTGCAGTGAACATTGGGGTGCATGTATCCTTTTGAATTAGAGTTTTCGTCTTTTCCGGCTATATACCCAGAATGGAATTGCTGGATCTTATGGTAACTCTATTTTTTTTTTTTTAAGGAACATCCATACTAGTGTCTGCACCAAGTTACATTTCCACCAACAGTGTAGGAGGGTTCCCTTTTCTCCACAATTGAGGGTTCTCTTTGATTCTGTACATAACTTGCTATTGGTTGTGAATACTGACTTTTTTTTCCTTCTGTCTTTATGCCTTTCATTTCTTTCTCTTGTGTTAATACCTTGGGAAGCATCATTAATACAATAATGGATGGAAGTAGTGACAGTGGGCAACGTCCTTGTTTTGTTCCAGTGTTTCTTCACTGAGGTTTGCTATGGCTAAACATTTTCAGATTAAGAAAGTTTACTCCTATTTCTTGTTTGCTAAATTTTTAAAAAATCATAAATAGGTGTTGAGTTTTATCAAATACTTCATCTGCCTATGTGAGAATGATCATATAGTTTTTATCCTTTATTTGATAATGTGCTAAATTACATTAATAGATTGTCTAGTGATGCACCATTCTTACACCTTGAATGAAATTTAATAGAAATGTAACCCTAATGGTATAATTTCTTTCATTCATTTTATTCATTCAGACTGTGGTAGTCAAGAGACCAGGATCTGGAGCCAGATTACCTGGGTTCGAATCCCAGTTCCACACCTTGATTGTGTGGCCAAGTTATTTAATCTCTCTGTATGTTGGTTTGTTTCTCTGGAAAATAGGGTATTAATAGTACCTACTTCAAAGAGTTGATATGAGAATTAATTGAGATAAGCCAGTGCCTAACACAAACTATTTTCTCAGTAAAAGTTATTTTCACCATCAAACATTTATTGAGCACCTGTTTTATGCCAGGACCTGTGCTAGGTGCTGGGAACTCATAGTTAGGGTAACCACATGACCCCATTAACCAATACAGTCCTGGAAGTCCTGTTTTGTACCTTTTATCCTGATGGAATTATTACCAGCCCTCCCTTTCACTCTCAGTAGTTTCCCAATTTGGATGATAAATTATTTGATCACCAACTGATAGATGAAGAGATTTATGTAATGCGGATGTGGAGGACCTGGCTGGACTTGATTCATAGCTGAGGTTCACTAATGTGAAGCAGAATTGTGGTTGGGGTCAAGGTAGAGGATCTTCAGGGCCCTACAGGCAGCATAAGCCTTTCCCCTGTCTTCTTGTTTGCATTTTTTTCCAACAGGAAATCTGCCGTCGTCATTGTCTTTGTTCCTCTGAATGTCAAAGCGTCTTTTTCCTATGGCTGCTTTTAAGATTTTTTTCTTTCTTACTGATTTTGAGTAACCTGCTTATGATGTGCCTTGGTATAGACTTCTTTATGTTTCTTGTCTTTGGAGTTGAATTTTGGAGGTCTTTGAATCCATAGAAGAAATCACAAATGGAATTTAAAACAAATTTTAAAAAAATTTGAATCCATAGAAGAAATTTTAAAAAATTAAAAAAAATTTTAAAATTTTAAAAAATTAAAAAAAAATTTTTTTGAGCTTTGAACATAGTGAAAATGCAGCATATGAAAATTTGTGGGTCACTGCTAAAGCACTGTTTAGAGAGAAAAGTATATCATTACATGCCTAAATTTTAAAAGAAGGTTTAAAATCAATAATCTAAATTTTCACTTTAAGGAAAAACCCCCTAAGCCTAAATTAAGTAGAAGGAAAGAAATTATGAGAACAGAAACAATAACGTAAAAAGCAGAAAACAGTAAAGAAAACTGACAGAACCAAACGTTGGCTGTTTGAAAAGATTGATAAAATTGATAAACTCCTACTAAGAATAACCAAAGCGAGAAAGAGAGAAAACACAAATTACCCATATCAGGAGAAAGAGAAGATAATTACTTCAGGTAAAATAATAATAAGGGAGTGTTAGTAACAATTTTCTATCAATAAATTCAATAAGACAACATGGACAAATTGTTTGAAAAACTCAACTTTCCAAAGCTTACTCAAGGAGAAAAAAATGTTAAGTGCCTTTACACCTATTAAAGAAGTTGAGGGGGCTTCCCTGGTGGCGCAGTGGTTGGGAGTTCGCCTGCCAATGCAGGGGACGCGGGTTCGTGCCCCGGTCCGGGAAGATCCCACATGCCGCGGAGAGGCTAGGCCCGTGAGCCATGGCCACTGAGCCTGCGCGTCCGGAGCCTGTGCTCCGCAACGGGAGAGGCCACAACAGTGAGAGGCCCGCGTACCGCAAAAAAAAAAAAAAAAAAAAAAAAAGAAGTTGAGGCGCTTCCCAGGTGGCACAGTGGTTGAGGGTCCGCCTGCCGACGCAGGGGACACGGGTTCGTGCCCCGGTCCGGGAAGATCCCACATGCCGCGGAGCGGCTGGGCCCGTGAGCCATGGCCGCTGAACCTGCATGTCGGAGCCTGTGCTCCGCAACGGGAGAGGCCACAACAGTGAGAGGCCTGCGTACCTCAAAAAAGAAGTTGCATTCATAATCAAATACCCTCCTGCAAGGAAAGCTCCAAACCCACATAGTTTCGCTGGTGAATTCTGTCCAACATTCAAGGATGAAATAATACCATTCTTACACTCAGGAGGAAGGAAGAGTTTCCAACTTACTGTGTGAAATCACCATAATCCTGATATCAAAACCTGATGGGGACATTATAAGAAAGGAAAATATCAGAATACCATGAACATGGATGCAAAATTTTTCATTAAAATATTAGCAAATCATGTCTAGCAGTATATAAAAAGGATAATACACCAGAACCAAGTAGGATTTATCTCAAAAATTCAACTTGGTTCAACATTTCAAAACTAATCAGTGTATTTCACCACATTAACAGAATATAGGAGAAAAAAAATGCATCAGTAGATTCAGTAAAAGCATTTGACAAAATTCAGCACTGTTTATAATAATAATTTTTTTAATCCTCAGTAAACTAGAAATCAAAGGAAACGTTCTCATCTTGAGCATCTACATAAAACCTACCACTATCATCATAGTTCATGGTGAAAGTCTGAATACTTTGCTCTTAAGATTGGAATAAAGCAAGAATGTTCTCTCTTACCTCTTTTCTTCAACATTGTATTGGACATTCTAGCTAGTGAAATAAGGAAAGAAAAGGCATACTTATTGGGAAAAGGAAGATGTATAATGACCTTTTTTTTCCTGACATTATTGTCTGTGTAGAAAATGCTAAGAAATCTGCAAAAGACAAAAATACCTACTAGAATTAATAAGTAATTTTAACAAAGTTGCAGGTACAAATTCAACATACAAAAACCAATTGTATTTCTGTATACTAGCAGCAAACAATTGGAAAATGAAGATTTAAAACACCATTAATAATAGCTTCAAAACACATAAAACACGAATGAATTCAATGAAAGATGTGTAAGACCTCTACACTGAAAACTATAATGCATTGCTGAATGAATTAAAAGAAGGTCTAACTAAACAGAAAGATTTACCATGTTCATGTATTGAAGGTCTCAATATTGCTAAGGTAGCTTCTCTCCCTAAATTGATCTATCGAGTCAATGCAATCGCAATTAAAAAGAAATCCCAGGAGGCTTTTAATGTAGAAATTAACCACTTCATTCTAAACCGGGTCTGAAAGTGCAAGGGATCTAGAATGACCAAAACAGTTTTGAAAAAGAAGAAAAATTTTGATTTTAAGACGTAACTAAAGACCTACAGTAATCAAGATAGGATGGTGTTTATGTCAGGATATATCTGTCAGTGGAACAACACAGAGGGTCCAGAAATAGTAAATCCACACATACATAGTTAATTTATTTTTGACAAAGGAGTTAATGTAATTCAATGGGAAAAGAATAGTCTTTTCAACAAGTTGTTCTGGAATGATAGGATATCTACACCCCCAAAAATTTTGAATGGAAGTTTGATATTAAATTTCATTTGAACAGAGAATTCTGCTGAACCCCTCCCCCAGAAAAGATCTGCTAATAAGTGTTTTAGAGGTGCTGTCTGGTCACTCCCAAATCTATTATTTTTATATCTTCATGGGAAAGTTCAGAGTTGTGCCACCATTCTGAGAATCACTAGGTCCCAAAGGTATGATGACCCCTGACTGAGGTGGGCAACTAGCACATGGGCCGAGTACATGGGCAAGGTTGAGAGGCCCATGGAACATAAAAAATAACTTCATTAGGGACTAGGGTACATGATGGTGAATCCTCTCACACAGATCATGACTATGTTCTTAGCTGTACTTTAATTAATTAATTAATTTATTTATTTATTTATTTTTGGCTGCATCAGGTCGTCATTGCTGCGCATGGGCTTTTCTCTAGTTGTGGCAAGTGGGGGCTACTCTTCGTTGTGGTGTGCTGACTTCTCATTGCGGTGGCTTCTCTTGTTGCAGAGCACGGGCTCTAGGCTAGGTGCGCAGGCTTCAGTATTGTGGCACGTGGGCTCAGTATTTGTGGCGCGCAGGCTCAGTAGTTGTGGCGCATGGGCTTAGCTGCTCCGTGGCATGTGGGATCTTCCTGGACCAAGGCTCGAACCCATGTCCCCTGCATTGGCAGGCGGATTCTTAACCACTGCGCCACCAGGGAAGCCCCGGTACAGCCACTTTGGAAGACAGTTTGGCAGTTTTTTACAAAACTAAACTACTAACCATACAATTCAGCAATCATCCTCCTTGGTGTTTAAACAAGTGAGTTGAAAACTATGTCCACATGAAAGCCTGCACATGGATGTTTACAACAGCATTATTCATAATTGCCAAAACTTGGATGCAACCAAGATGTCCTTCAGTAGGTGAATAAACAAGCTGTAGCACATCTACATAATGGAATATTATTCAGTGCTAAAAAGAAGTGAGCTATCAAGCCATGAAAAGACATGGAGGAACCTTAAATGCATATTGTGCATTTTAAAAATTAAAGAATCTATTTTGAAAAGGCTACATACTGTATGATTCCAACTATATGATATTCTAGTAAAGGCAAAACTATGGAGATAGTAAAGTATCAGTGGTTGCTCAGGTTTGTGGGAAGAGGACGAATAGGTGGAACACAGAGATTTTTTAGGGCAGTGAAACTATTTTCTGCGATACTGTCATGGTGGACACACGTGATACATTTGGCCAAACCCCTAGAATGTACAATACCAAACATGAACCTTAATGTAAACTATGGACTTTGGGTGATAGTTATCTGTCAGTGTAGCTTCATCAATTGCAGTAAATGTGCTGCTCTGCTTTGGGATGTTGATGGGGGGAGACCAGGAATGTGTGGGGTCAGGGAGTATATGAGAACTCTCTGTACTCTCCGCTCAATTTTGCTGTGAACTTAAAACTTCTCTTTAAAAAGTCTGTTAAAGAAAAGAAAACAACTTATACAGAGCTACAGTAATCAAGATGGCATCCTACAGACCTAGGATAGACATATAGATCAAAGGAATAGAATTGAGAGTCCAGGAATAAACCCGTACATTTATCCTGAACTGGTTTTCTGCAAGGTCACCAAGACCATTCAAAGGGAAGGATGCCTCCTCTTGTGGGCAATGAGATGAACATGTACAAAAAGGTTTCAAAAGAGTATGTGAAATACTGAAATAGGGATACCAACCAGGAGTGCTGTTGGAATTCCAAGAGAGGTGGTGTGACCTTAGGCTGGGATAGTCAAAGGCTTCCCAGAGTAGATGTCGCCTGATAAGGCCATCAAAGAAGAAAGGGAATGGGGAAGTACATTTCAGACCACAAAGGATGAGAACTTTAAGAAAAGTCACACGTATCGTTATTGTCCCTCTCTGTTTCCGTGATTCTCCCTGCTGTGTCCCCGCATCTAACACAGGGCCTGGTGAGCCCTAAGTCAGTAGGATGGACAAACCAATTCTGAGGTTTCCCGTGATCTCTCAGAGTTCTCAGGGAGATGGAGTGACCTTGCCTCTTTGTAAGGGGAATCTCTAGATCAGGGAACCCACCAGCCTCTTGTAGTAACTAACGTTCCCTTTGTTCCTGAGCTGGAAATGGTCACAAGCATTGGGGCCCCAAAACTGGAGTTGCTGGGAACTCCACCCTCTCAGAAGGGCGAGGAGTCGGCCTCTTGGGTTACAGATGTGCCCCAGCTGGGCCCGGGGTCCACCCTTCTCTCTCCCCAGTGTTTATTGCTGCTCAGCCCTGCCCATGAAGAGCTGCCGAGTCAGCGTTCTCTGGCTGGGGCCAGCTCTTGACCGAGCTGTCCTGTATCTCTCGCACTATCCACCCCTTAGATAAACAGCCTGGCGTCCTCCACACGCTGCAGAGTTCTGACATGCTTGCCGAGGGCTCCCTTAGCCAAATGCCTCTCACTCTAAGAAGGACCCTGGCAACGGGCCCTGCGTTTCCTCCAGCCCGGCTCAGGCCCTTGCTGGAGTGACAGGAGAATCCACTTCCTGCCCGAAAATGTGGCTGCAGCAGAATTCTCTGCGGGGCAGAGCTTCCTTTCTCACTGCCCACACACCCAGGCTTCCTCCTCGGGGAAGGTCTGGGCAGCCTCTTCATCAGACAGCTTCCCTCAGCCTTTCATGTGACTTTTCTCTATCAGACCCAGTCCTGCCAATTAGGCGCCCACCAGGTTACAGAACCCACTTCGCGGCCTGCCCGGCCCCCCAGGTGGGGTGACGTTTGGACTGTGTGTCACACGTGGCCGCACGGGTTTATCCCACCGCCCACCACTCTGCCGTACTGCGCACGCGCCACTTCGCTGAATGGGGCAGATTTGCGGGCCCCGCCGACTGAGTAAACTCAGCTGGCCGCCTGTATTTGGGAGCCAGGGGATTGGCTTTTCTTGAAATGTCACCTGTGGGCAGAGAAAATGTCACCAACATCTGGTTAGCAGTGCATCGTCTTCCTGTGGCCAGTGGGCCCTGGAGGTAACAGGGAGGACAGATGCCTCCCTGTTATCTAGTGGGGGGATCAGGTGACAGGTGTGCTAAGAGCAGCACCTGAAGGCTCCGGGTGGAGGGTGGCAGGTCAGCTGGGCGCTCACAGCTCTGGAGAGAGCCCGTTGACCCAGTACTTTTAGCAGATGGGCTTGTCGTGGCCTCAGGGGGCCCAGACTAAGGCAGAGGTGGGGGAAGAGGAATATCTGTTACAGAAGGAGGAGGTGGGAGACAGCCCAGCTGCAAAGCATCCTCAAAAGGCCTTTTGAGGAAAAACTCAAATCCGCAGGGCTATCAGATGACCCTTGCCTTCCAGGAGGCACGTGAACCCACGGAGAGGTTCAGGCTGCTCTTGGCAGGGAAGGTACAGGGAACGTGACCGTCACTCCGCCAAGACAGAGCTAGCTTCACCTCCTACAGGGAGTCTTCCCTGACCTCTCCCTTCAGGTCCCACAGAATCCTTTACATATAGCCTCACCATTCCCCGCCACTCCAAAACTTGCTTGTCAGTCTCTAGCACCAAAACAAAGCTTCACAGACTTCTGGGTAGGGCCCAGGAAACTGCATTTTTAACAAACACCTCCCCTCCCCCAAGGTGTCAGGTATGGGCAGACTTAAAACTACATTTTGAGAACCATCTTGCTCTAGAGCAGCCTGTCCAATAGAAATATAATATGAACCATATATATAATTTAAATTCTTCTAGTAGCTACATAAAAACATAAAACAGGTGAAATTAAAGTATTTTTACTTAACCTGATATATCCAAAATATTATCATTCCAACATGCAATCAATACAAAAATTGTTAATGAGATAGTTCACGTTTTTTGGTTTGTACTAAGTCTTCAACACCTGGTGCATATTTTAAACTTACAGCACGTCTCTGTCCGGACGGGCCACATTTCAGGTGCTTAATGGCCACATGTGGGTAGTGACTGCCATATGAGACAGTTCTAGGGCTTTGCTACTGTGGTCCATAGACCAGCAGCTTAAATTATTTCTAGCCCCTAACAGAGGGCTGGCATCTAGATGGCACATAGCAAATGTTTTGGGAGGAAAGGAAGGACTGCATGAATCTTACGTGCCCCTGTCCACTTCTCTGGGCACCACCATCCCTATGCACTGTTAGTGAGAATCTCAGAATCTTATGTCTGAAAAGGAATTCAGGAGTCAGAGAACAAATGTATGTCAGAGCTGATAAGAAACTTAAAGTTTCTTTTTTTTTATAACTTTTTTTTTAAAGGCTTACCATTTATTTATATATATATTATATATATATATTTATTGGCTGAGTCGGGTCTTAGTTGTGGCACGCGGGGTCTTCGTTGAGGCATGCAGGATCTGTCATTGCAGCACACGGGCTCTTCATTGTGGCACGCGGGCTTCTCTTTAGTTGTGGTGGACGAGTTCTTTTCTCTCTAGCTGTGGCGCACGAGCTCCATGGCTCATGGGCTCTGTAGTTTGCAGCACGCAGACTCTCATTGAGGTAGGCAAGTTCAGTAGTTGTGGCGCGTGGGCTCAGTAGTTGTGGCACGTGGGCTTATTTGCCCTGCAGCATGTGGGATCTTAGTTCCCCGACCAGGGATCAAACCCACGTCCCCTGCATTGGAAGGCGGATTCTTTACCACTGGACCACCAGGGAAACCCCAGGAACTTAAAGTTTCTGTAGCCTAACTCCTGCCAGCCCCAAAGAGATAGGGCAATTTGGGTAAGTCCGTCAGCTTGCAGGGCACAGCAAGCCACTTGCTTTCAGGAGAAAAGAGATCTGATGAGGGCAAACCACTCTACACGGGGCATGAGCTGGGCCTGCCTTTCTCCTCCTCATCTCTGTGTTCTTCTTCAGAAATCCTGTGAAGCTGCTGTTTCAAGGCCTCAGGCCTGGCCTTCAACGTATTAGTTATATCCATGTATTTATCTTCAATCTTCTTCCAGAAAAGATTTAAGGCACCTATAAATTTGCATAGGTTTCAATGAGATGAAACAAAAAATAGAAAAAATGTTAAGAAAGGTTCATAGGTACATGGAAAGGGTGTTCACGCTGATATTACATGTAGTAGCGAATATCCAACAGTAGAGATTAGGTAAATCAACCATGACCCACTCAAGCCTTCAAACGTTCTGCCTCACAATTAAGAACGCTGATATGGATCAGTGGCTATTCATTGACCACAGAAGGAACTAAATCTTTGGGGGATGACATACAAGGCTCCCCACAATTCACCCCAACCCACCGTTGTAGCTTGGTCTTCCACAGTTCCCCCCAACTCTCCACACTGAAGTTCTTATGTTTCCTGAGCAGGAGAACATCTCACATATTTGTGATTTGATATAAGCAGTTCTTGAGCTTCAAATGCATTCTTCGTCCAGTCTCCTGGTGAATTCATATCCATTCCTTAAAATCGACTTCAAGTGTCACCTCCTCTGTGAAGTCTGCCCAGATATTCTCAGGCAGAGTTGGACATTCACCTTGCCCAGAACTCCCTGCTAGTTTGGCATCTATCATAGGTCATTAGTATTACTTGTTCATGACTCTGCCTCCTGCCTCAGTTCGTGACTACCCCAGGGGCAATGGCTCTGCCTAATTCATCTTCCATTCCGTTTGGGATGAGATGTGGGACAGGAAGCAAATGTTCCTTGAATGAATGGATAATGAACTAACGAACAGACCCCTCTTGTGGCACCTATCGCTTTCTACCTTGTATTGTCTTTGGATACCTCATCTCTGTTCCTGGATTGACAAATCTTCCAGGACAAGAACAATGTGATCCATTTTTGCATCCTCTACCACAGCCTGCCCTAATGCCTACTGTTTGAATAAACGAGCAAAACTCTAGTTAAAAAAAAAAAAAAGAAAGAAACAGTGCCGATATGGAAGTAGTCACTGACGTGGGACGATGTCATTACACACTGTAATGAGAGTACTTGATGAGCTTATTTTATCTACATACATGTAAGAACATCTGGAAAGGATATATATCCCAAATATTAATGCTTCTTTTTCAGGGGGAAGGATTATGAGTGATTCTTGCTCTCCTTTTGACCACCTACTGCTTCTGTAATTTCTAGTTTTTCCCCTCAATGAACATGAATTACTTATGTAATATAGAAATAAAATTTACAAAATAGAATATGGGTGAGGAAAATGGGGAGAGGAGAAAATAAGAGTTTTACTCCCTGTAGAATTTATTTGAAAATCTATTGATTAAAAAAAATCCTGGGCTTCCCTGGTGGCGCAGTGGTTGAGGGTCCACCTGCTGATGCAGGGGACACAGATTCATGCCCCGGTCCGGGAAGACCCCACATGCCACGGAGCGGCTGGGCCCGTGAGCCATGGCTGCTGAGCCTGCGCGTCCAGAGCCTGTGCTCCTCAACGGGAGAGGCCACAATAGTGAGAGGGCCGCATACCGCAAAAAAAAAAAAAAAAAAAAAAAATCCTAAATACAGGTTTATAGTGTTATGGCCCATTATCCATATTTACACATAGCAGGCAATTATTAAAGGTTGGAGAGGTGGACTTATAACATTGGGGTTTGAAAACTCATGAGCCAGCTTTTGTTAAATCTTAGACTGTGTTCAGGGAAGTGAAAATTAATAACAGTGCAGTCACTGTCTTGTTTTGAATGGAATCTGACAATGACCCGCCCTTCACGTGTGGGCTGTAAATAGCTTGGGTGTGTTGGATCTTGATTGTGCAAGAGAGGATCCTAAAATCATGCTGTAGAGCTGGGTGAGTGCGTGGGTAGATGGGAATATGCACACATGTGCACACGTACATATACTACACGTGTCAAATCTAGCGTAGGACCACATTGCACCACCTCCAAGGCAGCACTTTGGTCCAAGCCAATTAATAGGCTTCTGACTGGTGTCCCTGCTTCCTCGCTGTGGCCCAGTCACTTCCCCGTAGCTCGAGCCATCCTCTCCATGCTCCGGGCCCCACCTGGATCTCAGTGCCTATACCTCGACTCCAGCCTCCACCCCACTGGCCCTTCCCCTGCCCGGAACGTTCTCCCCCTCCGCTGTGGCTCGCTTCCTCACCTCCTGCCCGTCTCTGCCGAATTGCCATTGATTTGTGAGGCCTTCCACACCACTCTGTATAAAATAACTGTTCCTTCCTGTTCTGCCCCACCACCTTATCCTACTTCATTTTTCTTCATAGCATGTATCCCCCCAACACAGTACTTATTTGTTTACTGTGTGTCTCCCCCCAACTAGAATGTAAACTCCCTGAGGGCAGGGACTTCGTCTCTTCTCTTTACTGCTATTTTCTTAGTGCTCTCAGTAGACGCTCAATAAGTGTTAATTAATATTCAGAAGAAGGAATGGACTGCAGATGTCATGTGACGGATCTTCCTCATTTTACTGAGGAGGCGCCTGAAGCCCCACTGAGAAAGCTTGCAGCCCGGCCCAGGGTCACACAGCTGGGCCCGCGGGGCTAGATCCCACTCTCCATTCTGCTCCACCTCCTGCCCGCCCACTCCTTGGAAGGGAGGCTAACCGCTCACACGCACAGGGGCTGTGGCTTCGTCCATTCTGTCTCTTGTGTGTTTTTCCAGTTTATACAGAATTTCAGCCCAGAATAGCAGAAGAAAAAACAGCTGTTCTTCCAGAACCCTGGAAACTCTTCCAATGGGTCTGTCCCTGGAAAAACAGCAGCGGTTCTCAGGGTGGGAATGTAGGAGACGGAGGAGGGGGTCTTCCAGCAGTTGGGGGCAGTGGGCTGGATTTGGTTTTGCAATTAAAATAACATCTGGGTCTGTTTCCGCAGAGCGGTTCTGGAAGGTGGGTGGTCTGTCTGAAGCATCAGGTGGGGCCTTCCCCATCCTGGCCCCGGGGGGTATTAGGATGGCGGGTGACTGAAGGGCTCACCCAGCATATGACGTATGAAAACAACTGGGTCCGGAGAAGTCTCTGGAAACCCCATCTGCAGCCTGGCCTGAAATCTTGCTGGTCCCTACCCTGGCCTCACTCCGGGTCATGTCTGGACACCTCCCTCTACACCCTCAGGCCTCCTTGAGATTGTTCAGACTCCCCCTTTGATGCGTAGAGAGCTCTGGCATCCTCCCACTCATGCCCCATGTGGTTTGTTAATTGTCTGTGAAATGAGGGATTTGAGGCATTGCTCATCCGTGTGAGGACAGTGGGGCCCTGGAGCAGTGGAGCGGAGTGGGGAAGGGACTGTTCCAGTCTTCTGAATCCTGTTCCTCTGTCTGGCTCCTCAGATGCAGCTTTTGGATAAGTTTCCCATCGAAGGTGGCCAGAAGGACCCCAAGCAGAGAATCATCCCCTTCCTCCCAGGTAAGCTTTTCATGGCCTCACTAATGGGATGGGGGACACCCTGAAGAGGGACATTCTGTAGGCCAAGAAAAGGCTGACTACTACACCAGAAATTCTGGGCCAGGTGGGCCTAGCAATCTGCGTGTTAACAACGCCCAGGGGATCGGAAGCCCCTGATTTTGAAGGCCATTATCTTCATAGGGGCCTCTCCCACCACTCCAGGGCCACCTCTGCTCACCCCGGGCTGTGTAGCGTAGGAGGAGTTTCTCAGGCTCTGGGACTTTGGTTTCCTTTTTACAAAAAGCATGGAGAGATCAAGTTCTCCTTTGAAAGGATGAAAAACTGCAGGCTGAACTCTTTCCACTGGCTACCATTGTAATCACAGGTAACCTTAAATCAAGCACACGTCCCCTCTCAACCTGCTCGAGTCCTCCTGGCACCATTATCCAGCTGAGGCTCTGACAGCTTAGGAAACATGGCCTGTGACTTGGCAGAGTTAGGATTTGAAGCCGGGTCTGTCTGGTCATAAAGGCCATTAACCATCACAGCATTTTGGAACATGTTTAAGGCAATTGATTATGATGTGGAATCTAGAGGGAATCTCCTCAGGTGTGTCATAACCTGCTCTTACTGTGACGTCTTCAATCGGTGTTGGAATTTATCGCTTACAAAGTGCCTTTTACTTTGTGATCGTATACAGATCTCCACACTGAGGCATGCCTTGTGCTTTCTGCTTGAGGGATAAAGATGTTGAGGTTCAGAGATGTTAAGTAACTGCCCACAAAAGTGGCAGAGCCGAGGTGTGAACTTGGTCTCCTGCTCCAGACTGGGCTCTTTGCCCTGACCTGTGGGGGTGGTGCTGCTTCCTGGGTCTCCACATCCCCTACCTGTCCCCAGGCTAGTGAGTTGGGCTGGTTCCCAGGGGACCCTCCCTCACAGTGGTCTTCACCCTCCATTCCTGCTGGGCCTGGACCTCCCCGGACATCAGCTATCAGTGGGACCATCGCGAGAAGCAGGTCTGCATCTCATTAATCCCTGGCATGCAGCCAGCGCATGGTTAATACCTGCTTGTTGACTTGCAAACCTACCTACGGGCAGCCCCCCCAGAGAGTGGCTCTTCCCTGAAGGTACTCCTCGTGCACCCCCATCCTCAAAAACAGTGAAAGACAAGAGAAGGCATTGCCGCCTGCCCTCCGAGTCTTATGCTAAAGTTGGAGAGAATCAATTTAGCTACAAAGAACTTCTAAATCCTCCAGTTCAGATAAGACCAGAATGAGTCAGTGGGGGTGTAGGGAATCTCGGCCCCGGACCCCTTCCATGGAGGCAGAGGACTGCCTCTCTGTTCCTGGCCTAGGAGTTAACGTGGGGGACTTTTGCACCCCTGCCTGGCTTTCTGCTGAGTCTCAAGGGAATTTGGAACGACCAACACCCAGGTTTGTAATGACCTTAGATGTTGCTCCAGTACAGTCCAGGTGGTCCTCCACCAAGGACCCGGGAGCCCAGCTAGGATGCTGTGGACACAAGTCCGAGAGCCAAGGATGTCAGTGCCCAGCCCTGGTGCCGGCCTCTGGACTCGGCCTCGGGGTGTGAAGGCTGCCTGTTGCTCTAAAAGAACCAGCTTTCCCCCCATTCGTGGCCAGCGCTCCAGGGAGAGACTGCCTCACTATCATTCACTCGGTGGGTGTTTATGAGGGGCTCAGCCTGTGCCAGGCCCAGGAATAAGTGCCCAGGGCCGGGGAATGTGGTGGCCTGGAGAGTCCAGGGAGATCTGGATTTGTTTCCTTCATCTAAAGGAACCCTTGGGCTAGTGAGAGAGACAAGACCTACTCCCTAATCAGAGAAGCTCTTAAGGCAAGATGTGACCTTCTCCACCACTGTGAAATTCCAATTTTGATGGAGAAGGAGCTCATTGTGAGCCCGAGGCAGCAAAAGCCTCCTGAATGAGGGGGACCTGGAGCTGACCTCGAAAGATGGGTGGGGTTGGGTGGGGTGAAGTACAAGGCTCATGTCCTGCTGCTACCACAGTCCAAAGTCCCAAGAGTCATACTGTGTGGCTTCACCCCGGAAACTCTGACTCTGTTGGTTACCAATTGTATTGCCTTCTCTGTGCCTCAGTTTTCTCATCTGGAAAATAAGAATGAAAACATATCTGCTTCATGAGGCAGGATTGAGACCTCTCTGAACTTCAGTCTCCTCTTCTAGAATTGTGGTGGGGATTAAAAGAGTTCATGTAAAGTGCTGTGCACAGTGCCTGTTCCATAGTAAAAGCTGAATAAATGGCAGGTGTTAATAAAGTGCTGCCCACCCTGCCATCCCTAACTCCTGGGAAAAGCCACAGGACCTTGCCCCCATAGAGACGTGACCTGTGCATAGTGGGTGATATTGTCTAGAGGACTGCCCCCCTCCAGTCCCATCCTAAAGGAGGTTTCCTTTTCCCCTGCTTTTCTGTGTTTCTCCCCTTCCTTCAGTGGGGCTCTCTTTCCAAAGCTTCCCTTTTGCTCACTTGCTCTCCAAGACTTCGGAATGGACATTGCTGGCCATCTGGAATCCTACCCTGAGACTCCCAGGCCCTGTTCCTGGCTTTCCCCTCACCCACTAGGAAATACCAAACCCTTTCATACTTTACTCAGTCCTTAGCTTGGACAAGAAGGAAGGAGATTGAAGAAAAACAACCCAATATAAGCAGAACCGAGCAAGCAAGGGCTGAGTGGGCATGAGGGTCCCCAAGCCATCCCACAACCCTGAGTCAAAGGGGCTCCCCTGGGAGGGGAGGGTTTCAGAGAAGGGCAGTGATGAACATTGCCTGTCTTAGGTCGGGTTCCGAAAAGCAGAGCCTGAGACGAGGATTCTTAGGCAAGTTGACTTTTGAGGGCTGCTCTCCAGTGAACATCCTGGGGCAGTGAGGGAAGCAACACAGGGAAGGGGAAGACACTGGGCCAAGATGTGGGTTCAGCTAAGTCTGGCCTCAGCCTGACCCCATGAGGAGTTCTGGAGGGCGGACGGCACCACAGAGTTGTCCCGTCTTAGGGGACAACTTTTATACTCCCCATAGCAGTATGATCTGTGAGCAGCCCCCTCTCCCAGAAGTGTGAAATATGGGCAGGTGCTCCTGAGGGCCGAGGGCGTGTCCCTGGAGAAGGGGCAGCTGTGAGCCCTTAGTAGCCGACACGCACAGAGCGCGGGGTGGGAGCATCCAGACAGGGCACCTGCAGGTACACGGCATTACCTGACACCAGCTTGAGTCTCTGTCTCCACCTCCCTGCCTTTGGAGAGCTGTCTGCAGGCACCTGCTGGTTCCCCCAGGCTAAGCCCTGGCAGCAGTGACTTTGGCAGAACCTCAGAGAGCTCAAAGGCACTGAGGTAATCCAGCAGCCTTTGCTCCTGCAACCCGGGGAGGTTAGCAGCCAGCCTCAGGAACAGCTCTGCCAGCACTTTGGCCGGGAATTGCCGAGCAAGGGAAACCGAAGGGGAGGAAGCGGAGAGCGCCTGTTGCCTCCAGGGGAGCCTCGGTTTTAGCTTTGGAGGTGACGGGATGTGATGTGCATTTCTGCAGCCCGGGCCTGGGGTCTGGGGGTGTCTTTGGAGCGTTAGGCCAGCTGCTTTGCTTTGGCTCACCTGGCTGCTGGCTCCTGCTTGGGAACTCATGGACGTTTAGCTGGTGGAAATGACAGAGAAAGCAGAGGAACTGAGAGAAGAGAGGGAATCTGAGGCTCACCTGGTTACACGCTTGCTCATCTGACAGAGTCCTGACTGTCTTCATTTAATTATGAATCTAAAAAGATTGGTTATTTGATTTAAGTCACAGTAGTTTTTTAAACTTTACTTTGAAATAATTATAGATTCATAGGATATTGCAAAACTCCTAGGCACTCTATATTCCTCCCCTCCAATTCCACTACCAAAGTACAGGGTAGGTGGCATTATTCCCAATTTAAAGCCAGGTCAAATCACTTTCCACCATCATGTAGCCACTGAGCTGTGTACCCATTGCCCAGCTTCCCCCGGTGGTGATACCTTATGTAACAACCGTACCTTATCAAACCCAGGAAATTGATATTGGCACAACTCAGTTACCTACAATTACAGACCCAAGTAATTGATTTTTTTGGTAAGGAGGTAGAGAGGGCCAGTAAGCAAGCATGCCAGCTGGTCTTTAGGAAGGAGACGGTAGATTGACAATAGTCCCTGAGAAGTTCCACTCCCAGGCCTGACCGCTTGGCATTCCCACCTCCAACAGAAAAGCAGGGGTGAACCTTGTTTTACATTAAGGCTTATTCCTGAAAACTTCCATGAAATTTTGCTCTTTGGGACAAATCACATCATCTTTTAGGTGTCCTAAATGCTATTCTTTTTTAAAGAGGTACATGAGAAGTCCTTTTGCATAGTAGAGCATTCTTTTTTTTTAAGTCATTCTTTTTTTGGTTTATGTATATTTTCATAATTGGGGGCTTCTTCTGAGTTTGCTGGAAACAGGGCAGACCCGGAGCTCAGAGATTGGGCAGTGGTGTTGACCCCAGTGGGAGCACAGCTAGTCCACCGACTGGGAAAGGTCTGAGATTTTACCCTATTTGCAAACCAGTTAAGTTAGCTTAACTCCAGTTTCGTGGATGCCAGCTGAAAACACGAGACTCCTGGGTCAAAGACAAAAGACTTCATGATGGCATAGCAAGCAGCATGAGTATTGCCTCCAAGTCCCATAGGGCATGACCCCATGGGCCCAGAGCAATGCCTGCACATGCAGTGGGTTGCATTATAGGAGAGGAACCAGATCTTCAGGAGCCCACATCTTTTATAATGGGCGGTAAGCAAACCTACCCCTTTTGCTCTGGAGAGAGACTATCCCAGTCTCCCAAGGCTCTATGCAAACCTGCTGTTTGCTCCAGAGCAAGTGGCTCCCTGCCCCTGTCTTCTAAAGCTGTTTGCTATACAAACACCTTTGAAAAGATAATTCAGGACAAAAGGCGGTGAGTGCTTTGTTGACAAGACATGCAGAAATGCAAGAGAGCCAGAGAGACTTGTCTTACAACAAGTGTATCTGGTGCTTTTTGGGGTCTCCTGCTTTTGGGAGAGGTGGACAGAAGTGAAGTCTTTAGGACACTGGGCCAAGCATGATGGGGTCAGCAGCCTCTCAGGGCAGCCTACTGTTTACATGGAACTTTCTGCCTTGTTTTAGAAGACTGTTGTGGAAAATCCATCTCCTGTCGCCCATCCTGGGATTGGAGTAGATTTCCTGTATATCTTGACTTTGCCAGCCCAAGGAGGCTCCCTGGGAGGAAATGGTCATTACAGAGTGAAGAAGAGTGTGTAGCTGCTGATGTAAAAAGCAAACCACTGCGACCAGGGACCAAAGGGCTTCAGAAGCCAGGCAGCGGAGCAGAAAGAGGTGGACTCACTTGGCAAAGGCTGCGCGAGGTCTCCTCCCACTCGCAAGGCATCTGTGTCTCTGTGCTGACTGGTACTGGGCCTCTGAGCTTCCAGAAAGCCCCTTCAGCCTAATAGCAGTCAGTCCCACCCACAGGTATACATACTCCTGGGTTGGTGAGGCTCGGAGAAGCTAGATTGCTTAGGAGGAAAAGTGAACCCATCACCTTAATCTAAGAGGTGCAGCCAGCTTGCAGGCAGCCTCGTGACCTCACAGGCTTAGAGGGGTGTATTTTTAGAAAGCAAGCATGCTTCGTTCTTTGGTACCAGCTCACCAGTTTACATACCGGCCCCTTAGTGGAGAGGCAGTCTGGAGCCCCAGCGCAGGAGGGTGCTGGGTGAATTGCAAGCACGGTCTCCAGGTCCTTCCTCTCTCTGCCCCCCAGAGCCCTGTGCAGCAGATCCGGTGTTTGTTCCAGCACAGAAGGAAGCAGTGGGGGAGGGATGTCTTTAGCTAGAGCTGGTCCATGGTGTCGGGGAGAGCTGGCCCTCTCCCTGGGCTGTAGGCAGTTCTGCTTGTCCCCACCAGGCCTGAGAAAGCCCTCTCCAAAGTGCCCGGGAGGCCATAAGGGAATCAGTGGCTCAGAGATGCTGGCAGGTGCTACAGTCCCCAAGGGAGAGGACCTGAGAGGTTTCTGAGCCCCACTGATGACCTGGGATGGCAAGAAAAGGCAAACCTACGTGATGAAAGAGAAAAAATAGGGTCTGCTGGTAATGCCAGGGTTTTCAAAAGATCAACAAGATTATAGGCCTGAGAGGTACCGTGTGCTGTTTTAAAGGCAACTTGCCTGTAACCTCCTCTGGAAGTGCTAGGTCTTCTCTTGCTGTAATTACTGCCCCCACCTCCCCAAATCATTCTCTCACTCTGTAATCTGGGGCGGGTGGTTCCCAGGGCCTGTTCTTGGCATCCGGTTCTGAACGCTACATGGGAGAGCTGCATGTGTTCGTGCCTGCCGCGGGTATTAATTGAGCACCTACTACACGCCAGGCCCAGCTGTAGGCACTGGTGATGTAGCTGAGAACAAGGTAATCTGGGCCACTCTTCTCAGGAAGTTCACCTTCCAGTGGGGGAGTCAGGAAGCACACGAACAAGTAAGCAATTTCCAATAGTGCTAAGTGCCAGAAAGAAAAATAGCCAGGTCTTGTGGCTGGGGCATCTGAGATTAGGTGGCCCAAAAAGGCCGCTTTACAGAGGTGACACCTGAACTGAGCCAGGCGTGGGCAGATCAGCGCTCGGGGTGCCAGGCTGAGGAGCCAGCCAGCTAAGTGTGACTGAGCATGGACGTTTAAGAACAGCAAGAAGTGTGTGAAGCAGGTGGGGAGTCTAGGGGGTGAGTGGCCGCAGCGAGCCGGGCAGACAGGAGTTGTGGAACCATGGAACTCCAAAGCATGTCTTCTGTGGCAAAGAGACGGCTCCACACGCGTGTGTAAGCTGTGCCACTCAGCCCAGTCACGGGCATCGGGGGTCGGTTTCCTCGTCTACCAAATGGGTTAATCATGGTTTGGGACGGTGGTCCAAGCGTGTTATGCCTACAACGCGCTGTGTGAACTGCAAAGGGAGAGGCGCCAGTGCTGCAAGCCTGGTGGCTCGGCTGCAGGGCACGTGGGTTTCCTTTGCGCTGCCCTGTGCCTGCCCGCCCTCTCTGTGCTGAGGCTGCTCCACAGTTCAGCCCTGACTGCACTTCCTGCTGCCCCTTCCTTCCCTGTGGTAACTTGCGAAGCTGCAAGGAGATTCTGTCTGAAGGGCTGATGATCCAGGTGGTTGATTGGGGCTGAAAGATGGGAGGAAGCTGAGCGCCCCTGGACCCGACGCCGTGGTAGCAGAGCAGGGTCACGAGCTTTGCAGCTCTCAGCTCCAGGGCTGCCGGGTCTCGCTGGGAAGAAGGAGCTTTGCTGGAGGCGGCCACTCAAGGGCCCCTTTTACTTTTGAAAGTCAGTGTGGATCAGGCCCCCTAGTCCTTCCCCCGTGTCATCCCCCGAGTTCAAGACCAGGGAAAGAGTCAGGTCACTTCGTGACCACATGCTATGTGCCTTCATTGTCCAGAGATAATTCTAGAAGGGAATCAGCTTCCTGCATGCCCACCCCAAACCCTCAGCCCCGAATGAAGTGTATCCTGGGGTATCTTCCACAAGAAGCCTCTGATCTAAGCAGAAATGTGTTCTTTTCATGGTCTCAGTCAATCTGCCTAATTTAATGTGCAGAAAAATGTGCCCTGGATGGGGAGCCAGGATGCTGGACTCCAGCGTAACTCTTGCTAATCACTGTGGCACAGCATTGCATACGTTAAACTAGAGTTCCATAGAGCAACCAGGGATCTTCTCTCCCATTGGCAAAGTCACCAGAGGCCAGTGATTTCGAGTCTCTGTGACATTCCTGATCTCCCCTATGCTCTGACCCTTGGAAATAAGTTGTTTGCTTACCTGATGCCCAAACATCCTTTTTCAGGGTCAAATCCTTTCACTCCTGCTTCGCGGGCACTCAGGTGTGCCCCAGGAGTGGCACTGTCCGTAAATTCACACTCAGGTGTGGATTACTGTCAGGTCAGTTACCTGAGCTCAGGTGTGATAGAGGTGAAACAGCAAGAGGGCAGCTGGGAGAAGGAAGCAGGGGCTGGGCCCCCGGGGGCACCTTGAGAAGCCTGGTCGAGGAGGCTGTGTGAGCTTCCAGCACGGCTGCCACACAGGACCAGGCCGTGCCATTGTCACGGGCCAAGCTGAGGGGTGAGGATTCGTCCTAGGCGTGGCGAGAGGTTTCTGAAGGTTTTAGGCCGAGGCCCTGTGATCGGATTTCTGTTTCTAAAGGATCCCTCAGCTGAGCTTGTGGGATAGACTGGAAGGGAAAGGGAGCAAGCCTGGGGTAGGGAGCCCCATGGAGGCTGGACAGGGCATGACAAGAGAGGAGGGTGGCTTGACCCGGGCTGGGCAATGGTGTGGAGGGAACTAGATCTGAGATGTATTTTAGAGGAACAGCCAGGAGGCCTCACTGATGGATTGGAGCTGGGGGTGAGAACGACAATGCCCAGGTTCTGTGGGGGGCAGCCCTGCCCGAGATGCGGACCCAGTTTTCCCAGGACCTTTCCCCTAGCTCCAGCCTTGGACTTCACCCTGGGGGTGAAAGGAAACTTCCTCCCTCCTCCCTGAGGTGCTGAAGCCTTTGGCACGTGTGAAAGGTGCTTTGTGGTGGGGAGTCCCACCACCAGCCTCTCTCCCCAGGAGACTCCGGGCACTAGGCGCTCTGGCTTCTGGGTCCAGGGGGGTAGGAGGGGTGGCAGGGGTAGTGGTGGTGCAGGAAGAACACTGAGGTCCATTGAGAGGGAGCTCGGGGCCCCCCTTCTTGGAGGTAAGAAGTGCTGGTGGCAGATCTCCACAGTGTCCCTGGCCTGACCGCTCCACTGCTCTCCAAGGTCACCCCAACTGGACCCAGCCCAAGGACAGAGCCCCAAGCCAGAGCTCATCCCTGGCGGGAGCTGAGCTGACTCTTGGAGATGCCCCAGGCCCATATGAACTGATGCACCATTCATCCAGAGGCCGCCTGGCTTCGAGCAGTACAGTTGCTGTGAGCCCTGAAAACACCTCCTCCCCCCTCACCTCCACAGCTCCAAGAACTGACATCCACCGAGGAGGCCCCAGGCTGCCAGGCCACCGGCCTGCAGACCACAGTGGGCCTGAGGGACTGGCACGGGCTGAAGGTGGAGTCTGTTCACCTGAATGCACCTTCAGAAGGCGGGGCTGGCAGCACTGGCCCCTCTCTACCCCTCAGGGGCAGGAGTCAGGGAAAAGGGCTACGCTTCTGCTTCCCCGCAGGCCAGAGCCCAAGGGCTGGATCTCCCCTTAGTGAGAACAAGCGGGGCAGATCTCAGGGAGAATTTCTAAAGCTGCATTGCCGAAGGAAGCTGTGTGACTCAGCTCTACCAGCCCCAGAGCATGGTGGTTCCAAACGCTGGCTTTGGGCTCAAACACCTCTGGGTTCACACCTGGGTGCTAATTGTCTGAAACTCTACTTTTTCCATGACGAAGGCAGTTAAGTGTTGCATTTCAACACTGGAGGCCTTAGAGTTTGATCCCACCTCAGCCTCTCAATAGCCTAGCGGTGTGACCCAAGGCCAGCCTTACTCAGCACCTCTGCACGTCCATCGTGACCCTCATCTGTGCAATACCCCCAGGGCTGTTGAGAGCATCAGATGAAATGTTATCTGTGAAGCACACAGCAAGCGCTCAATACTTGATGGTGATCTGGTGAATCTTAGTGCAGGGCTCCACACAAAAGGGTGAGCTGTCTCTCTGGGCTCCTTTCCAAGAGTGAGGTCTTGCAGGCAGTCTTGTGCATTTCAAGGTCTGCTGCTCAAAATGTAGCTCACAGATCAGCAGCACGAGCATCGTCTGAGAGCTTGTTAGACATACAGAGTCTTGGCCCCCACCTCAGACCCGCTAAGTTACAGTCTGCATTTTAATGACACGCACAGGTGATTTGTACGTGCAGGAAAGCTTGAGAAGCACCGTTTTAAGGTCCATTGAAGCCCTTCAGTGGTCTGGCTGATTGCGTTCAGCACTTCCTGATTGTTGGATTACATTCAGGCCATTCACATAATATAAACCACTGAACCTGCGTCGGTAAGTCGATTTCTGACCTAAAGCAGAGGTGCATGGAAGACGAGGCTTCCCACAGGTAACCTGTGAGGGCCGGTTCGTTGGTCTCACATCCCTACACACACCTGAGTTGCCTGCCTGTTTTGTGTGGGAGGGGTGTAAGTCACAGGACAGCCCTCTATCCCCCATCACCGCCTAACCGGGAGGATGCGCAGGCCCCAGCCACACTCCATCGTCAGCTGTAAGTCAGAACACTCTCCCCTCCCTTCCAAGACAGAATGAAGTTTGGGACCAAGGTGATTGCTAAGGTTGTTGTTTCAAAAGTCTGGAGATGAGAGAAACTGGCCTAGGAACCGCTGCTGGTTTTGAAGTTAACATGGCACGAGTGTGTCTAAAGTCTGTGTGTCCAGTTGTGTTGTACTGTTAGGAGGGGAAAAGCCTTGGGTCTCTTTTAAGGAGTCTCCAGCAAAAAGGTAAAGACAAAAAAATAAACTGAGATTTTCAAGTAGTATCTTTTGCTCTTCTGTATGAAACAATTACTGCAGACCTAAGTTTCAAAACAAGCCAAAGGAAGAGAGTTGAGACGAGCCAGTGACTGGTAATTTGGTGCCTTCTCTGATTGGCAAGTTTTTTTTACTTCTCAGCTTTTTGTTTCTGATGTGGTAACTTTACCAGATTATTACCAACTTTAATAGCTGGTAATTGGTGAAGATGCCTTAAGTAAGACCTGTGTTGGCAGAGCCCTTCTCTTTCAATAGAAAGACTTGCTTTAGAAAAAGTTCACACATGAGCTGAGTGGTCCGGAGATACCTTATTGTTAAATTGGCTACAGGGGAAAAGTTGAAAACAGCTTCCTGAGAAACTGTGTGTGAGGCTTGGAACTTTTAACAGATTAAACAGTTATAAATGAAAGAAGATTTCTACTTAAGGATTATAGCTGCATTTATTAAGTACATACTTTAGCAAGATATTGTGCAAAGGGTTTCATGTGCTTATGGTAATCTCTTTTAATGTCAGCAACCACACTTTATAGATGAAGACTCAGGCTAGCAGGGGTATGCCACCCGCACCAGAGTGTTTGCATTTCTTTAAACTTTGTTTCAAGTTTCATGTTATGGTTTTTTTACTGTGTCAATTAGAGGTTGGTCAATGTTGTCCTTTTACTAAAGTGTCATGTTCTGACAGTAAAGGTCTTATCTAGATGACAGTATTTTCTCAGTTGCCTTTCACTTAACCAGCCACCTCGTGTTAGATGCTGGAATTGCAGGCATAGTGCCCAAAAGGAATGACTTGCCAGCTGGCTTTGTAAACACAAATTTCTAAACTAACCATGCAGTGACAATCATCACAGATACTGTTTCCTAAACCACAACAAGGGACTAAAAATAAGAAAGAAGTCCCACTTTACCTTTATTTCTCTGTGTGACCCTAAAACCAGGAAGTTTTCATTTGGGGCACCAAACAGAACCTTAGGGAACATCATGTGGTTTTACTTGTTCGTAAAGGGCAGGTGAGCGAGGAATTCTGAGCCTGCTTTACTGTCCCCAGTTTCTTTTGCTGTGCCCGACAGCTCTTCCAACATTGGGATGGTCTCCTGTGTATGGTAATAGATTTCCATTTATTCAGAAAGGAATCAGACCTGGCTTTAGTCCCAGCAGCCTGTGACTTGGGGAAAGTCAGAAAATACCTCTGAGCTTCAGTTTCTTCCTCCCTGATCATAGGGACTCTGAAAACTGGAGTTTTGAAGAGCAGGAACCATGTCTTATTCATTCAGATCCCCCCATGAGGACAGGTCCTAGCCCCTCAGCAAGCCTGAGTCGCCCCACCTGTGGAACACAAGGATTGGACTTGATACTGTCTAGGTTTTCTCACACACAGTCCCAACATTTTGTCATATAATACTATTAAGACCAAAGGAATAAATGCCTAATGATGAAATATGCAAAAGGGAAAACATTTTAGGGGAAAAGAGGTCTTCTAGGCCCACCTCAAATCCCACCGTGTTGGCAGAATGTGGCTGCCTCTGTATAAGGCCAGCTTTGTGTCCTCCCCCAACCCCCATTTCCTTTGGAAAGTGTAGAAAGCCCCCTTGTCTTGAACGCTTCCCTGTGAAGGGCTCCTGCTGAAAGGCTGCACACACAGCCCAGGCTTTGACCTTCACCTTTGCCCTGACACACTTGGTAAAAAGAGTTCTTATCCTCTCCTCTCTAGGTTCTGAGGGCGGTGGGGGGGGGGGGGATCTAGCTAGGGTGAGCAGGAATTCAATGAAGATATAAATAGAAGTGTGACCTATAAATAACACTGCCCCCAAGTATCTGGAGGCATGAGTACTGCCTGGCAGTAGACGGTCACAAATCACAGTGGCCTGGGCAGTGAACAAGCCTTGTTCGTCTGCTTTGGTGTCTCGGGATACTTCAGACTTACTGCTGGGGCCTTCTCTCTCTTTCTGGGCTCTAGAAATGCCCACATTCACCGCCCTGGCACCCATCTTCTGCTAATTTTTTTTTGTGAACAGACACATTCAATGAAACAAAGTAACACTGCCTTTAGTCCCAGGAGTGTGTGACTTGGGGAGAGTCAGAAGATAGCTCTGAGATTCAGTTTCTTCCTCTGTGGTCATGGAGATTTTGAAAACCGGAGTTTTTGAAGAGCGGGAACCATGTCTTATTTTATCTTGGTTAGGAGGGTGGAGTCTAGGACCAGATTACCTCGGTTCCAGTCCCCATATTGCCCCTTACTAGCTGTTTGGTCTTGGGAAAGTTACTTAACCTCTCTGGTGCTTCAGTGCCCTTGTTGAATGGGAAGAAGAATGATATCTGCTTTGTTGGGCGGTTGTGAGGATTAAGTGAGTTAAGATCTGTAAAGTGCTTAAACCAGTGCCTGGCTCATAGTAAACATATATAAGTGTTTAAGTAAAGAAACAAATCCATATATCCCCTGTGCCTAGTGTGTTACCTGGCACATAGTAGCTGTTCAACAAATGTGCCAAGTGAATGCCTGAATGTGTCTCAGAGCTACCTATGTTGCCATCTGCAAAGGTAATTCAATAAGATTGTGCACGAGTTCTTTCTAAGCACCAAAGTGCTATGCAAATGAAAGTGGGATTATCATTCGCACTCACTGGGGTCACAGTTTGGCAGGGTTTAAGGTAGTCTCCCATCATGTCTTTGTTCATTGTCTCTGCCCTGTACACGCTGAGTTTTGTTTGCGTGGGAGAAAAGCCTGGAGCTGAGGCATCTAGGTAAGTAGAATAGGTGCCTTTTCTTTTTTTATAAACTTATTTTATTTATTTATTTATTTTTGGCTGTATTGGGTCTTTGTTGCTGCACGCAGGCTTTCTCTAGTTGCAGCGAGCGGGGGCTACTCTTCGTTGCGGTGCGCGTGCTTCTCATTGCTGTGGCTTCTCTTGTTGCGGAGCACGGGCCTTAGGCGCGTAGTTGTGGTTGTGGCTAGTTGTGGCTCACGGGCTCTAGAGTGCAGGCTCAGTGGTTGTGGTGCATGGGCTTAGTTGCTCTGCGGCATGTGGTATCTTCCCGGACCAGGCATGGAACCCGTGTCCCCTGCAACAGCAGGCAGATTCTTAACCACTGCACCACCAGGGAAGTCCCAAAGGTGCCTTTTCTGGCACAGTGTTCTATAGCAGCACCAGCCCCTCTGCATGACCTAGTACCCCTACTCCTTTTAGCGTTAGGCCCACATTTTGGGTGGTGCTGAAAAGTTCTTCCCAGGCAAAGCAAGCTCTTCAGCAGACAAACGATCGATTATATAGCATTTTGCTTTGTGCATGTTTTTAACATAAATCAAAAAAAAGAAAACAAAGCCTACACTTCTCAAAAAAGCAAACTGAAATGGACAAAGGAGGAAATAAGTAGAAAGAGCAATGAACCAGAAATCAGGTAGTAATTCTAGGCCCCGGCCGCCTCAGCTTGGATGTGTGATAAGGCTCAAACCACCAGCTCCCTGAACCTCTTTAGATCTGTAAAGTAAGTTAGATTTGCTCAGTACTTCTAAGCCTAAAAGGTACATGAGATTCACTTGGGGGGACTTTATTAAAAATGCAGACTGAGCTTCCCTGGTGGTGCAGTGGTTTAGGGTCTGCCTGCCAATGCAGGGGATGCGGGTTCGAGCCCTGGTCTGGGAAGATCCCACATGCCGCAGAGCAACTAGGCCCGTGAGCCACAACTACTGAGCCTGCGTGTCTGGAAACTGTGCTCTGCAACAAGAGAGGCCGCGATAGTGAGGGGCCCGCGCACCGCAATGAAGAGTGGCCCCCGCTGGCCGCAACTAGAGAAAGCCCTCGCACAGAAACGAAGACCCAACACAGTCAAAAATAAATAAACAAACAAACAAACAAACAAATAAATAAATAAAATGCAGACTCTCACCCTTCTATCTAATTCAGGGGGTCTGGGTAAATCCTAGGAATCTGCATTTGTAGTCAATACCCCACATATCTCTGATTCAGGTAACCCAGGGGCCCTCATTCTCTCAAGAGCTCTGCTGGGCCCTGTATCAGTCACCTATTGCTGCCCCGCCCCCCACAATTTAGCAGCTTAAAACAACAGTAAATGTTTATTATCTCACACAGTTTCTTTGGGCCGGGAATTCAGGAATAGCTTAGGTGCATGGTTTTGAGCTGGGATCTCTTGTGACATTGTAGTCAATGTCATCTAAAGACGACTGGGGCTGGAGGGTCCACTGGCAAGATGGCTCACTTAGTGGCTTGCAGATTGGTGCTGGCTGTTGGCAGGAGGCCTCAGTTCCTTCCTAAGTGGGCCTCTCCATAGGGCTGCTTAAGTGTCCTTACAACTCAGCAGCTGGCTTTCCACAGTGTGAGTGACCCCAGAGGAAGATCAAGAAGGAAGCTGCGATATCTTTTCTAACCTAGTCTTTGAAGGCACACCATCATTTCCAAAATATCCTACTGGCTCCCCAGGTCAGCCCTGTCCAGCGTGGGAGGGAACTATAAGGCGTGAGGAGCCGGAGGCCAGAGTCACCAAGGACCACCTTGGAGGCAGACGACCACAGGCTCCTTTGGGTCCTCAGTTCTGTGAGACAGTGTCAGTGGTGGCAGCTCTTGTTGGGTTAGGATTGGGGTAGAAATTGGAAGTAAGAAAAACAGCTGAGTTGGGGACCCCGGGGAGTGTAACTTGTAAGTGCAGAAGCTTCAAAGTCCACCTCAGAACCAGGCTGCCAGCCCAAGACCTGCTGAGTCCCATCCTGGCTGCTAACTTGCTGTGCAAAGTTGAGCAATATATGGTCCTCTCTGAGCTCAGCCTCGACCTCAGAAAGTGAGGGGGCTGGACGCAAGGACCTCCGGGTCTCCTGGTTTTACCCCCGGGATCCATTTGGATTGTGGTAGGTGTAGACACTGGTGAGAACACAGTTTTGAGCTTGTGCTGTGCGTTCCTGACCAGTGACCAGGACCAAGTGTGCCCCGCTTGGGCTTCAAACTTGAGAGAGAAGGGCTTCAGAAGGGTCTGAAGGTGCCTGTGTCTCCCCAGGTAAAAACTGTGGTCCTTGGCGTTGAAGGTTCAGGAACGTGTGTTTCTGAAATGTATAATGTTAATGGTTCTGTTATGCTGTGTGGTCCATGTGATTGAACCCCCGTTACCCACTGTCTGTTCGAGCACCTCATAACTTCCCAACACACTTATACACACACACACACCCCTCCAGCCACATTGACCTTACTCTAGCTGGCTTCTTTTATCTCTGGACCTTCACTCAGTCTCTTCCCTCCTCCTGGAACATTCTTTCCCCTTCGCTTAGCCTGGCTCATTCCTACCACTTTTCAGGCCTGTCTCCCTCCTGTGTGTCCCCATCGTAACCGATCACACCGCGGCACAGTGCCAACCCGGACCGTGTCCTCTTGAGGGCAGGGGCCATGTCTGTACTGTTTACCATCACATCTCGGCCCCCAATTCAGCACAGGCACTGGGGAGAGCTGAATGATTAGCGAGTGAGTGAAGGATGCATGCTGACCTTGTTTATGGGGTGGGGGGAGGGTTGAGATGTACCGCCTGTGGAAAGGTCCACACAAAGAAAGGAACATAGCGAAAGAATTAAGAGGCCAGGCACTTTCAGACGGCCAAAGACAGAGAACATGGCACATCCAGTCTCTGCTCTACCACTTACTGGCTGTGTGACCTTGGGCAGGTCGCTCAACTTTTCTGACCTTCAGTTTACCTATCTGTAAAATGGGAGTAACAACAGTACCCAGGTACCCATATCATAAGTTGTTGTGAAGATGAAATAACAGAATAAATATAAAGTATCAATACATAGCACAGTGCTTGCACACACCAAGTACTCAATGAATGTGATCTATCATTTATATCACTCTCACCTCCCTTGCAGGAGCGGGTGGAATCATGGAAAATACTGGTAGGAAGTTGCTGAAGAGAGTTGATTGTCTGGGTTCAGTTCTACCAACAGAGCCAAAGCTCAAGAAAAGCAGGCTTTGGGGAACAGTGTCTACCCCGAGAGAGCCAGGCAAGCGCCCCTCTGGCTGGCGTGGCCAGGCCTGTGGTATGGGGCAGTTTTCCAATGGGCTTCTGCATCCTGGGGATTTTCCTCTGCTTCAGAGCATCGATGGTGAACTGGGCCTTTCAGCATCACGCCCTGAACCAGGACTGCCCCTGCCTGCCTCAGAGCCTCCTCCTCTGGCTGGGCCTTTCTGTTGTGTCTCTTCGAGCCCCGGAGGCCCTGTACCCTTGGCTGCCCCTCCCCCACAGATCATCCATCCCTGCTGTGGTCCATGGCCCAGGAAGAGCCTGGCGGGAAGCACTGCCCAGCGTCCCACCGTCCCCTTTCCTGAGGGCAGCCTCCCCTGGCGGGGAGGAGCTGAGGCTGCAAGGGCTGAATAGGGCCCTTTATTCCCAGGCTCCCACAGGGATGGGGCTGAGCCACTGCTCACCACGCCCGCCACACCCCACACGGAGTGGGGACAGCCTGGCCCTGACGCTGGACTCTGAGTTAACCACACTCTCTGGCCCCGCTCTGTCTGGGTCCTGGAGGGTGAGTCCATCCCCGCTGCAGCCCTGGTCTGGTGCAGCAGGCCCCAGCGTTTGCGTGGCGAGCCACGTTTGTGTAGTTCCCTCAGGGATACGCGTGCGTGAAAATAAGACAGTCTGGAGCAAGGGTGTGTCAACACACACACTCACACTTATCCATTCAGCAGATGTCAAACAGGGGCCATGGCCTTCCAGTCCTTATGCTGGGCCCTAAGGATATCGTAGTAAAGGAGACATCATATAAGATGTAAGATCTCATATAAAGAGGTCATTACAAGGGCTTCCCTTGTGGCGCAGTGGTTGAGAATCTGCCTGCTAATGCAGGGGACACGCGTTTGAGCCCTGGTCTGGGAGGACCCCACATGCCGCGGAGCAACTAGGCCCGTGAGCCACAACTACTGAGCCTGCGCGTCTGGAGCCTGTGCTCCGCAACGAGAGAGGCCACGATAGTGAGAGGCCCGCGCACCGCGATGGAGAGTGGCCCCCGCTTGCCACAACTAGAGAAAGCCCTCGCACAGGAACGAAGACCCAACACAGCCAAAATAAATAAATAAATAAACTCCTACCCCCAACATCTTCTAAAAACAGAGGTCATTACAAATCACAGTGAAATCTGGGACGGAAACAATCAAGGCCTGGGAGAGGGAGGCACAGTGGTCCGCCGAGGCCTCCCCGATGAGGCGACCCAAAGGATGGAAGGCATTAGCCATGAAAAGGGCATCGGAAACAGTGTCCCAGTAGAGAGGGGGGCATGCACGCAGGCCCCAGGGTGGGAAGGTGCTCATTGAAGCCCAGCACTCCTGGTGCTGGCCTGATGAGATGAGATGGAGAGGGAGGCATGAGTCAGATCCTGCTGGGTCACGGCAAGGAGTTTCGGTTTTCTTCTCAGTGTGCTGGGAAGTCACTGAAAGGTTTAAGGAAAGGTTTCTTTCTTTCTTTCTTTCTTTTTGGCCACACCTCGCCACTTGTGGGATCTTACTTAGTTCCCCAACCAGGGATCAAACCCATGCCGCTGCCAGTGAAAGCACGGAGTCCTAACCATTGGACCACCAGGAAAGTCCCAGGAAAGCCTTCATTTTAAAAATATTTGGGCTGCTGGGTGGAAAATGGACCAGGAGCGGGGATGGGGGAAGGATTGGAAATCAGACAAATTCAAGGTCACCATACAACTTTATGGACAATGGCCAGACATCAAGTGATTTGTCCTCATCCTTCTCTGTAACAGCAGGCATCTTGTGTCACTTGTCTCCCGCGTGCCCAGCACTGTGTGCTGTGTTTGTCTCAGGTGCTGTTTCTAATCCACATCCCAGCCCTATGATCCCGTTTGCCATATGAGAAGCCTGACGTTCAGGCAGCTTAAAGTGCCCAGGACACAGAGGCTTTAAAGACCTGGGGCCTCTCAGCTCTACAACCCGCACTGATCCAGCTTCTGGCAGCTCAACAGTCCTAGATTCGATTTTTTTTTTTTAACCTTCCTGCCAGACCAAGAAAGGAAAAACACAGCTGAAAGGTAAAACCAGACTAACGTGGTGGTGGTTGGGAAGGCCAGTGCCCTCGGCCTTTGCCACCTGTCCCACCATTAGAGTAGGTATTACATGGGTTTCCCAAGCACCTTCCAGGGTGTGCTCAGCCCTGTCCAAGCTCAGCTCTGAATGAGGCCACAGCCGGTGCCCTAAGGAGCCCCAACGGTACCCAAGTGACGTTTGTCCTCAGCGTGGCCACGTTAAGTACTGTTATATTTAATACAAAGCCTCTTCCTTCCCTGAGGCTAAGGACCACCTTGGAGGTCAACTGTGATGTTCTCTCTCCCTCCCAGAGTCAGACTGGGGCAGCTTTCATTGCCTGCCAACCCACAGTGCCATCATGGCCAACAGCCTTCTCGGAATTGATATCATTGGAAATCCCTAGATGCCGGCTACCTTACAGGCAATTCATAAGACCTGGACTGCCCTAAAGTAAGATCTTATAGCTAATGAAATATCTCCAGTCTATGTCAGGGATAAGACCAACCCTGGGCATTCTCCAGCACAAGGGAGAACAAGTCAGCAAATTCAGGGGCTTTGTTTCTGTTTCCACTGTTCTCCCCGCAGCTAACCTTGTAGGTAACCATTTGTTCCTTGTCTAATTAATGACAGTTAACACATCGAACATGTGTTCACATTTCACAAAAAAAGGGTCCTCATTCCAGGGATCTGCATTCACTATGCATTTAAATTTGCTGCCACTTGAATCAAATGATAAAGCACGTATTTTTAAATAAAAGAAAATAAAGGTAAATATCACTAAAATCAATAAATGTGGTAGTGTCCCCTCTCTGCAATAGATATCACACAGTCAGTCTAGAGATTTCACATCCATACCAGCACAAAATGTCGTGAGAATAAGATAGTTACGGAGCTTCAGAGAACCACCCCCACTTAAAATCTGTGCAGTGAAGGTCTGGGGTGTAGGCAATGCTCCGTTTCTTGGCCTGGGTGCTGGTAACATAGGTGAGTTCAGTCTGTGAAATTCATTGAGTTTTACATATGCATATGCACTTTTCTGTATGTATATTATATTCCCCGCCCCCCAAAGTGTTTTTTTACAAAATAAAGAAAAAATTGTTCTGGTCCCATAGCTCTGTAAGGCCATTCAAAAAGCCTTCGATTCCATCTGGTTCAGTAAAGATGTATTAAAACTTCTGATACGCCAGGGCTTGATGCTGTATTTCTGGCAGACACCCACATTTATTTATTTATTTATTTATTTATTTTGGCTGCATTGGGTCTTCACTGCTGTGTGCAGGCTTCCTCTAGTTGTGGCGAGCAGGGGCTACTCTTCATTGCGGTGCACAGGCTTCTCATTGCAGTGGCTTCTCTTGTTGCAGAGCATGGGCTCTAGACACGCGAGCTTCAGTAGTTGCAGTACGTGGGCTCAGGAGTTGTGGCTCTCGGGCTCTAGAGCGCAGGCTCAGTAGTTGTGGTGCACGAGCTTGGTTGCTCCGCGGCATGTGGGATCTCCCCGGACCAGGGCTCGAACCCGTGTCCCCTGCATTGGCAGGTGGATTCTTAACCACTGCGCCACCAGGGAAGTCCTGGCAGACACCCGTAAATCCCCCCTGGTCCCACTAAGGATGGGGGAATGAAAGATTTTGTTCCCTTAAGCTTGGCCTGCACTAGGTATGGGAACCTCCAAACCAGAACTTGGGAGATGACTTTTCCTTCCTAGGTGTGCCAGTTCTTATGGTAAGCGTGCTGTGGCTGCAAGAGGGTTAAGGTTTCAATTGATGGCGAAACCCCAGTGGATTTTTGTAAGGCTGTTTCCCTGAGTGTGTGGGACAGGGGACGGGGAGTGCCGGGGGGGGGGTGTGGGAGCCGCACCTGTGTGAGTCATCCCAGAGTGCCCCAAGGTGGGCGGATGGAGTGAGTATTCCTGACTCCACTGTGTCCCTCTCCTCTGTGAACTGGGCAGGTGGAGGAAGAGGTGAAATGGGAGCTGTGTGAGAGACGTGTGCTTAGGGGGCAGGGTTTGAATCGGCAAAGGTTCTGCAGGCTGAAGGGAGTTAGTATCTGGCCTTGGGTGGGGAAGCCAGGTGGAAGGGTATACAAGGAGCACCACAGTGCTTGGACCCCATGTGCCCAGTGAGGAGGGGGGCTGGACCAGGTTGTGCCCCCACCCCCATCCCACCTCACCTACTTGACCTAGAGTTGTCAGCTCATAAGAGATCCCATTTGTTCAACATTTATTATGGGCTGGGCTCTGTGTTAAATGCTTTTACACACCTGTTCATTGACTCCTCTTGATAATCCTTTGAGTTAGGTATTACTGTGCCCATTTTGCAGTTTGAGGAAACTGAGATTCAGTAGGTTGTGACTTGCCTCATATCACACAATAGTAAATGGCAGAACTAGATATACTTACTAGTCAGGAGCCTCTTGTGACAAAGACTAGACCCATCTCGATCTGGTTTAAGAAAAAAGAGGAAATTTATTGACTCACATAACTGAAAACGTCAGGGGTAATGGTTTCAGGCATGGCTGGATCTAGGTGACCAAATCATATGTCTCTCTAGCTCTCAGCTTTGCTTTCCTCTCTGGTGACTTCATTCTTATATAGGCTTTCCCCAAATGGTGATGGGAATGTGCAAAGATGCTTCCTAGCAAGTTGGGGCTTACAGTTTATGAGTTAGCAGGCCCTGTAGAAAGAGCACTTCTCTTTCTGGTGGTTCCACCAAAAGTCCCCAACTGATTCTCACTGGACCATCTTGGGTCACATGCCCATGGCTGGACTATACTGACTGGTAACTCCAGGAGTCTGGGATAAGATGAGCCCTCCTAAAATCATACAGACTAAGAATGAAGGAGGGATTGTTCCTCAAAAGAAAATTCGGGTACTACAATACAAATGCTGACTGGCAAAACCCACAAATGCTTACCATGCTAGACTCTAAGCCAGGGCGGGCCCTTGGCACGTATTTGGAAGAGAGAGATTCGTGGGAGCCAGAACTCAGGGCATGGAGTCAGGACCCCCTGGGCTGTGGACCTTCCCCATCGGGACCATGTCCTTCCAGAACCTGCATGTGCCTACTGTTTCCAGCCTCAGCGTCTGGGCTTCACCCCAGCCTTCCCCCAGCCCAAATGGCCCCTTGTCTCTACTGGTCCGGGTCAAGCGCAAGCAAGGCCAGGTGTAGCAGGTGAGGAGCAGGATTGGGTGGCAGAGTGCAGTCTGGGCCAGGCACAAGGCCACAGGTAGTGGGGATGTCATCTCAGCCACATCAGAGGCTGAAAGCAGGTGAGCCGGTGGCCTGCTGTCCCCAGACTGCATCAGGGCAGAGGTGGCATACTGGCTTCAGGGGCAGCTCTGGAGAGACAAGCAGAGGCCTGCCCCCAAGCCACAGTCAGGAGACAGCTGAACATGGGACGCCAGCAAAGGCTGACTTTGTTTCTCCATTCTTCTCTTTTCTGCCCGTCATGTTACCTTCCCTCAAGGCCTCTGTGCTCTGTCCCCTAACCAGACCCTCCTGTCCAGTGAAAAGCTGATGCTTTGTTCATACTCAGGTCTGAATGATTTAACAAGGCTCCCTGTCATTCTCCAGAGAGAAGTTTCTATATCTTAACCAAAATCTTACATCGAAGTAACTAAATTCTGACTCTATAACCTGAGGCATCAGAGAAGTGGGCTGTGAGGTTGGTTGGTTGTTTTTTGAGGGGGGTATTCTAAGGGCCCAGAGTGTACCCTTCAGGTAGCTGCATGCTCTAAACCATCAAAAGTCCCGGGATGATTCTCACTGGAGCAACTTGGGTCCCTGCCTACTGGCGTTACTCCTGGAGTTGGGGTTTGCTATCAGCTGCTCTGAAATTAAAGGGATGAAAATGAAGGAGTGATGTTTGTTTTTGCTTTTCATGGTGAAGGAACAGCCATGAGCAGGTTCATGCATTAGGTTCTCTTGGTCCTCCTACGCCCAAGGCTCTTTATGTCAGAGCGTCTGTCTTCATCAATCTGTCAGCACCACAATAGTCTGAGGCACCCGATCCGGGCAGTCAAACACAGGGTTCGTTTGCGGGACTGACCCACTTCACACAAGGACCCACGCCAGGTTGTAAGCCTGCAGAGAGCCGGGGGAGTAAAAGATTAATTATTCCTTTTTTCTCCCTACAGGCATTGCCTGTGTCATGTCACCCTGTCTTAGTCCGTTCAGGCTGCTGTCACAAAATACCACAGCCTGGGTAGCTTATAAACAACAGAAATGTATTTCTCACAGTTCTGGAACCTGGAAGTCTGAGATCAGGTTTGCCAGCGTGGTCAGGTGAGGGCCCTCTTCCAGGTTGCCGACTTCTCGCTGTATACTCACATGTCAGAGGGGCTAACCCTGTGGGACCCCTTTTATAAGAGCACTAATCCCATTCACGAGAGCCCCACCCTCATGACTTGATTACCTCCCAAAGGCTCTACCTCCTAATTACCATCACAGTGGGCATTAGGGTTTCAACATGAATTTTGAGGGGCACAAACATTCAGCCCATAGCATACATGTCGGTTCGGGTAGGGTGGGGGTGTCCCTCTAGTAACCGTCCCATCTTCTTTCCTTTCATTGCTTTGGGAAATTTGTCTCTTCTCCCCTGGGTGCCACATCAGCCTGCAGAGCCAGAGAGGACCCCTCTCCCCCATTCACTCAGCTTTCAGATCTTCACAGCTTGTCTCTCCCACCTTGGGCTCCAGAGACCCTTGACCCACTCTCTCCAGACAGTGCCCCATCCCTCCCGAGGGAATCAGGCAACACCCACATTCATTACACCCAGCTCCATGCCAGGTATTGCCAGGGCTGGAGGGAGTATAGAAAGTCATCCCTTCCCCTCAGGGTGATTGCAATCCAGTTAGGGATCCAAGACTCTCTCAGGTGTCTGGTCAGCCCTGTGGACTCTCCCATAACCTCTGTAGTGGGTTGAAGAGTGGCCCCAAAAAGGTACGTCCACATCCTAACCCCTGTAACCTGTGAATATGACCTTATTTGGAAAAAGAGTTTTTGCAGATGTAATTAATTTAAGGATTGTGAACATGAGGTCATCCTGAATTTAGGGTGGGCACCCAACCCAGAGACAGGTGTCCTTACAAAAGAAAGGCAGAGGGAGATTTGAGCCACAGGCTGGGGGATGGGGTGAGGGGCACGTGAAGGCAGGGGCAGAGCTTGGGGTGAGGCTGCTGCAAGCCTAGGAACGCCTAGAGCTGCCGGAAGCTGGAAGAGTCAAGGAAGGATTGTCCCCTAGAGCCTTCAGATGCAGCGTGGCCTGCTGACACTTTGATTTCAGATTTCTGGCCTCAGAACTGGGAGAGAATAAATTTCAGTTGTTTTGAGCCACCAAGTTGGTGGTCATTTGCTATGGCAGCCCTGGGAGCCGGATACGCTCCCCTTTCCTTTCTGTCCTCAGATCCAATTAGATGGGCAGGAGCATTGTTCGTGGAGAACAACATGCAGTCTGTGGGCCTCGGGGCCTCCCGTGGTCTCCCTGTACCTTAGGCGAGTCCCTGTGATGCTCCAGGCTCTCTGGGCTGCACTGAAGGGAGAGGGGTGGGAGCATCTGTGTCCTTGGAGGCCAGGGTGGCTGGGGGGCAGCTGGCCTGTGCATCAGGGGACCCTCCTGGGAAGGTGAGAGGGGGCCCTGAGGATGATAGCCCCCTGACAAATTCTCCACGACAGCAGGAGAGGGAGGGCGAGAGTGGGGTGACTGCCAGCGAGCGGTCCAGGAGGCTGGCAGAGGAGGGCAAGGCAGGCATTCAAGGAAGGCTTCCTGGAGGAGGCCTGAGGATATGGAAAGTGAGCCTTAGGATGGGGAGGGATCTGGGTCAGTAGGCCCAAGCGTTCTTAGAAAAAAACCAAACTCCTTTCTGTGGCTTATAAGACCGCTACATGGCCTCCTTTCCACCTTCCAGCTTGGCTCTGTGGTTGCCTCTGGCTGAGCCCTCTTGCGCCAGAGCTTTGAGTGGCTGGCTTTTCTCCTCCTCAGAGACTCCACTGAAATCAGAGACTTCCCTGACCACTAGCTGAATTCCCCCACCCCCCAGGCACACCCCTTCCCATTACCTTGTTATATTCTCTTTACAGAGGTGGGGGGAGACATATGTGTGTTACCACACTATTTACTAGATATGAACATTGTATACTGTACCCCTTCCATACACATCCCCTCCCCAGTTAGAAAGTAAACACCTTGAGGGCAGGGCCCCTCATCTGTCTTGTCCACTGCAGTGTTCTTAACACTGGAGCACACCCTCCATCAAGACAGTGATGGATGGATGGATGGATGGATGGATGGATGGATGGATGGCATTCCAGGTGGCAAAAAAAGCCAGGAAGAGAGAGTTATATGAGGACGTATACATGCTGTGAATTTTGAAGAGGAGAGGCTGCTAAGAATAGATCAGCCTGGAGAGACCAAAAGAGGTCAGCCCTCTCCTATTTCCCCTGTAGCCAGTGCCCTCTATTGCCCCGTACAGTGGGTACTTGCCCATTTGTCAGAACATGTGCCTGTCTCCTGGAGGTTGCTACAGGCTCTTCATGGCTAGGGTGGGCGCTCCCTAGGTAGGTGGGCTCTTCCTGTGCCCCTGGCCCCTGACTCCTGCTTAAGGAATCCCCCATGGGTACCACATTTTACAAGGAGGAACCTGGGGTCGTGGCTGGCCTAGGGGGTTAACTGTTCTCAGAAGTTTCTGTCTTTTCTTTAACCACTTCTCCCTACCAGTGAGAAGGAGCCATGTCCTCACCTCTCACCTTCTTGAAATAATTCATTCTCTGGAAGCAAATGCCAACTACTAAGACCCCTCAAGTGCCACTAAGATGCTTCATTAAGTGCCTGGTATCCTGCGTAGGAGGGAGAAACACCTCTGCCACTCAAGCGTGGGGACCTTCCCGAGTCAGTGCCCCACCTATGTGTCCTGGCCCAGAGTGGACACTCATGGTGAGAAGGTTAGGCCAGATTAGGGTGTGGGGCAGAGCCGGCCTCCCCCAGGTGATGCCCTCCCGCTTCTGAGGGTAGGTAACCCGCTGATCCCACTGGGCTGGCACCTGCTCAGCCAGGGCAGGGATGGGGGTGGGGCAGGAAGGGCCCTTTAAAGGACAGGGAGGTTTGCTGTTTCGGGGAGCTCTTTCTCCCCAAGTCCACTAGACACTGGGTCACCTCTCCTTCCCTGCTTTGTTGGTCCATTGGTCCTTTCAGTCTCATTCCCCCGTTTACTCTCATCCATTCACTCACTCATTCATTCACTTGTATCTGGTTGGCAGAGACCTCGGGGGGCTGCGTGCATCTCACTCACCCTGGCATGTCCCGTCCTCCACGATTATTGCTTGCTTCATTCTCAGTCAGCCCTCGAGACACTTGCTCCCCAGACCTCAGCCCAGCACCTGGCATGGAGGAGATGTTAATCATACTCCCATCACACCCACAAGAAAATCCTAAGTGGTTCTCATGGCCTTACGTGATCTGAGCCCAAAGAACTCTCTCCCTCTCACTATCTGAGCTCCAAAACCACAGGTTGAAATCCCAGCTCAGCCATTTAATAGCTGTGTGACTTTGGACAAGTCCTTCAACCTCTCTGAGCCACCAACTCCTCCTGGGCAAAGTGGGGACAATAAAAGCACTTGCTTTAAAGTTGTGGTGAGGATACAGCCAGAGAACCCAATGGAAAGCTCTTAGCCTGTGCCTGGCAGGAGTAAACACTTAGCTACTGTTAACTGTTGTCTCAGGCTTCCTCTGCCGCTCTCAATAACCCCACCCCCAAATGCATCTTAGGACTCCCCGAGGGAGCAGCCATGGAGGCCCGGCCCTTCAGTCTCCAGGTGAGAATGCAGAGGCCCCATGGAGGGTCACACAGCCAGCCTGTGGCCAAGGCAGGACTTGAACCCAGGACTCCAGCCAAGGACCCTGCTGGTCCCACCCTCTGAGCCCAGCCCAGAATGGCAGCAAGAGGAGCCTCCACTTACATGCTCAGACCCCGTCAGGCTCAACAGCTCTCTTCTCTGCTCTCAGGAACGAGTTAATCCTGAGGTCTGTCTCTTGCCCCGTGTGTCATCTTCCTTATGATGCTTATCATATTTCTGGGGCTGCGTCTACATGGCTTTGAAGGCTCTGGCAGGAGTCTCACCTGGCCTTGCCGTGAACGGGCTGAATTACATTTACAAGACGCCTTTAATGCCCTGTGGTCCCGGCTTCCTTCATGGGGTTGTTCCTCCTCCCTTTTCTCTCTCTCCCTTTTAATATGGTCACCGGTTTGGCTTGCAGAATGCGGTTGGGATCCCTAAGAGAGAAGTCAAGACCATAGAATCCCTTCCAGATCTTCCCTGCCTCCCCCTCCCCCTGCCCCGCTCCCAGCAGCCTCTGTGCCAAAAGGACCCAAGGAAAGAAAACGTTGCTCCTGCCAGGATTTCAGCACGGAGGAGAGAAGCCTTGCTGGGATTCCAAAAACTCAACTGGCAAATGGCTCGTACAGAAATTCTCCTCTGACTTCGTACCTGAGCAACAGACCCACGAGCCTTGTGGAGGAGATGGGAGGTGTCCAGCCTGGAGGCATGGCGGCCTCACCTGCAGAGGGTGGGCTTGAGGGGCAGGGCGGAGGTCCCGTGCCAACTGGGTGAGGAGCCCTCTCACCTCTCTCCCCATCTCCCCACCCCAGCCCTCCCTTCAAAGCTTCTGCACCTCTGGAGGCCTTAGTCGTTCCTTAACTATTTGCTTTTGCTAGTTCTGTCTCTGCAACTGGATCAAGTCCTATCTGGTATATCTATATCTGTATCTGTGTCAATATCTATATCTGTATCTGTATCTATATATCTCATGAATATCAAACCCAGTCGAGAGGTTTGGCCAGCCTTGAGATGGGGGTCTGGGAGGGGCGACCTAGTTTGTCTCCCCATCTCTCTGCTTTCTTTTTTGTCCTCTGACGGGATGAGAAAGGGCAGGAGTGCTCTTTTGGGGAGTGGATAAGTCACATTTTCCTCCTTTGAAAGAAGCACAGGGAAGAGCCAGGTCTGGGGTCCACCACACCACTCCCCGATCGCGGTCCCTCCAAGCAAGTCCTCCAGGTCCTTGTGAGATACAGCTTAGCTGCTGGCGTCACTGGGTCTGGGCGGCCCCCAGCTCCTGACAGCTACCTGGCTCAGGTGGAAGGCCCAGAACCCCACCCCAGGGCCGCCTGTCATTTCGTCAGTCCAGAGCATGGGTGTCCTCCCACCATGTGTTTATTTCACACACCGTCCCCTTGGCTGCGCACACGTGCTCCTGTGGCCCGCAGGCAATAGAGCAATAGGCAACCGAAAAAGGGTAGGAGGCGAAGGGGCCAAGAATACCAAACCTGTGACATCTTCCCCCGAGGAAAGGTGGCTGTCTCCCATGTCTTTTTTGTTTTTGGCCTTGTTGGGTCTTCATTGCTATGCGCGGGCTTTCTCTAGTTGCGGCGAGCGGGGGCTACTCTTCGTTGCGGTGCACAGGCTTCTCATTGCGGTGCTTCTCTTGTTGCAGAGCACAGGCTCTAGGCCCGTGGGCTTCGGTAGTTGTGGCACGCAGGCTCAGTAGTTGTGGTGCATGGGCTTAACTGCTCCGTGGCATGTGGGGTCTTCCCGGACCAGGGCTCGAACCCATGTCCCCTGCATTGGCAGGTGCTTCTTAACCACTGCGCCACCAGGGAAGTCCCTCCCATGTCTTGATAAATCATGTTTTATCTCCTTTCAAAAGGAACATGTGGAAGAGCCCATTTCTCTTTGATGACACTGTCCAGTCTGTGCAGTGTCATCCCTCTGCCGGGGACACAGCCCCTCTACTAGGCTTGGGTGAGAAAGGGAGGAAGGAGAGTTTGACGGAGCATCTGGGAGAGGGAGGGAGGGAGATGCACGGACCAGCAAGTGCCTATTGGGCACCTGCTGTATGCAAAGCCTTGTGCTGAGTGCAGCGAGAGTTGCCAAGGGGAAGAAGCAGCTGCAGGAGGGGCCTCTGGTTCACACTGAGTGCAGCGGGATGAGAGACACAAATGCGCAACACGTCACACACAACTTGATGAGTTAGATGCTCCATGGTCTGGCTGGAACAGGACTGGTGACCAGTACCTGTGGTGACGGGGAAGTCAGGGATGGCCGTAGCAGCTGCTTCCAGGGCCCCCAGGTCCCCTTTCCATTCTCCTCTACCTGCCAAAGGCTGCTTACAGGAAAACTGGGGGCTTTGTTCTAGCCACGGGAGCGTACTCGGCCAGAAGCTCCCAAGAAGCAGTGCTCTCAGAAGCTCAGAAACAAGCAGGGAGTGGGTGATAAATACCCCAGCCTCCTCGCCCTTGGCTGGGATACCTCTGCAGTCTGTTCTACATGATCCCCCAAGTTCCTCAACAGAAATGAGCTGCTCCTAACCCCCCGGGGAGAGGTGACCACTCCTCTCTTGTTTCCTTGGCAACGGGCAGAGGTGGTGGTGTTTGGTGGCCAGCTAAGATGCTGAGAAGCCGAGGGAGAGGGAATGAGAGGATAGCGTCCCAGGTCCCTATGGCAGCTTTACCCAGAGTCACCCAGCTCACGAGCATCTCTCTTCCAGGCAAAATCCTCTTCCGGAGAAGCCACATCCGGGACGTAGCTGTGAAGCGGCTGAAGCCCATCGATGAGTACTGCCGGGTAAGAGTGTGTCTGGGGCAGGGGAGGGGGTGGCCCATCTGCCAGAGAGTCTATCCATCTGTGAAGGAAGGTTGTCTATACAAAACCCTCTGCTGTGGTCTAGCAGATGCATCCTGAGGCCTGGCATCTCCTGGCCAGAAGTGTGGGTGCCCCTCGGGGAGGGGTCACCCCGTCACTAGGCCGCCTCTGGGGCATGAGGACCGCCAGGGTCACAGCTGAAGCCTCTGTTCCTTTCATGATGGGTCCGTGTTTACAAAACACTCCTTTAAATCACTTCCACCAGCTTGGGAGCTCTGTGAAGGGGCCGCTGCTGAAGGGATTCTGTGTGTGGCATTTTGCTGGATACAGGAGAACTCTTCTTTGAATTCCCTTTGGGACATTTTTGGAATCAGTCCTGAGTTCAGTAGCATCCAAAATGCATATTTGTTTATTCACAGAAGTCTTGATAGATACAAATATTCGTGTATACATCTTTATAGATGCAAATGCTCACCACACACGCACACACACACGCGCACGCGCAGGCACGTGCACGTACATGCATTAGAACAGTCAATGCCGAAGAGCAGACTGGCAGCAACTGCAAGGTCATGAAGCAGAGCCTGTTTGTCTTTCCACTTTGTCTGGAGCCTGGGACCCCCTGGGGCCCCTGCAGTGAGGATGAGAGGCTCCCACTTTAGTGGTCTTGGCACATGGCCTCCAGATGGCCAGACCGCCTGGGTTTGAAACCCTGCTGGCTTTGTGAACTTGGGCAAGTTACTGAACTTCCCGGAGCCTCAGTTTCCACATCCGTACAACAGGAAGGAGAGTAGTACCTCCTCAGAGGGTGGTCATGAGGATGCAGTGACCTGACAGGCATAAGGCAGCAGCACATAGTGTCTGCACAGAGGAAACATTCAGTGGATGCTAGCTTTTTGTTATTATTATTACAAGGCGTAAACAATTTAATGTTACCGCTGGGCACCACTGGCTTTAATGGAGATGGAATTTCCTAGTTACGTGAAAACTACTGTGGAGTCTGACTCAAGAATCTTGAGGAGAAGCAAGTGGGGGATGTTTTGTTGTGAGTGCTGGTATTAGACTGAGAAGAGCTGGGGTCAAATCCCAGCACTCCACCAACTAGCTGTGTGACCTCGGCAAGTTGCTTTCCCTCTCTGAGCCCCAGTTTCCTGATCTGTAAAACGAGGGTAAAAATAACTGTCTCACAGGGTTCATGCAAGGGGTTGAGCAGGAGAATATATGTCACAGTGTCTGTAACTTCTGAAATGTTCTGTCCCTACATGGAGTTATTACCATAAGGTTCCTTTCTGAACAAATATTTTATAATTTGGAACCATTATGCCTGTCAATAAAATGTTTAAATAAGAACCAAGTTGCTCAATTTCGCAACTGGTGTTCCCAAGACTATGGGGAGACAAGCACTCCCAAATACTCTTCATTAACCCAAGTTTGAATTTCATGGCTATGCAGATCATACTCGGTCACGTTTTCTGCCTTAATGTAAAAGGATGCCCCGATGATGAATTTCCTGAAGGCAGAAGCTTCTCTTCTTCAGATCAATATTCATTTTTCTCTTTAAAAGGCATTTGCCATTTCTAGTTAAATTGATGGCTGCAGCCTGAGCTTTTATTTCTTTTTATTCCTTTCCCAAGCAGTTATTAAACAAATTGGCAGAGCTAATGGGGGAGGGGCAAAGGGCAGGGCGGAGCCTCTTGCAGCTGGGATTCATGGTTCACATCAGCCTTGACCTCCCTGAGCTGGTGGAGCCCAAGGCATCTGCAGTTGGACTGTGTGGAAATGCCGTCTTCTGGGTCGTCGGGAGCAGGAAACCGATAACATCTTATCTCCTGGGATCAGGCTTTGAACAGGACCCTTGATTCGGGATGAGGGCTCCGGAGCCCCAGTGGTGCTCCTGGTAGGCTGGGGAGCCATTTAAGTGGGGTCTGCAAGAGGAGGGGCCTCCTAACCTGATTAGCACAAATGAGAACTACTCAGAGACAGGCAACAAGGAGCAATGTCATGGGTTCACCAAGCAGCCAGACAGCTTGCAGGCAGTAATTTACTCTGAGAATGGCAGAGGGGGCAGGGCAGTACAGAAGTGACCTTTAATTCTGCTGAACTAGAAAGCTGGGATCTGTGGTCTAATTGTCTGAGACCTTGGAATAACCTTGGAATGGTCATTAGGGATAAGTTCAGCTGCAGTCCATGGTCACTGCCGCCCAGCATCGCACTTCACAGCCCTGCTGCCCACTAGTCCAGTCTGTACCACTCAGGATCCAACCTTTCACTCAGCATCACTGCCCCCCACAGCCAACTTCATGGTCAGGGCCACGTGCAGTCCACTCCATGGCCAGCCATACCTGTCCTCGGACTGCTTGGAACCTCTGGAGTTTTGTTTCCAGGACCCTGCCCATGCAGCTCTGCTTGGCTGGCCAGAGTCTTCCTTGGACCTGCTGGACAGGTATGGGCTCCGAGTCTGGGATTTGCTGGGGATTCAAATGCACCCAAAATTGTGAAACCGGCTTTGTGCACGGAGTAGCCAGCTCCTCTGCCGGGACTCAGATATAGAAAGTCTGACCGTGCGGCGGACCCTCCCAGACTTCAGGCTCCCTGCCCTCGCCGGCCAGCCAGTCCCGTCGCCTGATGGCAGCTTCACAGCCCAGATCTCAGTGTTAATTTTAAACACATACGGAGCAGATTGGATGAGCGTCACGGAAAGTTTACCAAGCGCCAGCCAGGTGATTGTTTTATGTGGCTCTTGAGGGCCAGTGTCTATCAAGAAGGGTTCCAAACGCTTTTCTGTAACTCCATAAATTAATTTAATGGTCAACATGGTTATGCGGTTAATATTTAATGGTTCTGTGGTCTCAACAATTTGAAGACTTTCATCTCACTAACGAGCGTGAGCTATACTTTAGGGGCTCGGACAAACAATCTACCCCATAAATGACTCCATCTACCCCATTCCTGCGTGTGAAATACATGTTTGCAGTGTTTGTCTATGGGATAAAATAAATATCCAGGGGTAGGGGGCAGTGCGAAAGAGCGTTTGAGAATAATCAGCGTACCCTCCGCCATGTGACAACGTTTATACAAGTCTCCATTTCCTGGTGGGTGCAGCTAGAATTTTTTTGTTACCCAAAAAGCCGAGCCGCTTCTATTATTCTGCTGTCCACGAGAGGCTTGCTTTCAGAATCAAAGGCTCTCTTTGCAGGTGGGATGAGAGGTTGGCTGGAGTTAGACTGGGGGAGGGACTCCAAGCCTAACAAGGATGTCAGCCCTGAAGGGGTAAGGATCTCCCCTCCCCACCCTCTGCACCTCCCAGACTCATTAATTTTTAGCCCCACTTCCCATATTTGAAAACTTTGGCTATTACTTCGTGGAGGTTCTTAGCCCCAGCCGCTCTCCCTCCCACCATGGGAGTTTTCCACCATAGCCCATCATTGTCTCTCACCTTAATAAAGAAAAAGGTTCATGTTGCAAGAAAAACAGACTCCTTTAAGAAGCACCAGGGGGGCTTCCCTGGTGGCGCAGTGGTTGAGAGTCCGCCTGCCGATGCAGGGGACGCGGATTCGTGCCCCGGTCCGGGAAGATCCCACATGCCGTGGAGCGGCTGGGCCCGTGAGCCATGGCCGCTGAGCCTGTGCGTCCAGAGCCTGTGCTCCGCAACGGGAGAGGCCACAACAGTGAGAGGCCCGCGTACCGCAAACAAACAGATATGGGGAGAGTGACTTTGTTCTTGTGCCCCTTATTCTAAGGCAGGCCTGGGCCAGATGTGTTGCTAATGGGGGAGACTGAGGCAGAGAGCCAAGACGGATGCGTTCAGGCCTCCTGAGTGGTCTGGTGCTCTGAGGAAACCCAGGTGGCACAATCTCTCCATCTCCTCTGGTCCAGACAGACCCAGGAAGAAAGCACTTCCAGGCTGGGATAAAGCTGATTGTGTCCATTTTCTACTTAAAGGCCTTCAGAGGAGCCTCATCGGCTCCACAAGAACCTCTGACCGGCTGAGCCGGGCCGTCTGTGGGGTTGTTCCACGGGCTGCTTCAGCCTCAGCTCCCGCCCTGCAGCCCCGTCTGCAGGAGTGCAGCCACCCCCAGCTAGCCAGACTCCCTTAGACTTCCACCCCTTGGCCTGTGCTAATCCCTTTCCTGGGGACGTATCTGGCTCCCACGATGCCCCTCCCAGAAGCCTTCCACCTCCCCGGAGGAAGCTGCCACCCCTGCTGTCCAGAATACTCCATGCACGCCTCCACGCTGCACACTTACCCTCCATAGGAGGGTAATTTCTGTGTGTTCATCTTCTCCAGACCAAGAGCTCCTGGAAGGCGCCATCTGTTATCTTTGTGTCTTCACCAACAAGCAGGAAGCCTGGTCCCACGCGGGAGGCCAGGCAGTATCTGACGACACGATGCAAAGATCGCACACAAGCAGAGGAAACCTCCAAGGAGGGTGACATGTCCCCAAGGCCCCAATTACTAGGCTCCCTTGTGAAATGCCTTAAACTGCAATTGCGAATTGAGCACTGTTTCCATTACAAAAGAATTCGCTTCTTAGATCCTTCAAAAAGAGAACTCGTGTGTTTGACATACTCTGATTTATAAAAGTTTGGTGAGCCCCCAGCTTCCTAGATGCTGATCTAAGAGGAATAGTCTGGAGCAGGTTAGAAGCAGCCCGGGGGGTGAGAGTGGAGGCCAAATGGGTAGGACTTCAGCCCCCTCAGCCCATTCACTACCCACCACATCCCCCTACCCCACCCAGAGTCGCTGGGCTTTTACTCTAAGATTCTCATTGATTAGAAACCAAAATGATGCTGCTAAAAATAGGACAATGTTTGATCCTGTGGAAAGAGCAGGACACCCCCAGTTGCTTTGACAAATGCAGAACTTTGCTTTTTGTCCTGGGATAGACATAACCCAGCATGGTGGGCTTCGTGGAGAGAGATCATTTCGAAGCAGAGGGTCTGAGCACAGTCTGCCTGGGGCCCCCTCCCATGCCACTGCTGTACTTGCAAAGACCAGGCTGGTGATAGATTGGACACTGAATTCACTGATAGTGGTGCTGTTTGCAGTCCTGGAGCCATTGACTGTTAGAGCTGGAAGAAACTTCAGAATGTCTCTGGCCTGGATTTGCCTAGCTGTGTTCCATGGGCTGTCAATAGGAATTGTTTGGAAAACCAGCTCCACAGTCAGAGACTTGTGGGTAATGCTGGAGGAAGTACAGAGTTGCAGATCAGACAGAGCATAGGCTCTGGACTCAGACACCTCATTCAAAATCTCGCCACTTATTAGCTGTATGGCCTTGAGAAATGATTTAACCTCCCTGTGCTTTTGTTTCTTCTTCTGTTAAACTGGAATCATAGTCATACTCATCTCTTAGAGTTAATGTGATGATTAAATGAGTCAAATTCCCAGGATGTCGTTATTATTAATAAGTACTGGCCTGAACACAGCTCTGTAGGTTTCTTGCCGGCAGGAATTCTCAGAGCCTTTGCTGTGCTAATGAACATGATGCCCACCAAGACCAAGATGGGGATCTACAAGGCACCGTTTCACATGTGCCCACAGAACTGATTTTATCTCATCAAACAGGTGTTCTATGAGATGCAGTTTGAGATTCTGAAGCTAGTCTATTTTATCCTAGAAGAAACAACAACCAGAGAGGTGAAGTGGCTGCCCAAGGTCATGGAGCAAGTATATAACGGCAGAATTGGACCTACCGTAGAACTGAAGTCTCCTGACTCCCATTCTTTCTAGTATACCTCACTGCTTTCACCCAAAGGATAATGATAATGAAGACAATAGTGTAACTAAATTTTACTGTTTACTCAGTGCCAGGCACTGTGCTAGGCTCCTCATATTCATGATCTCATTGAATCTCCTAAAAGATAGGCGCCATGTGAGATCTATCGTACTGAGCTCAGAGAGGGCAAGCAAGGCATTCAGCATCACACAGCCTGTTAACGGTAGACCTGGGACTCAAACTCCCATCTGCCTAGCCCTGACTTAACCACCCCATGGCATACATCCTGAATGTCCAGTGGCAGAGTTTTAGGCCTGAGCCGGCGGTGGTGGCCCTGAAGATGCCCATGTGTTGGTCACTACCTGCTCCTCCAAGAATAGCTAGGTTTGGGGGTTCCCCGGCTCTGCCTGCCATTGCCAGCCCAGGCCGTGGGGACTGACTGCTCAGCACCCGGCTCTCCTGCCAAATGATTTTGGCCAGAGCTGGATCTGGCGGCAGCGCTGATGGAAGCTGCCCTGAGCCAAGAGCCTCTTGTCAGCCTGAAATCAGGACGAGCCCTCAACGCGGCTCCCCTCGGGGCTCCCTGTTAAATAAAGATGCCGCAGCGGTTCGCCCAAAAGGCCTCTTTGTCTGAGGCCCTTCCAGCCCACGCGTCCTCTGCCCCCGGAATGCCGGTCTCTGTCGGCATGAAGAGCCCCTGTGTTCACTGCTGCTGCGGGCGGGGGGAGATGGCCAGCAGCTCTGCGCCTAAGTGGGAGGGCGCCTGCCCCGCTCCCCCCCCTCCCGGACCCCCGCCTCCTGCTGGTCAGGGAGGTCACCCTGGCAGCGACTCTGCACACAGCTTGGGCCCCTGGTAACACTTCCCTCCTGCCTCCTGCCCATCCCGGCCCATTAGTGCTCCCTCCTGGCACCCTCGTGCTTCCTGCCAGCAGCCCTTGCTGTCTGCACATGCCTGAGCTCCGCTTCTCTCTGTCTCTCTCTGTATGTCTCTCCCTCTCCCTCTCAGTCTCCCTGTCCCTCTCCGTCTCTCTGTATATCTGCCTGTTTCTCTCTTTGTCTCTATCTCTCTCTGCTTCTATCTCTCTGTCTCTGTCTCTCTCACTCCATCTCTCTCTCTCTCTCTCTTTCCATCTCTCTTTGTCTCTGCCTCTCTCCCTCCATCTGTGACCCTGTCTCTCTCTGTCTTTCTCTCCCTCCATCTCTTTGTCTCTGCCTCTCTCCCTCCATCTGTGACCCTGTCTCTCTCTGTCTTTCTCTCCCTCCATCTCTTTGTCTCTGCCTCTCTCCCTCCATCTGTGACCCTGTCTCTCTCTGTCTTTCTCTCCCTCCATCTCTTTGTCTCTGCCTCTCTCCCTCCATCTGTGACCCTGTCTCTCTCTGTCTTTCTCTCCCTCCATCTCTTTGTCTCTGCCTCTCTCCCTCCATCTGTGACCCTGTCTCTCTCTGTCTTTCTCTCCCTCCATCTCTTTGTCTCTGCCTCTCTCCCTCCATCTGTGACCCTGTCTCTCTCTGTCTTTCTCTCCCTCCATCTCTTTGTCTCTGCCTCTCTCCCTCCATCTGTGACCCTGTCTCTCTCTGTCTTTCTCTCCCTCCATCTCTTTGTCTCTGCCTCTCTCCCTCCATCTGTGACCCTGTCTCTCTCTGTCTTTCTCTCCCTCCATCTCTTTGTCTCTGCCTCTCTCCCTCCATCTGTGACCCTGTCTCTCTCTGTCTTTCTCTCCCTCCATCTCTTTGTCTCTGCCTCTCTCCCTCCATCTGTGACCCTGTCTCTCTCTGTCTTTCTCTCCCTCCATCTCTTTGTCTCTGCCTCTCTCCCTCCATCTGTGACCCTGTCTCTCTCTGTCTTTCTCTCCCTCCATCTCTTTGTCTCTGCCTCTCTCCCTCCATCTGTGACCCTGTCTCTCTCTGTCTTTCTCTCCCTCCATCTCTTTGTCTCTGCCTCTCTCCCTCCATCTGTGACCCTGTCTCTCTCTGTCTTTCTCTCCCTCCATCTCTTTGTCTCTGCCTCTCTCCCTCCATCTGTGACCCTGTCTCTCTCTGTCTTTCTCTCCCTCCATCTCTTTGTCTCTGCCTCTCTCCCTCCATCTGTGACCCTGTCTCTCTCTGTCTTTCTCTCCCTCCATCTCTTTGTCTCTGCCTCTCTCCCTCCATCTGTGACCCTGTCTCTCTCTGTCTTTCTCTCCCTCCATCTCTTTGTCTCTGCCTCTCTCCCTCCATCTGTGACCCTGTCTCTCTCTGTCTTTCTCTCCCTCCATCTCTTTGTCTCTGCCTCTCTCCCTCCATCTGTGACCCTGTCTCTCTCTGTCTTTCTCTCCCTCCATCTCTTTGTCTCTGCCTCTCTCCCTCCATCTGTGACCCTGTCTCTCTCTGTCTTTCTCTCCCTCCATCTCTTTGTCTCTGCCTCTCTCCCTCCATCTGTGACCCTGTCTCTCTCTGTCTTTCTCTCCCTCCATCTCTTTGTCTCTGCCTCTCTCCCTCCATCTGTGACCCTGTCTCTCTCTGTCTTTCTCTCCCTCCATCTCTTTGTCTCTGCCTCTCTCCCTCCATCTGTGACCCTGTCTCTCTCTGTCTTTCTCTCCCTCCATCTCTTTGTCTCTGTCTCTCTCTTTCTCTCTTCTTCCTCACTTTTTCTTTCCTTCTGCCCTTCTCTCCTGGGGGAGAAAACAGCACATACCATGTGCGTTAAATGAAAACTTGAACACTCTGGGGGTAAGTTCCACCCAGCCTGCGTCGAGCACAGGGCTTCACTCTGCCACTTTAGTCGTGGCTTCGCCCCCCAGCGTCCCCACCATAAATGGGAGCAATGATGGGTACGTCCAGAACAAAATTGGACGGCACATCATCAGATGTGCACTTGTGAGGGCAGGGGCTGTGTCTGGCTCATGCCTGTACCACCAGGGCACACACTGAAAGCTCCATGCTTGTTGGATGGTTGGAGAGTCCAGGAGCCAAAGATAGTGCCTGACACGTGGTATTTGCTCATTGAATGTTAATTTCCTTTCTTTTTTTTAATCTCTCTCCTGGTCATGGGGATGGGATCTGTTGGAGACCCTTGGAAAGCCACAGGCTCTGGAAGGAACAGCAGGGAGTTACACAGTGTGTCTTACCTGCTAAGATCAGGTCTTGTCCCATCTTGCCCAGGTGTGGGTTTGGCTTCGGGAAGGGCCGTCGTGCTCAATGCCACACTTAACTTGTTACCTGAGCAACTCAGAGAAACAAGTGATCACTGCCCCCTTCCTCAACACTGTACTTCTGTCAATGCAACCCACGACCACATGTGCTTTTTTTGCCCCATTATCATGTCCCACCACTACTGGACAGGGGTTCTGCACACCAAACGCTTATTCATTCATTCATTTTTAACAAATACTTACTGAGTGCCAGGCACTCTTCTAGGATCTGGGGGCATAACAGTCAACAGAACAGACTAAAGTCTCTGCCCGCATGGAGCTTACCTTCTAGCAGCGTCTTTCCCACCTGTGTGCAGGCCACGTGGCCTCCCTGACCCCTCTGTCTCCTCAGTAACACGGGGATGAGATCTGCCCTCACAAGGACCATCGTGAGGCTCCCGGTGGCCACACTCATGGAGGCCCAGCATGGTTGGCACAGGGGAGCTGCCAGGCTGGGTCACTGCACCTGAAGCAGCCCTGGTGCAGGGGGCCTGGAGAGGCACAGGCTCGAGACGGGCTCCCGTCTGACCACCGCCCCGGAGCCTCCTTATCAGCAGTTCCTCCTCACACTTCCGTAGCCCAGGGTTTGCCTCTTCCTTCTCCTGGCTCTAGCCCAGCGTTCCCTTGGCCCCGTTCCCCAGCCCTGCTTTGACGGTGACCTCCCCTGCCTGTCTGTACTAAAGGATCAACCCTCTCCCCACCGCTCCACGCTGCACTGAGCCGAGACAGCGGTCCAGGTGCCCAGGCTGCAAGGTGTGGAGTCCGTGCTGGTGCACAGCGGGAAACTGATCACCTCTGACCCTCATCCCTCCCTTTCCAGCGGCGCAGTCTTACCCCTCCTGGATGCAAGCTCACAGCTGGCCCTCACCCCTGACTGCACAGTTAGCCTCCTCAGGACGCTCACCTCCTCCCGCCTGTCTGAATCCTGCACACCCCTCTGGCCGAGCTCCTGCCCACTCTTCTAAGAAGCCTTTCCACACCCTTCAGCTTATTCTGCTCCTCCAGGCTCAGCTCAGCTTGGCCTAAGCAAGGCCCTGCTAGCCCAGGCCACACCAACCTCATTCAGCTCCTAGGACCACCATGCTTGGTCCGGCCCCCGCCCTCACCTTGACCAGTTTATTCTTACCCACCCTCAGGACTCAGCTTCAAAGAGACTTTCCTAAAACCGCCTCCTTTCCCAGTCTTCCCAGGTCCTATCAGACTCTGCCATAGAACCCTGCTGTCCTTGATGGAATCATCAGCTTGTCATTAAATAACCGGGCAGTGGGTATTTAGGGACCGTGGACATCTGGTGCAGCTGGAGTGTGGCTGGTGGGAGATGAGGCCGGGAGGAAAAGACCTTGGATTGTCAGGCTAGGGATCTTGGACTTATTCCGTGGGCAAGAGAGAATTCTTTCAGGGTTCATGCAGAATAATTCGTTCTTGAGGGCCCTGAGACCTAGGGTTTAATGGCCTCCCCCTTTTTTTTCACTTGTTTGGCTGGTGGTTTAGTTGGTTAACTGGCTAGTTAGATGGTTGGTTGAATTGTTGGCTGGATGGCTGAAAAGTTGATTGGTTGACTGATAAGTTATTTTATCAGTTGACTGGTTGGTTAGTTCATTAATTGGGTGGGTGGTTAGTGGATGGGAGGGATGCGTGGATGGACAGATGGAGAGTTGTTTCATTAGTTAGCTGATTAGTTAATTCCTTGATTAGTTGTCTGGTTGGGTGGGTGGGTAGCTGATTGATTGTGTCTTCCTCGGCGCAGTCCTCGCGCCTCCCCCATCACTGTTGGCCCAAGCTGGCCCTGCTTTTGGTTTTCCTGTTCCCACTTTCATCAGGCCTAATGCCCTTTCTTCCTGTCTTTCCACAGGCACTTGTCCGGCTGCCACCCCATATTTCACAGTGTGATGAAGTCTTTCGGTTCTTTGAGGCCCGACCGGAGGATGTCAACCCCCCGAAAGAGTAAGTGGTAGCTGAAGCCTCTCCCGTGTGCTTGGGGGGAGAGCTGGCAAGGCCAACGAGGCTAAGCAAAGATGGACCAAAGGAGGGCGGACCATCTTCCCCAGACTCCTGTTGCCAAGGCTTGTTCCTCATTTCTCTTGACCCCAGAGCTGGCAAGGGAGGGTATCTTTGCATCTGGGGAGCAGGTTTTCCTGAAAACTCTTTATAGTTCACAGGTTATGGTCAGGAGCAGATGAGATAACAGAAAATATAATGGTCATGCGGTTCAGATGCCCAGGGTTAGCGGTCATTGCTCTTAATCGTTGACGCTACCAAGCTCCCAGCTGAAACACAGAACTAGGAGGGCACGTGCTGCCCAGGTGAACCTCACCTGCTGAATAACCCAGTGGTGCTGGGCTGCTGCAACAGATCTTATAATCATCATCAAAAACAACTATGAGTGTGCACAGAGCGTTTACTAAATGGCTTTTACCTGTAGCATTTTACTGGGCTGGCCAAAAAAGTTCGTTTGGGTTTTTCCATAACATCTTACAGAAAAACCCGAATGAACTTTTTGGCCAACCCAATCCAATAGACTAATGTAGCCCGGTTTACAGAGGAGAAAACTGAGGGGCATGGAGTGAGGTGAATTTTCCCGAAGTCATGCAGCTGGTTGGGTATGTGACAGGCATGTGACTTGAATGAACCCAAATCTTGAACTCATGAGACTTGAACCCAGGGCTGGCTGACTTTCCATGTTGGGGAGAAATGGGGCACCAAGCATGTCTTTTTTCCTCTCTGGAAGCAGGGTACTCTGGGCCTGGTGGTCAAGACGACCTACCCGGTCTTGCTGGTCTCTCATGCACATGCCCAAACTCCATCCTCATGGCTACCTTCTCTTGCTCAGAACACTACCCTCACCCACACTCCCCAGAGTAGCTTCTCA